>NC_043001.1:80540677-80563177 GCF_006345805.1 Octopus sinensis | reverse complement strand
TTTCTGGTAAATGTAAATATATATGCATGCTACGAAAAAATATCGAGTGATCTTTTAATTCGCGGTATTTGCTTATCTTCATGTTCTGAGTTCAAATTTCACCGAGATCAACTTTGCCTTTCATCCTTTCGGGATTGATAAAATAAGTACCAGTTGTGTACATGAGTCGATGTAATCGACTATCCCCCTTCCCCAAATTTCAGTCCTTGTGCCTATAGCAGAAAGGATTATTATATATAAGTTTGTATTTTCTCAATGGCATTCCGTCGCCTACGACCATGAAGGTTCCAGTTGATCCAATCAACGGAACAGCCGGCTCGTGGAATTAACGTGCAAATGGTTGAGCACTTCAAAAAAACACGTGTACCCTTAACGTGGTTATCAGAGAGACTCAGCGTGACGCAAAGTATGACATGGTCGACCCTTTGAAATACAAGCACTACTCATTTTCGCCAGCTGAGTGGACTTGGGCATTATGAAATAAAGTGTTTTGCACAAGGACACAACGCGTCGCCGAGAATTGAGCTACCAACGTAGGCCGAATACTAACCCACGTGCCTTTATATATTTATATTTAACAATTGAAAAATATGCGTAAATCACACGGGAAAGCAGAAAGATTACAAGAACAAAATAACTGAGAATTTAGAGGAAAAAGGAGCGTCTAAAAATAGAAAGGTGTCAACGTGAGAGAGGCTTCATCGAGAGGTGCTATAATTTCACGTTCAGTTCCACTACGCACCACTGTGGGCAAGTACCTTCTATTATAAACTCAGGATGACAAAAGCTTGCGAGTGAATTTGGTTGACGCACACTGTGTTGAAACTAGTCATATATATATATATATATATATGACTAGTTTCAACACAGTGTATATAATATATATATATATATATATATATATAATCATACATGCATACATAGATACATTGACACTCTTTTACTCTTTTATTTGTTTCAGTCATTTGACTGCGGCCATACTGGAACATTGCCTTTAGTCTAGCAAATCGACCCCGGGACTTATTCTTTGTAAGCCTATTACTTATTCTATCGGGGATCTTTTGCCGAAGCGCTAAGTTACGAGGACGTAAGCACACAAGCATCGGTTGTCAAGCGATGTTAGGGGACAAATACAGACACACAAACATATACACACTCTCATTCATATATATATATATATATATATATATATAAATGACAGGCTTCTTTCAGTTTCCATCTACCAAATCCACTCACAAGGCTTTGGTCGGCCCGAAGCTATAGTAGAAGACACCCAAGGTGCCATTTGGTTCGTAAGCAAGCTACTTACCACACAGCCACTCCTACAAACACACACACACAGATAGACACACACACACATATATGTATGTATATGTGTGACTTTGTGCCTGTGTTTGTCATCCCAACCCAGCGGTCGCCAACGGGTATCTTTTTCTTTACGTCCTCGCAAATTAGCAGTTTCGCGAAAGAGATCGCTAAAATAAATACCAGACATAAAAATAAATACCGGTGTCAATTTGTTCGACTAATAGACGCCAATGCAGTGCCCCAGCATGGTCGTAGTTCATTGTCTGAAACAAATAAAAGAGAGAGATAAAATATATATACGCTTCTGATTCTCATTAGTATAAACAGATTATAATTACAAATGTTTAATTGCTAAATTTATTATTAATACGGACAGTAATTAATTAATAATGTAATGTTTTGTCTACAAGTTCAATCTAGTTTTTATATAACAACTTGATACAAAGATAGTTATTCATTGCTGTATAATTACAAGTATACTTATAGAAATATAGAAATAGATATACATATGCACATATACATTCATTAACGCATACACCCAGATACAGACACATGTATACATACGTATATATTTACTTACATAAGTATGTATATTGATATCTATCTATCTATCTATCTATCTATCTATCTATCTATCTATCTATCTATCTATCTATCTATCTATCTATCTATCTATCTATATGTACATACTAGAGATATATATCTTGCGTACATATTTATACATACATACGTATATATATATATATACATATACATACACACATACGTATGTATCTATGAATGTACAAGGAGCTTTCGTCAACTGCCATAAAGTAATTGTAATTAGTGAAACTCCGAATTGAACTACAACTGAAAAATGTGGTGTTGAGACTAGAAGTGGTTTCGCTTTGAGCGGATAGATATAAATTAAAACTGAAAATGAAAAAGCAATACATTTGACATAACTCGAAAAACACATTTAATTTAGAGAATATAAACAGAGTCTCTTACAGCTGCTTTTACCTTACCTACCTACCTACCTATTCACACATTTGCAAATATTAATATATGGATCTTTACACAAAAATACATATGTACATGTAGCTAAACACGCGTATAGATATAAGCGGTTGTACGGATAAATCATGATTGTTTAAAATCATTGAAAGTTTCTATTCATTAGTAAAGTTGTTAGGATTAAAATTTAGTGAACTATTCACTTGCTGCCTACAATAAGAGATCTTGGAATTTTTTATGATTATTATTTAAAACCCTGGAAGGTGTTGCGCTAGCACGATCGTAGTGCAATGATATAAGTAAAATAGGAAAGATTAAAATCGTACTCGCAAATACATATACACACACACTTGCACACACACGAATGCACACACATACATACAGACGTATATACATATATAGGAATGTTTGTGTGCTTATATCAGAGTATATACTCATATATACACACATATACAATATGCATGTATGTATGTGTGTGTGTATATATATATATATATATATATATATGTTAATAAAATAGAACATATGCATATATATAAACATATATGTACGTACCTACCTCTACATGTACATATACACGCATATATGTGTACAGGACACCAAAAAGACGTCGAACACATAGAGAGACGAAAAACATAGACACAAACCAAGGAACAAGACAAGCAAAAAAAGAGATACAGGACAATAAGCACAACGAAAAATCCCCTTCTTCAGTCGCTAAGGTTTCATCTACTAAACGTTTCGAAGGATAAAAGCGAGACGTATACTTCGAAGAAACTTCCTTCCTGCGAAAAGCAAATCAATTAAAATTCTGAGATCTTTTCGCAGAGGGTAAAAAAAGCAAGACGGTAACGACAGTACAAACATATAAACAGTAAAAATATATATATAAACAGTGGAAAAATAAATATATAACAGTGAGAGACAGGACAAGGAGAACAAGATAAGAAGGGCTGTTAACGCCAGACGAAAAAAGTATTGCAAACGCTGGATTATAGTGGACGACGAGAGAGAAAGAATGTCGACCAGTAGCATTAGAAGGCGGGCGAGAAAAGACAGGATAGCAGTTACGACGGAAGTATCGTCGCAGATGGACGACGGGAATGGGGGATGAGGAGCAAGAGGAAGAGAGAGAAGAAGGGGAATGGTGCGAGGAGACCATGAAGAACGGTGAGGGGGAGAGAGAGAGGAAGAGACAAGTTAAGTGAGGGAAAAAAGACGAAAAAGGGAATGGGAGAGAAAGAAAGAAAGATGCAGAGTCGCGTGAGAGTTAATATCAAGGCTAACTTGATAAACAGAACAATCTTACTTAATAGGGTGCGTGCGTTTAGTCGTATAATATGTTAATAAAATAGAACATATGCATATATATAAACATATATGTACGTACCTACGTCTACATGTACATATACACGCATATATGTGTACAGGACACCAAAAAGACGTCGAACACATAGAGAGACGAAAAACATAGACACAAACCAAGGAACAAGACAAGCAAAAAAAGAGATACAGGACAATAAGCACAACGAAAAATCCCCTTCTTCAGTCGCTAAGGTTTCATCTACTAAACGTTTCGAAGGATAAAAGCGAGACGTATACTTCGAAGAAACTTCCTTCCTGCGAAAAGCAAATCAATTAAAATTCTGAGATCTTTTCGCAGAGGGGTAAAAAAAGCAAGACGGTAACGACAGTACAAACATATAAACAGTAAAAAATATATATATAAACAGTGGAAAAATAAATATATAACAGTGACGTATACGTATGCTTGTATAAGTATGTATGTATGTATGTATCTCTCTGTCTGTCTGTCTCTACTAGTCTCTCGCATTCACACTCTCTTTATACTTATTTCCATATTATATATATATATAGCTTATATAATAAAAAATAGACATACAAACACATACACACATGCACATATATGTATATAAATATATACATACATACACACATACACACGCACTCATATATATGTAAGTACATATATGTACACACACACACGTACACACACACACGCCCACACATGATATGATGTGGAATGCACTGGATAGATTTTAACTTACCATGGAATTACAGACTTACATTCTCGTAAAGTTCAGTCGTATTCTACTTCGGCACTTCATGCAGAGTCCCGATAACCTTTTGACCTATTCTTTATCTCAAAGATTTGACACAATTCTCAAGTATCTCACCTGACCAGCGGAAGTGGAGACGAACTGAATCGATGTAAGATGAGGTTTTTTATTGTTCTGTCTTTGTAGGATTATATCTATGTGTGTGTGTGTATGTGTGTGTGTGTGGTGTGTGTGTGCGTGTGTGTGTGTGTGTGCGTATGTGTGACTTTGTGTGCGTGTCTGTGTGTTCGTGTGCGTATATTACTATACAAGCAGAAGTATGTTGTTTACGTTAAGCGTGCATTCTATGTATTTGTGTATACCAGGTTACGTGTTTGTATGTAAGAATACATATATGTATATATTTATATATATATACTAGCAGTATCGCCCGGCGTTGCTCGGGTTTGTAAGGGAAATAACTATATAAGCATTTTTAGAGAGTTATAGCCAAAAAATAGCAAAAAAATGCATTAAAAATGCATATAAAAAGCTTAGATTCTCGACCCCATGTCGAATTTATCGATTTCTTTCAGAACTGGGGGAAATTTTCAAAATCTTCGCTGCGTTAGTTTTGAATTATGACATTGGGCTATGTATGTGTCAAGTTTCATCAGAATCGGTTGAAAGCCGTGGTCAGGGTGAGGGTACAACCTGACAGACACACAGACACACAGACAGACAAACTGCCGTTTATATATATAGAAGATATATATATATATATATATATATATACATATATATAAACATATATATATATATATATATATATATATATATATATATATATATATATATATATATGTATATGTAAATATATATGTACTTATGTATATGTGTGTGAGTGTATGTGTCTGTATATGAATAGGATCCACACTCTCGCGACTCCGCCTGGAACAGCGTTACATTTTCAGTCTACAAACACAAATTCTTTTCGGACTCGACACAACTCCCTCCTCCTAACGACTGTCTCTATAAACTCCTTAAAAGAAGGAACTTATTATTTCATTTTATTATTTTATTTTAGTTCATCTTATTTTCTCCTCCCTTATACCCAGTTACGTTTTTACACTGTTACCCCATCTCGATTTTTAATCATTTTGTTGTCATTTTCTTTCTGTCGAATTGTTTAACTCATTAATTGTGTCATTTTTTATAATCATATTAATTTCTATTTTATCCTTGTAATTTTTGCTATTTTATTTCTTATATTTTTTTTATCTTGCAACTGCTAATTTTTGAAAAAGCTTTTTACATCTTATACTCTTCACCCACTTTTATTATCAATCTTATTTTATCATATTTTATTTTATTTCTATATACACGCACTCATACATACACAGACGTGCATATACACACATACACGAAAAAATACACGCATCCGCGCACACATATACTTACCACACACACCTCACACATATACACACAACTCTCATACATAATCATACATACATACACACATAATCCACACATATATATTATATGTATATATATATATATATATATATATATATATATATATATATATATATATATATATATATATATATATATTATATATATATATATATATTACTACGATGATCCGGTTCTTGACTGAAGACTGAGGGGTTCGAATGTCCTGTCCATGTTTATTGTATCGTCTTCTAAGAGTTATACGTTCTTGTCCATGTTGTATTTTTCTACATACCTTTATATATATATATATATAATATATATATATATATATATATATAATATATATATATTATATATAATATATGTATATATATATATATCAATAATAAAGGGTGAAATTAATTAATTTGGAATAATCATTATTTCACCAAGTAGAGTTCGGCATGTAAAAGCCCCATTCAAGGAATGTTTAAGTAATACTAAATAATTAAGGTTAGCAACGATTTGCCTCACCACACACCGAATTTAGAAATAGCAGTCAAAGAGTTTTGGCTTTTCTTTCTACTTAAAAGGGAGATCCCAGTAAAACCACAGCACTTAAAAAGCAAACAACGCAGGCAAAAGAGAAAGAATGAGCCTGCGTTGTTTGCTTTTTAAGTGCTGTGGTTTTACTGGGATCTCCCTTTTAAGTAGAAAGAATAGCCAAAACTCTTTGACTGCTATTTCTAAATTCGGTGTGTGGTGAGGCGAATCGTTGCTAAACCCTTAATTACTTAGTATATATATATATATATTTCTGTATTCCATTATTTTTTTGTTTTTTTATATTCGTCCCTTTTGCTGTCCTGGTGTCCGTATGCATTCGATCCTTCTTTCAGGAAATCTACGCTCCCAGCTTAGTTTTTCTAATGCTCGTTGCTTAGTTTTTTCTTGGAGGGCTGGCCGTGATCTGGTAATCTCAAGATTAATCAGCCGAAATTACTACGATGATCCGTTCTTGACTGAAGACTGAGGGTTTCGAATGTCCTGTCCGTGTGTTTATTGTATCGTCTTCTAAGAGTTATACGTTCTTGTCCATGTTGTATTTTTCTACATACCTAATATATATATATATATATATATAGATATATATATATATATATATATATATATATATATATATATATATATATATATATATATATATATATATATTATATATATATTTATATTTATATATATATATGTACGTATGGCACACTGTCGGTTACGACAACGAGGGTTCCAGTTGATCCAGTCAGCGGACCAGTTTGCTCTTCAACTTAACATGCAAGTGGCTGAGCACTCCACAGACACGTGTACCCTAGACGTAGTTCTCGAGGAGATTCAATGTGACACACAATGTCGCAAGACTGGTCTTTGAAATGCAGGTGCAACACATTGTTGCAAGCTAAGTATACTGGAGCCACGTGAAATAAAGTGTCTTGGACGAAGACACAAGTTGTCGTCAGGAACTGAACAACGTACTCTAGCCACTAGGCCATGTGCCTTCACAGTATATATATATATATATATATATATAATATATATATATATATAATATATATATATATATTATATATATATATATATGGTGGTTGATATCTAGAGAGGAACTTTGAATGCACATTATAACGTTATAACCCAGATGATATTAAATGTACACATACACATACAAGTACATATATGTATGGTCATATATATATATATGTATATATATATATAAATTCAGGGTGAATACTTGATAAATGTAAGCACCTGTATATGTCAGCTAGTGGCATAGGTGATAGGATATATATATAATATATATATATATATATATATGTGTGTGTGTGTATGTGTGTGTATGTATGTACTTACTCACACACACACACATATGTATTTACATAGATACATACATGTCTAGATATACATATGAGAATACTATATACGTGCAAAAGTGCACTCAGTGACACTGAGCAATAATTTTATATAGATGTAGATGCGTGATATATAAAATTCTCACATGGATTAAGTCACGCGCATGCATACACACCTATCTATTTACCTATATTAATGCAGTCATACTTTCATGAATGCATGCATCTGCATTGGTTACTTTATCATGGAAATATATCTATAGAAATTACGTTTTTTTTTAGTGTAGATATGCGTTTAATTGTAGAAAGAAATGCACATTTAAAAGAATCGCATACACACCAACACACACAACGCGCACGCACCCCACCACACACAATATATATATATATATATATATATATATATATATATATATATACGCACGAATATATACCAAGCACCCATACGCATATTCATTCAAGTGCACATACTATATGGATGAAAGTTTATATGTATGTCAGCGTGCAGACGGAAGCGAGTGCTTTTATGTTTGTATGTATGTATGTATGTATGTATGTATGTATGTAGTATGTATGTATGTATGTATGAATCTATGTATGAATATACGTATGAATGTATCTGTCTATGTATGTATCTATCTATCTATCTGCCAAAAAATTCGAATCTAAGTATTTTCTTTGTAGTTAAATCTTCTTGACGCCCTAGTCTAAGTTTTGCATAACCGATTATTCAAACGATTGATGACGCCAGCCGCTTGATAATTCATTAGCAAAATATTTATATAAACATGAAAATATAGTTAATCCTTTAGTTGCCAGATTCTGTTAGAAAATGCTTTACATATCTATTCATTTGTCATAGGCAAAGACGTGATATATGACTGTATAGACGAACAATATAATTTGTCGTATCATATGCGTAAAACACACGCAAGTAAAGGAGATAGATATAGTTTAATACAGTTTTAGCGTTGATTTATACTTGAATATATATTGCAAGTGAAGTCGGTCCGTCGTCCGAATACACCTTTTCGCCAGAAGAGTTGAAATGATGCAACGTGAAATGAAGTGTTTTTGCTCAAGAACACGACACACCTTGTCCAGGTATCGATACCATAATCTTACACACGTAAGTGCAGCACTCTAACCAATAAATTATGCGCCTCTACACACAGACACACACACACACACACGTGCACATACACAGACACACACACACACACACACACACACACACACACACACACGCACACACATACATATATATATACATGCTTTATGACTGATATGATGAGAGTGGTAGTGTGAGTGTGTGTGTAACAGAGAGAGAGAGAGAGACAGAGACAGAGAGACAGAGAGGAAGAGGGATAGATAGATAGATGCACTAAAAAATTTGAAAACCATGGATTGTGAACTATTTGTTGCTATTCGTGACTAATTGTATACATATTTGTATGTGTGCGCGCGCCGATATGTGTGTCTATGTGTATGCGAAAGTGTTTCGTGTAAAAGATTGTGAAAAGATTTGTTTGGAATGAATGCATGTGATGAGTGTTTATTTCTGCTTGTCAGTGCTTTTGAGTATACTTGGGTACACGCTTGTGTGTTTTATCTATCTATCTATCTATTTATCTATTTATCTATCTATCTATCTATCTATCTATCTATCTATCTATCTATCTATCTATCTATCTATCTATCTATCTATCTATCAAAATAGATACATAGACAAATAGAAAGACATATAGTTGAATAGATAGTTAGAAAAAAAAAAAAGATATACAGATTGGCAGATGGATAGATAAAATAGATAAATAGATAAATAGTTATATAGTTTCATAGCTAGTTAGATAGATAGATACATACATAAATATTTACATAGCAAGACAGGTAAGGAGATATACAGATAATTAGTGAGACATATAAATATAGACTGATCAGTAGAGATAGATTAACAGAGGTACTTAGAAATATAGATAGAGGGCGCAGGGCAGATAGATTGTTACGTTGGTTGTTAGATGGAATGGGGGATAAATAAATAGAAATGTAGATAATTATACAGATAGAACGAGACAGTCAGATAGAGACAGATGATAGATGGATAGTTTCTACAAACATGTGGATATATAGCATAAGATAGATAGATTGATAAATAGCTCGACATCGAAAGAGGACGAGCCGTTTGGCAGTGGAGTGCAGGTGCTGTATGCTCTGTGGTGCAGGTTTCCTGTAAGTATTTAGGCTAGATTCACTCTCCTTAATTAGCACCACGCCATCTGATTGCCAATTAGTCAATGCTACAGCAAACGCACTAAGACCAGGTGGGAGTATATGATGTCAAACTATAGATCTGTACGTATGTATGAATGTTTGTATATATGTGGGTATGTACGTATATATGTACACACACACATACTTGTGTATATATATATATATATATATATATATATATATATATATATATATACAAAATTCTACAAATACCTGCACACGCTTGTTAATGTAATATTTATACGTTGATTCCATTCGGTATATATACACAATCATATATGTACACATGCATATATACTTGGAAATTCACACACACACACACACACACACACACACACACACACACACACACAACACACACACAGACGCATGAGTGTGTCTCTCTCTCTATATATATGAGTATATATATGTAAGAGTGTGTCTAGGTATATGTATATACATACATATATATTTACATATACATATATATGTATACATATATATATATGTGTATACATATATTTATATATATGTATGTATCCATATATAGGCATGTATATATGTGTGACCGCGTGTGTATCGTTGGTGATTTGTTTTCCTCCGTCTTCCCTTCCTCGGATCTTTCCTTTTCCTATGTCTCTGACGAAGAGCTCCGCTCGAAACGTTAAGTCATCCTTCTATCCTGAGCGTCAAATAACACTACACTTGTTCCACATCCTTGCGTTGTTGTGTTTTCTCTTTGTGCTTTTCCTGTTTAGATTAACTATATATATATATATATATATCCAGAAAGATAGATAGATGTATATATATATGTGCATGTATACACACACACTTACGCATAAACACACACACTTACATACACACACACATACACACACACACTCACACACCACACACACTTACATACGCACACACAGACACACAAACACACGCACAGACGCATGAGTGTGTGTCTCTCTCTCTATATATGAGTATATATATGTAAGAGTGTGTCTAGGTATATGTATATACATACATATATATTTACATATACATATATATGTATACATATATTTATACATATGTATGTATCCATATATAGGCATGTATATATGTGTGACCGCGTGTGTATCGTTGGCGATTTTTTTTCCTCCATCTTCCCTTCCTTGGATCTTTCCTTTTCCTATGTTTCTGACGAAGAGCTCCGCTCGAAACGATAAATCGTCCTTCTTTCCTGAGCGTCCAATAACACTACACTTGTTCCACATCCTCGCGTTGTTGTGCTTTCTCTTTGTGCTTTTCCTGTTTAGATTAACTATATATATATACATCTATCTATCTTTGTGCATATATATATATATATATATATATATATATATATACATATATATGCAGAAAGATAGATAGATGTATATATATATATGTGCGTGTATACACACACACTTACGCATACACACACACTTACACACACACACACACACACACACACACACACACATACACACTTATACGACTGGCTTCTTTCAGTTTCCGTCTACCAAATCGACTCACAAGTCTTTGATCGGCCCGAGGCTATAGTAGAAGACATTTGCCCAAGATGCCATTCAATGGGACTGAACCCGGAACCATGAGGTTAGGAAGCTAGCTTCTTACCACACACCGACATGCCTATACATGTGTGTGTGTGTGTGTATCTTTGTGTGTGTGTGTGTGTATGTACACATACACAAATATATACACGCGCGTAGGTGCACACATAGGACATAATTAAGTAAAAGAAAAAGAAATCACTCTTGCCAATACCAAAACATAAAGAGTCGTCATAAACACACATATATCTCTCTCCTTCACACACATACATTCGTCTAGGCGCACATACACACATAAATGTTTACAGACAACACGTGATATATTTACTTCCATTACACATATTTATATACATAACATAACATGCATATATACATATATGTGTTTTCATAAACATGCATATATATATATATATATATATATTATATATATATATATTATATATATATATATATGTAAAACCACTGCATACCAATCCGCATATAAAAGAGTGTAGAGTCACTCCATATAGACACATATTCATGCACAAACAACTGTGTACTACCCACTCACACGAATAAGAATGAGATAAACAATTTTATTAAATGTCAAGGGAGAAGAGACAGGAATTAGACGTCAAGACTTCATAATTTTTATTAAAAGTTTTTTTTTGTTTATCAAATGCTATTTTGGTCTTATAAATTTGTTTTAAATTTAAAGCAAGAGTAAACAATCTATCGATTCTTTATGAATGTGTATAGACGCAGGCGCAGTCGTGGTGGCTGAGTGGATAGAAGTTTGCTTCACAACCACGTGATTCTGGGTTCAGTCCCACTGCGTGGCGCCGTGGGCACGTGTCTTTTATTCAATTTCCGAACCGACCAAAGTCTTGTGAGTAGATTAGGTTGACTGAAACTGAGGAAGCCGGTCGAACACACATACACACACACACACCACACACACACACACACACATACACACTTATACGACTGGCTTCTTTCAGTTTCCGTCTACCAAATCGACTCACAAGTCTTTGATCGGCCCGAGGCTATAGTAGAAGACATTTGCCCAAGATGCCATTCAATGGGACTGAACCCGGAACCATGAGGTTAGGAAGCTAGCTTCTTACCACACACCGACATGCCTATACATGTGTGTGTGTGTGTGTGTATCTTTGTGTGTGTGTGTGTGTATGTACACATACACAAATATATACACGCGCGTAGGTGCACACATAGGACATAATTAAGTAAAAGAAAAAGAAATCACTCTTGCCAATACCAAAACATAAAGAGTCGTCATAAACACACATATATCTCTCTCCTTCACACACATACATTCGTCTAGGCGCACATACACACATAAATGTTTACAGACAACACGTGATATATTTACTTCCATTACACATATTTATATACATAACATAACATGCATATATACATATATGTGTTTTCATAAACATGCATATATATATATATATAATATATATATATATATATATATATAATATATATATATATATATGTAAAACCACTGCATACCAATCCGCATATAAAAGAGTGTAGAGTCACTCCATATAGACACATATTCATGCACAAACAACTGTGTACTACCCACTCACACGAATAAGAATGAGATAAACAATTTTATTAAATGTCAAGGGAGAAGAGACAGGAATTAGACGTCAAGACTTCATAATTTTTATTAAAAGTTTTTTTTTGTTTATCAAATGCTATTTTGGTCTTATAAATTTGTTTTAAATTTAAAGCAAGAGTAAACAATCTATCGATTCTTTATGAATGTGTATAGACGCAGGCGCAGTCGTGGTGGCTGAGTGGATAGAAGTTTGCTTCACAACCACGTGATTCTGGGTTCAGTCCCACTGCGTGGCGCCGTGGGCACGTGTCTTTTATTCAATTTCCGAACCGACCAAAGTCTTGTGAGTAGATTAGGTTGACTGAAACTGAGGAAGCCGGTCGAACACACATACACACACACACACCACACACACACGTGTGTGCGTGCACGTGCGCGCGTGTATATATATATGATTTTGTCACAAAACAATTCAGAACGCCGGCAGCTTTCAACGTGGTAGGTTGAAATAGTTTTCAACCTGTAATACTTGCTGATGAAGATGAGACTCTTCGCCAGACCAGAAACCATGGCCAAAGTATATATATATATATATATATATATATATATAGCATTGGGTTATATAGGTATGTGAAAAAGTTTTTAGCCCGTTCGCCCGACTGCTGTAGTATTTTTCAGTGTTATTATTGGTGGTATAAATGAGGGTTTTAACTCCTGTTTCTAGCAGGTAGGCGCCTTGCGTGATCTTACGATATATATATAACTTATAAAATAAGGACAAAAGAAAAAATTCTAATGCCAAGTATGCCAAAAATAGACAAATTGTCAATAACCATTATGATTTATCACTATTAACATGCGTCTCGAAACAAGCCGATAGAAATTTCTAAGAAATTCCGTTATTACCGTATTGGTCTCAATTTCAGAGTTAATTCATAAGAATTTTCACCTCCTCGGCGATAAATACGTGAATCGGGAGTGAATCGTCATCACATGTCACCTAGTCGCAAACACATGTCATGTAGCTGCAATAGCATGCTGTATCACTAACAATATAGTGATTTCTTTAAGACATCACCCAGTAATCTATCAGTCCATTTATACATTTCTCAATGCACACTGCTGTTATGACTTCCCTCCCTCATTTTCCCCATCGTAGATGGATAGATTTGCTAGTATATATAATTAAGCTTTCCCAATTGGAACTTTACGGATGGTGATCGCAGAAGTATATCTTAGCAGTTTGGTTTAAAGCATCTTGATTCCTTGTTTTTCCAGACATTTCGGCTCTACGTTCATCTCGACGCCAGCAAATTAGATTTTCGTGTATTCTTTCGATCCTTCTATAAGCTGTGTATAAGGGTTAATAAATGACCCCATCATACTGTAGTTCCTGACATCATTTTGAAACCTGCTAGCTTCTCGGCAATTGGTCATCAGGATGTTTCAACAGTCTGGTTACTATGGCCCTTTTTAAACAGCTTGAAGAGGTGGGACTAAAGGCATATTTGGTGGTAGTTTCTTTACTCTTCTTTATCAATCCTCTTATGAAGCAAGATACTGTTCAAGTCTTTCTACAGCGAGGGTATTTTACTCTCCTTTAGAAAACGACTGGAACATTGAACGAGGATTTTCCACAGTTCTTTTCCATTCCTAAACATCCCTTTTGTTAAGCCAATTTTTTTTGTTGCATTATCTGCTTTCATTAGCTTAATTAGCCATGTATCCCCTCGAGTATGTTTGAAATTAAAACATCTAGCGATTACATAACAGTCGTGTATTTTCTTCTAGTAAACGCAATGGATATTTGGTTCGATTCTGAAAGAAAGATAAATATGATAGGTCTGAACTAAGGTATAAAGCCAGTCCAGAGATCGTTAAATATAAATATATGATTGATGAAAGGGTGTTGTTTCAAGATCGTAGTTGGGAAATGCATCATTGCTATGTGATATACATAACCAGAGATATTTCAAAGAGGTAACAGATTGTGTTTAGCTAAGGACAATTAGGCAAGATTTGGGGTCGTTATTGTTTAGTCTCAGGTGAGATTTAAAAGCATTCGAACCATGGCATTGTGGTTTTATTTCTTTTTATCTCATGTTAGTTTACAAGATGCTGGATGGCCATTAGTAATGAAATAATGAAAGAGAATTACGTTTTCTTTAGTGACCAGCAGAACAGTTTTTAGTAGGACCAGATCAGTAGGAAACATACAACCCTAAGTAACGAGTGAGGCGGCTTCTCACCCTACCATCTTAGGAAATGACATGCTGGATAAGCGGATCCGACTTCTCAAAACATTGACCTGCCTGATCATGATTGACCTGGGGCTAAACAACAACACGCTCCCCCTACACTCTTTCTCTCTTGTGCTCTCTCTCTCTCTCGTTATAACATTGGATAAAGTAATGTATAGACACCAAGAAAGCTCTTGATCATGTCTGGCATGAGAAATTTCTCGCTAATTAACCCACCTATTGCCTCCATTAATCTCTCATTTGTTGGAACGGAAGTTTCCTGTCAAACACACTTACAGTATATACTGGCAGACTGCTTTCCAGCATTTTACCTCATCAACCATTCCTCGGCATAAAACAGACGTCATTCGCTCGAAACTTAGACTTTTCACTCCAATTTTGCATCAGGAAAACTCGAAAACACATCGTTCGATGCAGACATCAAGGTAGAATCGTTATACTTATTAACTCTGTAAATATATTAACTTATTAACTCTGTAAATAAATTTGACGGCCGTCCCGTAACGAAGCTAATTATCCACTTAAAAAAAGATTAAAAGGCTCAGGGGCGGCTGTGTGTTAACAACACGGTTCCAGGTTCAGTCCCACTGCGGTGTACCTTGGACAAGTGTGTTCTGTTATAACCCCGGACCGACCAAAGCTTTGTGAGTGAACTTCGCACACGGAAACTGAAAGAAGCCTGTCGTATATGTGTTTGTGTGTGTGTGTGTGTTTATGTATATATGTATATATATATCATATATACATACACACACAGACACATACACACACATACAGACACACACACACACACATATATATATGCATATATATACAGGAGAGTGTGTGTATATACATACATATATATATATATATATATATATATGTATACATACACAAAACGCATACACGCACATACACACACAGAGACACAGACACACACACACACACACACACACGCACACACACAAACCATGTTTTTTTGTATTATGCAACGTCGATTTTTACAATTGTGTAAATAATAATAATTGTATTTTATAAGCGATCACCGCGCAAGGACTAAAGAAAATAGTCTAATAATGGGACTTATAAAACCTCGACGGAAATAGTAAGTTTTCTCGTACGCGCAGGAAAACCTTTTTTCCGTCGAGACCTTATATGCCCCCTTATTAGACTATTTTCTTTAATCTTTGCACTGTGATCGCTTATACGCTTTAAGCTTATAAAATACTATTATATGATTGACCACTAGCCACTAAAGCTTTTTTTAAATTCTCTCTCTGTTTATTTTCTCGTGTTCCTTTCTGTTGAAGAGCGAAGGCTCGAAACTTAAAAGACTTTCTCATCTTCCCGAGAACTAATACACCCTAAACTAATACACCTGTTTGTTGTTTACACATTTTTTGTGATTTTGTAAATTTTAACTATATATATATATATATATTATATATATATATATATATATATATATATATATATATATATATATATATATATAATATATATATATATAAAGGATAAGACAATTATTTAGAATACCGATCATATCAAGTGGCCTGCATGGAAAAAACCGTATAGGTAGTAAGTATTATAGATATATAATAATATAAATATAAATATAATTATAATTAAGGGTACCGAAGAGGCACCACCGTGCCAGAAATAGCAGTCATAACCTACTCTAAAACCACATCATGTATTCATATAGCACAGGTGAACAGATAAATGAACAAAGAAATTAGCAAAAAATGAATGGTTAAGTCCAGCTCGACGATTTCAGGCTTAGTAATAAAACACCTTATTTTCATCAATGGAAATATACCAAAATTAGTAGATAATTACAAATATATATGTATACAACATATGAATACTTACATATAAGTACGTTTATATACATATATATATGTATGTATATAACAGACTAATTCATTTGTCCGTGTTATATGAATACATGATGTGGTTCTAGAGTCAGTTTTGACTGCTATTTCTGGCATGGTGGTGCCTCATCGGTACCTATAATTATAAATATATATAAAACTATGTATGTGTGTCTTCGTGTCTGTGTCCCCTCCCCACACTACCGCTTGCCAACCGGTGTTGGTGTGTTTTCGTCCTCGTTTCTTAGTGGGTAGGGGTACCATAAGTACTAGGTTAAAACAAATAAGTACTGGAGCTGATTCATTCGACTAAAATTCTTGAAGGCGATGCACCAGCATGGCCGCAGTATAATGACCGAAACAAGTAAAAGATAAAAGAATTAATATTTTCTGCTCCTGCCTTACTTTCTCTGTATCCCATATAGGTACAGTTTTCATATCCACCTTTAAAAGTAATTGATTCTTGTTCTGTAAAAAGATATTTGATGAAATATGTGAAAATGCTCATAAAATTTTAATATTGTCTTTTGTAGAATTTGACTGGGAGTGCTCCGCTTCGCATAGTAAGAAGAGAGGTTCTTTTTCATAGCCGTGGGGCAAAACCGCATTTCGCTATTAACAAACGATAACATTTAGAGCTGATATATCCGATTTCCGCATTTAACGGAATAAGCATTTAGCGTTCAGGTTACTCTGTCAAATGTAATGCTTATTTATTCACATTCTATTAAATTAATCATTATCATGTAGCCTTGAAATTTTTATGACGTAATTGTATAGGGTGTCCCGAAAAAAAAAAAACTGACATCATTTGAAATGTGAATATCTGAGTAACTAAATGTCCGAGGCAAAGGAAACCAAATAGGCTTCATATTGAGCAATAAAAAATTTATTTTATCAAAATTCAAACAAGAGATTCAGAGGGATGTAGATTTTATAACCGACTTCACAAAGCTTTCACAAATGTTCAATATGCGCACCGTTTGTGACACGACACATGTCAAGTCGGTAGACCAGCTCCTGCCAAGCATGCTGTAGCATGTCTTGCATAACATTTTCCAACACATCGATGATTCTCTGCTTGAGTTTCTCTAGGCTTGCAGAAGGAGGTGGGTGGATATAGACTAGTGCTTTCACATAGCCCCCATTGAGAAAATCGTAAGTTGTCAAGTTAGGTGAATGTGGTGGCCGTTTCATTGTCATTATCACTGGCATGCCCGATCCAAACTTAATTTTTACACATTTTGTTAAAATTCGAGATCGTTTGAGCGAGAATTAGTTACGTTATTAGACTACGAAATGATGTCAAGTTTTTTGGGACACTCTGTATATTATTACAATGACATTGTAGGGTAAGTGTGAGAAGATAGATCTGGTGAGTTTGAACATAAGACAAGTTGGATATTTGAGCCGCACATGGTCGGTTTAAATATTGAAGGGTTAAGGAAAGGATTTTCTTCCAAACAAACACACACTTCACTTGAACAACACACAATTAAACTTCTCAAAGTTGATAGGAAGGTTTAATCATACATGATGCATCGTGGTTGTCTCACAAACATAACATTTCTAAGAGAGCGTGTGAAAGATTACATTTTCTCTTCAGCGACAGAAAATACATCCGTTTTGTTCATTTGCTGACACCGCTTACATCGGTATAATGGAATTGCCGTTACATACGCATATACACTCACAAATATCGAAAACCACAAAGAAAGACAATTAGTTGTTTGATAAATATTCACTCATCGATGCATAGTTAACACTGATCGATTAGACATGTTTTCTCCTCCTTTCTCATTGTCTCTTAAACTGCAACTAATCTGGACTCTGATACTCTGAAAGACATTGCGATAGACACACATGAACAGGCTGTCATACACACACACATACACACACAAAAGCATAGACACATACACACATACAAGCATATACACATTCATTACACACACAACAAATAGCGGAGTGGCCAGTTAAATGCACATACACAGAGAAGAAGACACGCAAACACACATACTGTCACTCTCTCACTCAGGCACATCGTCCATTGAGTGATGATGCTAGTACAGTGTACAGTGTCACTCACACACATACGTACACTGCCCAAAGTGTACAATAACACTCACACAAATACATACACAGCCCATTATGTATAATAGCACCTGCACACTGGCTTGCAATACCCATAGTGTATACTGATACTTATGCACACTCATACACTGCACACTGTACAAGACACACACATACATACACTGCCCACAGTGTACAATTAGACTCACACATGTACATATGTACTGCCTACAGTGTATAATGTCACTTACGCACATACACACACTGCTCCCAGCGTATAATGACTCTTACACCTATACATACACTACCCACAGTATACGATTACACTTAAACACACACACTAATATACACTGCCCACAATGTGTAATAGCTCTCCGCCTCTGAACATACTCTAGCTATGGTGTACAAAGATACACCATGTTTCTGTAAACCCATGTGAAGTGATGGCAAGCAGGATAAAGAGAGACGGTCTCTACACACAAGTATCATGTAACCGTAGATGCCTTATGCCAGGCCTTCGCTACTTCCGACAACAGCTACCTGGAAACCGTCCTTCAATGGGGATATGACAATCTAGTGCAAAGGCACAATCAATATATAGGGTTGTCTGAAAATTTCATGCCGATTTTTAAGGGAAATTAAAAGACAAAACAAAATGATGCCATTAAATATTCATTCAACTAAATATGAACCAATTTTTTGCATAATCTTTCTCCATCTTTCCTTCAAACTTAACGATTCCGTCTTCCCAGAATTTTAGTGGTTTCTTGGAAAAGAACAAATTAAAGAGATTTTTTTATGTCTCTCAAAGAGTTAAAACTTTTTACGATTGCGATTATTTTGAAAGGACCTGAATGAATGAAAATCCGAAGGAGCAATGTCTGGTGAATATGGCGAGTGGATAACACATCCAAGCCAAGCTGCAACAATTTTTGACGGATCACAAATGCAACGGGAGGTCTGGCATTATCCTAGTGGAAAACAACACATTTCCTGTTCGCAAATTCTGGGCATTTTTCTTGAACTTCTGCCATTAAATCGTCCAGTTGCGAGCAATACTTCTCAGATTTGACTGGTTACTTGGCAGAAGCTCATAATTCCTTTCCCATGCCACCAGATGCGGGACATGACTTTCTAAGGATGAAGACCTGCTTTTGGGGTGTCTGAAAGTGGCTCATGTTGCTTACCGCAGGTTCTTTTTCGTTGAACATTGTTGTAAACGGTCCATTTCTCATCACTCGTTACAATTTGCGTCAAACGGAGTGAGTTTTCATTGCGTTTATACTACTAATCACAGATGGAAATACGATCCAAAAGATTCTTTTCACTCAGATCATGTGGTAACCAAACATCATAGCAATCTGAGTACCCATGCTTCACTAAATGCTTATGGATGGTGGATTTTGATAAATTTAGTGTTTCTACCAATTCCCGAGTTCTGTAATGCGGTTTATTCCCAATGTCTTGATTTGATCGTCGTCTGAAGCGTGAGGTCTGCCTAAGCATTCTTCAACAATAAGGCTACAGTCACCAACTCCAACCTTAGCGAATCACTTCCGTACAGTTCTGTCAGCTAAAACACTTTCACCATACACAGCACATATCTTTTTTTACGCTTGCGAGGCATTTTTGCTTTTACTGTAATAAAAAGAAAAAGCATCAAATGTCTAAAATGCACCTTATAATCTTCCATTTTCATAATGATGCAAAATCGACACGAATTAAGTAATTTTAAACTTTCTTTCTCAAGAGATAGTTTGAAGTGTGCGCTAACCGGTAATGTAAGCATATTATGTTGCAGCAGGGAAAACTAAAAATCGGCATGAACTTTCAGGACAACTTAATACGTAGGTGCAGGCATGGGTGTGTGGTTAAGAAGCTCGCTTTGCAACTATTTGGTTTCGGGTTCAATCCCACGGCGCAGTACCACGGGTAAGTGTCTACTATTATACCATTGGGATGACCAATGCCTTGTGAGTGAATTTCTAGAGCCAAAATTGTATGGAAGCCCATGGTCGTATATCTATATCTATATCTATATCTATTCTATATCTATATATATATATATATATATATATAATATGATATATATATATATTATATATATATATATATTATATATATATATATATATATATATATATATATATAATTATACATATACATATGTCTCTAATTAATATTATTATATTTTACTATAAAATTGGATTCAATCCTAAATCTGATTTTTCCCTGTAAATTTGGATTTATTCCCTAATATTTATTATTATTATTATATATATATATATATATATATATATATATATATATATATATATATATATATATATATATATGTATATATATGTGTGTGTATGTGTGTGTGTGTGTGTGTGTGTGTATCTTTTGTACGTATATATGTGTGTGTGCGTCTGTGTTTGTTCCCCACCACTGCTTAACAACTGGTTGTGGTTTGTTTACATCCCCGTAACCCAGCACTTCAGCAAAAAAGACCGATTTAACGAGTAGCAGAAAAAATAAGTACTATATAAGTACTGGAGATGATTTCTTCGACTAAACAGATCAAGGCGGTACTCTAGCATGGCTGCAATCCAAAGACTGAAGCATGTATAAGACGAAAGATAGGAAAGATGTGGCTGCAATGCTCACAATATTCTCCACAGAAAGCATTTCTGCTCATTGACAAAATCTACACAATATAGCTAGAGCCCTTTGACAAGCATTATAAGCCCCTGGGAAACGAGATCACTGTGCACCCTATAGTATTTCTTGAAGGCAAGCCTCAGCATACATAGATAAGATTTGGGCCACGAAACCCGTGACGGCCCTCTGGTAACTGCCCAGCATATCCTCGTAATAAGACAGCAATGACTATAGTCATTGGCTAATTGTTCTTTGTTTTGGTCTTTCTGAACGAATGCTACTACAACGACCACTGCTTGTGGAAATCAGTAAGCTATGTATAACATTTTCTGGAGCACACTCAAATCAGGTCTGATAGTGTCCCACTTACCAGAAGCTCAACCATGTCAAATTCTCTCACCGACCCTGTTTCTCTTCTAAACGATTACCAACGAAATATAATCCTCATCAATCTCGTCCGTCTGATAGGGTCCACAAAGACCATGAGCACTAGTTTCCCCACTTCCTCTGGGGTCCTTAATAGAAATATCATTAAGAAACATTCATATTAAGTTGACACAAAAAAAATTACTCTAAT
>NC_043001.1:80520677-80538177 GCF_006345805.1 Octopus sinensis | reverse complement strand
CTGGAGGACCTGCTATGTACATATAACCCGAATTACTTGAATCTATCTCCATAAGAAAGGCTTAGGTAGAATTAAATACACATACAAATAGATATATGTTTGTTGCATGTGCATCGTGTGTAAGGTAACAGGATTACGGATCCTTAAATAAGGTTTTCTTGCAATCAACCTTGAGGTGGCCTCTACTCAAGCAGTTGGAGAAGAAATGACATATATCAACTGACTGGTTAAAATGTCACACGGTACACTCCTCAGTATATCACTTTGTCTCTCATAGAAAGTTTCACAAACCATTCAAGTGTTTGATTAAATTTTATATGAAAGAATTTGGGAATGTTTCGGCATATTGCTGAAATTATTCTTTTATAGTATTTAGAAGTAGATGTGCTTTGAAATATTCTCAATCGCTGATCCTTGGTTCAGGATTGCCCTTGTAATAATGTTTACTTGCATATCTTTAGCTTACAAAATGTAGTCGGTGGGTCTTGTGGGGTTTTCAAGTTGACATTTATTGGATGTGTGTACCAGCGCTTTTCGAATAGGTGCTCTATAAGATCTGCGTAGCTTTACGAGCTGTTATTTGTCAGCAGTGTATATTAGTGTGTACTGTACTGGCATAATCGTATTATGAGTAGTGGCCCTGAGCGAGAGTGACGCGGTATGTTTGTTTGTTCCCGGTAAGATTTTAAACTGCACCCCGTTGAGAGACCCTGGTTCGGTGTTCCAGAGATCTGAAGAGTGGAGAATCACCTCTTAGCAGCTATTGTTTCCACATCTACTCTGACCGGCGGAATTTGCACTCTGAAAGTAACGGCAGACGAAATAGCGCTAAGCCTTTCGCCCGGCGTGCTAACGATTCTGCTAGCTCGCCGCCTAACCCTAAAGCCTGAAATTTGGTGGGAAGGGACTAGTTGATTACATTGACCCCAGTGTTACACTGGTACTTAATTTATCAACGTCACCAAAGGATGAAAGGCACAGTCAACCTCAGCAGAATTTGAACTCAGTGTGTGTGTGTATGTACGTGTGTTGTGTGTTTGTGTGTGTGCATGTTTGTGTGCGTGTGTATGTGAGAGAGAGAAAGAAAGTGAGAGTGACAAATTGAAAGAGAGAGAGAGAGAGAGAGAGAGAGAGAGAGAGAGAGAGAGAGAGAGAAAGAGACGTAGGTTTATCAAATTTTCATGTGGCTGTCTGACACCAAAGTTTATATCTGTGTTACTTCTAACAGATTCAGATCCATATTTAGATTCTAATACAACGATGGGATATGTGCATTTTGGAAAGAATTCGACAAAAGCCTGATGGATGACTTACCAACTGTTACAAGTACAGAAATAGCACAAAAGACACGCCAACCTGACTTGGCAATCTTTTCCTTGAGCAGTGATACCAATACTGCATCTGTCTAATCTCGCGGAACAAGTGAACACATCCACACATCGATGATCGGGATCATCACAAGACCAGCGATTACCTTACTACTATGATTGATAACCTCACATAGTATATTATCAATCAATGGAGTCTTTCTTGAATATTGATCTGTTTAAAAACAGTTTTGATCTCTGTTGAGAGTAATATCCTTTTTCTCAAGAACAAAGAAGTAAGGAACGCCTTCTATAACATTTTCATCTATTGTAGATGGATTATCAAAAAAAGAACAAAAAAAAAAAGACAAATCTGTGAAACACTTTGTCAATCGCTTCATAACATTTTCAATATCGCTGATCAAAGTGGACCCATTTGTAGATCGAGTAAAAGCGATAGATGATTGGGGAGGAGCAAATATCTGTTTTAAACAGCTGCATTTTATTTTGGAATCCTAATTATCAAAACCCAATTGATAACCACTAGATCTTCATGGTCTTCAGTTCTCTCTGCGACACTGATTTATGATGCTTCAATGGTTATATTCTTATCAAACGCCTTTTTTCTCAGATAATTTAGAAACAATCAATTTTGATGCAATTTATATCCGATGCCCTAGAGGTTTGGTACATCGGAATTACATTCATCAGACCAGTTCTTGTATCGTCATTCAGTCAGCTTCTCAAGTTCCAAAATTATATTTATATTTAGTTTTTATTCTCCTAGTGAACAAATTTAACTGTCGTAACCTGGCTAGCTTTAGAAGTAGGCAATGTTTGTCTAACCTTTTCTAACCACATTCACAAAAAAACTTATAATTATAGTTGCCCAGGTAAGGAGATTGGACAGATGAAAATAGATCATTGCCAAAAAATTTCAAACACTCTGCTATCGTACCACAAACAGACTGCTATTTGTGTAACTCACAATGCCAAAGCTTGGTACAAGTTCTTCTAGGATTTTCCACATGTATATTCTTTTCTTTTCTACTCTAAACACAAGGCCCGAAATTTCTGGGGAGGGGACCAGTCGATTAGATCGACCCTAGTACGCCACAGGTGCTTAATTTATCAACCACGAAAGGATGAAAAGCAAAGTCGACCTCGGCGGAATTTGAACGAAGAACGTAAAGACAGACGAAATACCTATTTCTTTACTACCCACAAGGGGCTGAACACAGACGGGACAAACAAGGACAGACAAACGGATTAAGTCGATTATATCGACCCAGTGCGTAACTGGTACTTAATTTATCGTCCCCGAAAGGATGAAAGGCAAAGTTGACCTTGGCGGAATTTGAACTCAGAACGTAACGGCAGACGAAATACCGCTAAGCATTTTGCCCGGCGCGCAAACGTTTCTGCCAGCTCACCGCCTTATTTTCCAGATGCATATTACAGCGTATATTTCCCGCCTTTGTTCTAGAGAGTAGAATCTTAACTTTTTCAGTTTCTCTCAGTAGACAATCTTCCTTCTGTAGATTCACTGGATTGCTTTGGATTCCGTTGTTAATTTTACGCTGTGTGGTGAGCACAGTTGGAAACAGTAATCCAAACGGCTGAGGATGAATGTCCCTCAGAGGACTAGCACTGTTTCTCGTTCTCTCGTTCTGAAAGATCGAAGGATCCATCTGGCCAACTGACTGCATTTTATTGCCAATTTAGTAATATGCCCTGGAAAGATGTATCATTACTCATATTGATGCCCAGGTCACTCATTGATTTTGATTCAGGGATTGCAATCCCTCATGGGCCACTCTGTTCTGTCTGCTTTACTTTGAGCTTCGTGTGTTGGTAGCGCAGGTGTTGAAATTTTCCAGTATTAAACTGCATGTTATTATACTCAGCCTACCAGTTTATTGTATCCAACTCCCGTTGCAGATGCGTTACGTCTCCAGGGTTATGTATCCTCAGATAGGCTTGGTATCATCTGCATAGCTAAATGTGGCAACCCGACAAGCGGAAGGTATATATGAAAGGACCACTGATATATATATATATATATATATATATATATATATATATATACACACGCATACATACATACATATACATATATATATATATATATATATATATATATATATACACACACACACACACACACATAAATATATATATATATATATACATGCATACATACACCCCCCACACATATATATATACATATATGTACATATATACGGAGAGAGACAGACAGACAGAAAGAGAGAGAGAGACCATTTTTTTTATAATGGATTAGTGGGTCGTATGTTCCACTCCGTTCTGTTTGGGCCTCCAGACGAGGTTTGATAGAGATGTAGAGTACCTTTTATTTATATTGGAAAATGAGAAATGGTTACGCAGACACAAACAATGAATGAAAAGGTCACCTTAAGAAAGTATCATTTATCAATTCAGTCAATAAACCCCAACAGGTCTTCTAGTAGTACTAGATGACCTGCTGACGTCAAAGTTTATTGAAGATTGTCATTCCTTAAATGAAAATAAACAAAAGTATGTGCTACCCATTCTTAACATCTGCTGAATGAATAGCAAAATCAGTCCACCACCACCAAACACACATTCTTTCTTCTCTTTCCATCACCTTCCCCTCCTCCCCACACATAATGTTCGTCCTTCGGGTTCGAAGATGACCATTGACATCATTTGGTGGAATTACTGCCATGAGACCGGAGGTGGCTGGTGAGGCCAATTCGGGCAAGAAAGCCCCTCCCACAAGTGGGGCAGAAGTGGGTAGGGGCTGTGCTATTGGTGCAGGTGGCCATGGCTTTCCGCATCTGGCGTTTCTGTTCTGCTGACTGAATCCGTCTCTCCTCGGCTGTCTTTGCTCCTGTGGTGATTGCGCTGCGCCAGGATGAGCGGTCGGCAGCAAGTGTCTCCCAAGTCTCTGTGCCGATGGAGAAGTCTTTGAGAGAGACTTTGAGACTGTCCTTGAAGCGCTTCTTCTGCCCTCCGACTTTGCGTTTGCCCTGGCTGAGTTCACCGTAGAAGAGCTGTTTTGGGATGCGAGTGTCGGACATACGGGAGACGTGGCCTGCCCATCTCTGGGCCTTGCGCATGATCGTGATGGTGCTAGGGAGATCTGCCTGCTTCAGAACTTCCGTGTCTGGGACTTTGTCCTGCCAGCGGATGTGAAGGAGGTTCCGAAGACACCTGAGGTAGAAGTGGTTTATCTGGCGCTCGTGCCTTCGGTAAGCAGTCCACGTCTCGCAGCCGTATAGTAGGGTGGTAAGCACGACTGCCCGGTAGACTTTCAGCTTGGTGTTGAGGCTGATTCCGCTCCCAGACTTTCTTTCGCAGTCTCCCAAACGCGCTGCTTGCCTTGGAGATTCTGTTGATGATTTCAGCATCTTTGTTGGCATTGCAGGTGAGAGTGCTGCCCAGGTAGGTGAAGTTTTCCACCGCTCGTAGGATCCGTCCGTTCACCTTTATCTGAGGCTCATGGTATTGTTTGCCGGGGGCTGGCTGAAACATCACTTCGGTTTTCTTGGCACTGATGGTGAGACCGAAGTTGTCGCAGGCTGATGAGAACCTGTCCATCCCGAGCTGCATCTCCTGCTCATCGATTGCGTTAAGGGCGCAGTCGTCATCAAAGAGAAAGTCTCTGACGACTGTCTCCCTCACCTTTGTGACGGCCTGCAATCTTCTGGAGTTGAAAAATTTCCCGTCCGTCCTGTACTTGATGTCGATACCGGACTTGCAGTCCCTGAAAGCGTCGGACAGCATTGCCGAGAACATGATGCTGAACAGTGTTGGGGCCAGGACACAGCCCTGCCTGACTCCGTTGGTCACCTGGAAGGCTTCAGATGAGTTGCCGTCTTCAAGGACTCTGGCTGTCATTCCGTCGTGAAACTGGCGGACAATTGCAATAAATTTGCTGAGGCAACCAAATTTTCCCATGACCTTCCAGAGTCCCTCCCAACTGACTGTATCGAAAGCCCTGGTGAGGTCAACAAAGGTCATGCAGAGGTCAAGATGCTGCTCCATGCATTTCTCCTGGAGCTGGCGGGCGGCGAATATCATGTCAGTGGTCCCTCGACCCGCGCGGAAGCCACACTGGCTCTCAGGGAGAAGGCCTTGCTCCAAGTGTTCCAGAAGGCGGTCAAGCAGAACTCGGGCCAGGATCTTGCCTGCTATGGACAAGAGGGAGATTCCTCGGTGGTTGTCGCAGGACTGCCGATCTCCTTTCCGCTTATAAATGTGGACGATTGTTGCGTCCCGGAAATCTTGAGGAAGTTGTTCCTTTGTCCCACATCAACTGGAACAGGCTGGTGAGCTGACTGATCATGGTGGGGCCGCCCGACTTGAACACCTCTGCAGGGATGGCGTCAGAGCCTGGAGCTTTGCCGGTGGACATTTTTTTGATGGCTCTGCTCACTTCCTCGACTGCAAGGGGAACAGCCAGCTCGTGGTTTGTCGGCACCTGGGGGAGTCGTGCGATGGCTTCCTCGTTGATCTGGGCTGGTCGGTTGAGCACGATGTTGAAATGCTCCGCCCATCTCTCTTGTTAGTCAGGAGTGAGGTTCCATCCGAGCTGAGCATGGGGGTTGATCCAAAGGAGGACTGCGGTCCATAGACAGCTTTCAGCGCATCGTAGAATTTCTTGGTGTCGTGTTTGTCTGCGTTTCCCTGAATCTCATCCGCCTTGGCGCTTAACCATGCGTCTTGCATGAGGCGGAGTTTTGCTTGGACTGTGCTGCGAATGTTGTTGAAAGCAGCCTTCTTTGCCGTGCACGTGGTGTCATTTTGGTGGGCCCGCAGCAGACGGCGTTTCTCTTCCAGGAGCTTTTGGATTTCCTGGTCGTTTTCGTCGAACCAGTCCTGGTGGTTCCTCGTAACTTGGCCTAGAGTTTCAAGGGCGATGGAATGAACCGTGTCCCTGAATGATTCCCACTGCTCATCGATGCTGGACTGGTCATTCCGAATGTCCAACAGCTTGCTGTCCATACGTGACTGGAGATCTTATGCAGTCTGCTGGTTCTTTAATTTCGTGATGTTGAGCTTCCTCGTCACTTTCTGACACTGTGGTCTTCTCTTAGGTTGGATGTAGAAATCCATCCTGGAGATAATGAGGCGATGGTCCGTCCAGCAATCAGCTCCACACATGGCTTTGACCAGTCTCACGTCCCGCCTGTCTTTCGCCCTGACGATGACGTAATCTATCAGATGCCAGTGTTTGGAGCGTGGATGCATCCATGATGTCTTGTTGCGTGTTGGCAGACGGAACAAGGTGTTGGCGATGGTAAGATCATGAGAGGCGCACGCCCGCAGGAGGAGCTGCTCGTTGTTGTTGCACTTTCCGATTCCGTGCTTTCCCAGTACGCGATGCCAGGCTTGGTGGTCAGTCCCGACACGGGCATTAAAGTCCCAATGGAGGATGAGCTTCCCAGGCTGGGCTGACGTGATGAGGGAGTCGAGTTCCTCATAGAACATGTCCTTAACTTCTTCAGGGTTGGTCATGGTAGGGGCGTAAGCGCTGATGATGGTCGCACTAGTCTTGTTTCCAAGTGGGAGCTGCATCTTCATCAGCCGATCGTTGATACCCTCGGGGGAACTTTCCAGTTTCCGCACGTGTACTGACTTGATGGCAAAACCAACACCAGCCTCATGACGCTCTTCGCTGCTGCGACCACTCCAAAAGAAAGTGTAGCCGCCGCCTGTCTCTGTCAGCTGGCCTTTGTCCGCAAGGTGGGTCTCGCTCAGTGCTGCGATATCGATATTGTATCGGCTCAGTTCTCTGGCCACCAGGGCAGTTCGTCTCTCTGGTCTGTCCGCTTTGGTGTTGTCAAGCAGAGTTCTCACGTTCCAAGTTGCGAAAGTGAGCACCTTTGTTCGTTTTCTTTCTTTGTTTCGACCGCTTGGAAAGGATCCCCACCAGCCGCGGTTTGCTGACCAGGGTGAGGTGAGGTGGGCTATGTTTAGGGCAACCTTTTCTAGCCCCGTCCTCATGCTGCGGAGGCGAGCAGAGCGATCCTGAAGAGGGCTGCTCGGTCACTCAGGAGGCTGCCGGACTCCACTGCTGCCTCAGTTCAGTGAGGGGCGACCACATGTCCTGAGCCGCCTGTGTGTGGGTTCACGACTGCAGCTCCCAGTATATCCTCACCTGCTACTTCGCCGTTTCCCCATCGCCACAGGACTTTGTGATGTTGGTGTCATGATGTCATGACGTGCGCGTGACTTGGATTATAGTGAGGGTGACTTGTGCAGGATCAGCCTCACTCTCTCGTCCTGGTGCGCCGGATCCAGTGGCAAGACAAAGTCAAGTCGGCTGGGGGTAGACCAGGATGCAGGAGATGCCGGAAGGTGGCACGCATGGCGCAATCCAACCGCCTTAGGGGCTCCACTTCCGATTTATGTAGGTTTTTGGATGGTCATTGACTCATGAGAGAGTTCCTCTGCCCTTTGACAGGTTTTGTTTTTAGTCCTGCTGGGTGTCCAAATCACCCTCCTCACCAAGAAATCTTGGTGGGGTTGCCAGTTTAGTCGCCAACGACCCGACTATTTAACAGGTTGTACTGGATTACATGTTACCAGTAGCTCCAAGCGGAGACCTGACATAATCCCCACACATAAATACACACAGAAACACACACATAACCCGCTTAAATTTCATAAACATCCCTCTGCTGTACATCCATAAACATCCCTCTGCTGTACATCCATTAATGTTATATCGCCTCAAGAAAGGAATCCATGAAGATGATCAACAGATACCCACAGAAACTACGAACTGCACTGCAATCATCCCAGGAATACGAACTGTGATATTAAGAGACATGTGACTTGTGGAAACGTGCGTAGCGATACGTTAAATGTTTATTAACTCCATCCAAGAATCATTATACACACCACACACACACACACACACACATATATATATATATATAGGATAATAAATTTTTACAAATTTCACTACCAGTGGCCTAGCATGTATAAAACGTCAATAGACGGCATATTATTCAATATAAAATAGTGTACATTTAAACACAAAGAGAATTTACCAGGCAATTTCTATACGCTAGGAGACAGTCAAAACGACCGAAAACCACAAAATGATGGATTTTGAAAAAACTATAACATATAAAGATGAGACACGTGCTATTGGTCTCATAATTATAGGCTAGTCTTGGATGGCTCGGTTACTGATGAGGATTTGCCTAGTGAATTAAATTTAAATTATTTTATTTGCTAAAAAATCCGAAACCTATAGGTATAACCGTAAAAACAAGGTAAAAGTTTTTATTATTTCATTCCTTTTGAAATTGCTTAAATTTTGTGGTTTTCGGTCGTTTTGACTGTCTCCTAGCGTATAGGAATTGCCTCTTATAGGTAATTTCTCTTTGTGTTTAAATGTACACTATTTTATATTGAACTAGCAGTATCGCCCGGCGTTGCTCGTGTTGTAAGGGAAATAACTATATAAGCATTTTTAGAGAGTTATAGCCAAAAAATAGCAAAAAAAATGCATTAAAAATTGAAAAAAAATTAAGGTAATTTTTTTTTTAAATCGTTGACACATCGTAGATATTTTTAGAGAGTTACTTCCCTTATATAAAAGCGAAAAAAATGCATTAAAATGGAAAAAATATGATGGTAATTTTTTTAAATCGTAGACTCATCGTAGACGCGCGCTACTAATACCCAGAAGGGCTCGATATGAATCACGACTATAAGATACCCGCTTTTGGTTAAACTGCACCGCAAAATGTGGGGAGTAGTTGAATCTAAATCGAAGGGGACAGACACCAACTTCACTCTTATATAAAGATGCTTTTTTTTTTCAGTCATAGAGTTAGATTTATGAAGGTCTTCAGTAGAAAATCCTTCGAATTCTGACTCGCTGCTTGATATAATGAAATTCGTATCCATTTTTTGTCAGAATTACAATTTTGAAAACACAATAGGAACAAATTTCGGAAAAAAATCTCCCATAATTCACGGAATTAAAATTACACTTTGATTTTTGTACAAACTGTATTTGAAGTGTTTACGAAGTATAATACGTGTTTTCACGAATGTACTAAAGAGATTTACTCTGATATTCTCATTTAAATATGAATAGGTAAATTCGGGCGGTTGGTAACGAAAGGGTTTATATAAGTGTCGTCTGTTTATACATAAACACTGTTTCATACTTTCAGTTTAGTCTTCCTCAAATCACTCTGTCGCTAATTTACTCTCTTCCAAGAACATTTTCACTCACTCTTATCTGTTAGCTTCCCATACATTTTACTCATGTATCTATCAGCGTGATAGACAGAAACAAATATTACATCTAGTTTCACTTTATTCGTTGCACACTGTGTGTGTGCGTTTGCGTGTGCTGTAAACCAGACTAAGAAAAGCATTTGACATACACACCAGAATGTGAGTTTTCTGTAAATTTTGCTTAATTGGAGTTTAAATTTTAAAAACTGGACCTGGCATGACCCGATGCATTCTACTCTTAAAAATGCTAGGTAAATTGTAATTGAAGAAATCCTATATTGTAGATTTCTATAACTTACAAAGGGAGGCAGATAAAATCTGCCTTTTATAATAAGAGATAATATGTCGTCTATTGACTTTTTATACATGATAGGCCACTGGTAGTGAAATTTGTAAAAATTTGATACCATGTATAGATATCTATATAATGGCGTGCTCATATTTTCCTTCCGCCCTCTTCACTCGCTTTCGCAGTATTTGCCTCCAGTGTGGGCGATCATTTGTAACCTCACATCTCGGGACGTCCAGAACAAGCGACTTAATATCCTTTTTACAGACGTCTTTGAAACGAAGATGAGATCGTTCTCGTGCTCTTGCGCCGGTGGCCAATTCCCCATACAGAAGGTCTTTTGGGATCCTTTCCTCTGACATGTGATAAACATGACTGAGCCAGCACAAAGGACGCTGCTGTTCATGAAAGGTGATGGAAGGCGTCATTTTCTGTTTGATGGCTCTTTTTCGGAGGCATTCAACACGTAGTAGCGTGAAACAGAGTTGTGTACTTACCCCACCCAATTTGTCGTCTTCTTTGCAGTCATGCTGAAACAGGCATTTGGAACATCGACTGACAGTGTTTTACTTCCACACCAGATCAAGCGGCAAACTCTTTAGCTTGTTGAGGCTGAAGCAAAATCAAAGGTGCGCCAAGTGCTCATCAGAGAAATGCTGTTCGCAGACGATGCAACACGGACAGCGGATTCTGAAGAGCAAATGCAGCACTTCGTGGACAAACTTTCAAAAGCCTGTCAGGAATTCAGCCTGACTATCGGTCTGAAGAAGACCAAAGTAATAGGTCAAAGTGTCAAGCACGCCCCAACTATCACCACCAACAACTACAAGCTGAGGGTAGTCCATCAATATACATATCTCGGCTCTACCATTGCTGATGCCCTCTTCCTGGATCCTGATATCAATAAGCGAATCGGACAAGCATCTTTCACATTTAGCAGGCTCACAAAGAGAGTCTGGGAAAGCGAAAAGCAGGCTGCAAACACCAAAATTGCTGTCTATAAGGCGTGCGTCCTAAGTATGCTAATTTACGGCAGAAGCACGTGGAATCACTACGCTAGACAGAGCCGGCGCCTCAACTCTTTCACCTTTGTAATTTGAAACGCATCTTGGACACCAAGGTGGACCAACCACATCATCAACACTGAAGTCCTCAACCGAAACAAGAGACCTAGCACACACAGTTGTATGTGTGTGTGGATATATATATATATATATATCTATATATATATATATATATATATGATGATAGATATAACACATAATCTATCTATTTCTCTATCGATCTATTTATCTATAAGTGTGTGTGTATGTGTGCGTGTGTGCGCGCACCCGTGTGTATGCATACAGATACATACATGCATACATGTAGACTCAACCATGCCTACGAAACTGTATTGAACCTGACTGTTATTTATTACACATATACAAACACATACACATATATATGTATATGTATACACACACATATATGTATATTTGCATTGATACCCATATATATATATATATACATATATAGGTGTGCATGTATATAATTATTTGTGTGCGATTGTGCTTACCTGTACGCAAATATATTGTTGTGTATATATGTATATACATGTATGAATGCTGATGCATACGTCGGCATGCTTAGGCAATCATACATTTACATAAATATAGAAACACACACACATATGTATATTTGTATGTTTACATGTGTGTGTATATATATTTGTGTGATATATATATATTATATGTATATATATATGTGTGTGTGTGGATGTGTATATATATCATATATATACACACGCACACACATATATATATAAATGCATATATATATATATATATATATATATATATATATATATATATATCTATATGTTGTGTGTGTGTGTGATGTGTGTATGTCTGTGTGTGTGTGTGTGTGTGTTCGTGTGTGTGTGTATGTGTGTGTGTGTGTGTTTGTGTGTGTGTGTGTGTGTGTATAGAAACGATATCAGCACTTAGAAAACGTTTACTTCTGAAATATTTGCACTTTGCCTCGAAGAAAAAAAAAAGAAAGAAAAAAGTAAGGTAAAACAAAACTAGTAATAATAGTAAATAAGTAAAAATTAGAAAAAATGATTAAATAACAACAAAAAGCCCCAGTGTAATGAAAAACAATGCACACAGAAACGGCGTCGGAAGCATTATTTGTTCACGTTAGTGACTGGCCTACCTATCGTTTGCCTTTGTGTTTGAAGAGTTAATCGTTGGCAGTCGGCGGCAGTGGGGTAAAAATTAAAAGGAAAAAAAAAAAAAAAAAAAAAACGGGAAAATAGAATGAAAAAAACTAAAAGAAAAAAATAATAAGCGGAAAATAAACATAACCACGAAGCAAAAGCAAAAAAGAAAAGAAAAGGAAAAAAAACGGGCAACAGGAGCGATAAATCGATAAACGAACGAAACGGTTGACGATGATGAAGATGGCGACGTCAATTGATGATGAAGACTCCATGTTAAGTTACTCGGTGAAACCAAAGCAGTCAGTGATCTGTCCAACCAGCCAGCCAGCAGCCAGCCAGCCAGCCCAGCAGCCGGCCAGTTAGCCAGCCAGGCAGACGCACAGACAGACAGCCGATCAATTTGATATGTTGCTGGCACTCTTTTTCTGTGTGTTCTTGTAGTCGTGGTCAGCAATATATTTCCGGTCACCACATGACAGGTCTCAATGTCATTGCAGATGGAAAAAAACTCGAAGTGTTAAGCTTGCACAGCCAAACTACTATTTGGTTATTGTTGTTTATCGACTATCGTACAATCGAACGCTGTATGTTCGTTTAGGGCAAAGAAAACACACACACACACACACACACACACACAACATGCACACACGCACACGCACACACTCACATATACACACACATGCACACACACACATGCATACACATATCACCATCACAGAATCATGATAGTTTCCTCAACACACGCAAACGCACACATACACATACACGCATGCATGCGTATGCACGCACTCTCTCTCTCTCTCTCTCTCCTCTCTCACACACACACACACACTCACACACATACACACGCATAGCGCCATCATAGAATCCTGATAGTTTCCTCAACACAAACACATACACGCATGCATGCGTATGCACGCACTCACGCACACACACACGCAGACACACATGCGCACACATAGCGCCATCATAGAATCATGATAGTTTCCTCAACGCACACAAACGCACACACACACATACACGCATGCATGCGTGTGCACGCACTCACACACACACACACGTTCTTATTTCATTTAGTTTTTGTTTTTATTTAGAAACGCTATCAGAGAGAGAGAGAGAGAGAGAAGAGAGAGAGGAGAGGAGAGAGAGAGAGAGACAGAGAGAGGAGACAGCGAGAAGAAGGGAGAGAGAGAGAGAGAGAGACAGAGAGAGAGAGACAGAGAGAGAGAGACAGAGGGAAAGAAAGAAAGAGAGAGAGAGAGAGAGAGAGAGAGAGAGAAAGGAGAGAAAGAGATAAATAGGGAGAGTAGGAGGTACTGAAAGGGATAAAGCATGTGTGAGATAGCTAGATATACACACGTTCTTATAAATAAGAAAATGGCATAAAAAGAAACAGAATGTATAAGGCTTACGCGAAGGAAAAATAGAAGTAAAAGTCTTTTACGTTTAGCGCATACGCATAAGCTCTTTGCATAACAGAACAAACATGTCTCTCTTGGACAATCATCGGATGCTGAAATGAGCGGTAGTAGGAGTTGGTTGTTAGAGGGAGATTACTACGAGAGTTGACTTGAGGCGTGACACACATATACATGCATGCACGCGCGCGCACCCACACACACATATATGTACCTAAATATAATGTAGGTTCTCGTATTCGGAGGAAGATGGTACTCCACTCTGTTTAAAGTGAACAGATCTATGTGGTGTGCATTATCTCACTGACGCCATCAAGTTGATGTTGCTCGTACAGGTGTATGGTGAGCCACACGTCAAATATTCAGGTGATCGTAGGGCAACGTGAGATGAAGGGTTTTGCTTAAAAAATGCACACAACCCCTTAGCAGGTTTAGGAACTGAAACCACAATCCCGCGATCGTAAGGACAACACCCTGATTACTAGGCCATGTGCCCTAACACGCATGAATATACATACCTATTAATGCAAAAATGTATCTTGATGCTTATTTTATATATCAGCGAATGAATAGACCACATGATTTTTTCAACTATTGTCTTCTAATTGGCTGCTTTGTTGTTGCTAAGAAAGTTTTTTTGTGTTGGGATATCATGTATTTTACCTCCAACTTGCTTCACTCATCTGAATATGGTCATGCTGGGGCACCACCTTGAAGGGGTTTTCAGTCGAATGAATCGACCCCAGGGCTTATTTTGATTTTATTACATCTACTACTTATTCTATCACTCGCTTTTGCCAAACTGCTAAGTTACGGGGACGTAAACTCACAAACAACGGTTGTCAAGCGGTGTGAGAGACAAAGATATGAAGACATACATACATATATATACATACATCAACATATACATACATTGCGCGGCATCTTGGGAAGGTATCTTCTGGTATAGCCTCGGGCAGACCAAAGCCTTGTGAGTGGATTTGGTAGGCAGAAACTGAAAGACGTCCGTCGTATATAAGATATAATTATATATACATACATACATACACACATATATATATATATATAATATATATAATAATATTAGGGAATAAATCCAAATTTACAGGGAAAAAATCAGATTTAGGATTAAATCCAATTTTATAGTAAAGTATTATATAATATTTAGAGACAAAACCACTATTTTGCAAAACAAACAGGAAAGACTTAATCAATACATAAATTTTAATAAAAAGTCAAAAAAAACCGCCACTACAATTGTTTCTTGTCCTGATCGACAATCTTCAGGTGGACTTCCAATTTTCAAGTCAGTTTCAAATTTGAAACTGACTTGTGAAATTGGAAGTCCACCTGAAGATTGTCGATCAGGACAAGAAACAATTGTAGTGGCGGTTTTTTTGACTTTTATTAAAATTTTATGTATTGATTAAGTCTTTCCTTGTTTGTTTGCAAAATAGTGGTTTTGTCTCTAATAATATTATATATATATATATATTTTTATATATATATTATACATATATATATATACATATACATATATTGCGTCATTCCATAATAATGTGGTATTTTTTCAATTGTATGAACCAAAAGTCAGAGGAGGACGAGATAAACTACCAACATCGACTTGCTATAAAAGCAGGTAGTAATTTTACCTTGTACTTATTCTTAGTGCAAGTTTTGAAGATTGCAATTATATTTTAACAGTTATTTTTTCAAAGCTATAATGGAAGTGACTAAGGAGCATATTCGGCATATTTTACTTTATAGGTTCAATAAAAGCGACAACGCTGCGGAAAGTGCAAGGAATGTTAATGCAGTATATGGGCATCGGACAATAAGCGTAAGCCAGTGTCAGCAGTGGTTCCAGAAATTCTTAGCCGAAAACTACAGCCTAGAAGAGGAGCCACGTTCTGGAAGATCTGTATAGCTCGACGAGGATGTCCTACGAACCCTGGTGGAACAAAATCTCATAGTAACTGGTGAGAAACTAGCAGAGAAGCTTTGATTTGGTCATTTAACCATTCATGGACACCTCCATGCTATCGGAAAACTCAGAAAATTGGGTCAATGGTTTCCTCACAAACTTCTCAAGTTTGATTACGCGCAGAGAGTGAATATGTACTCTTCTTTGCTGTCACGTCTAATGAATGATCCCTTATTGGACCGAATAATAACTGGTGACGAGAGATAGGTTCTCTATAAAAATGTCAAGCGCCGAAGACAGTGGGTAGGGAAAGGAGAAACACCGGCTCCCAAGGCAAAAGAAGGTCTTCACTCACGTAAGGTGTTGTTATGTGTTTGATGGCATATGAACAGTTTAGTACACTTTGAACTTTTAAACTCAAAACAAACGATAACAAAAGAGATCTATTGCGAGCAGCTCGAGCAGCTTAGCGCTAGAAGAAAAACGGCCATCTTCGGTTTGAGGACGAAAGGTGTTCTTTCATCAAGATAATTCTCGGTCACATATTGCGAGGATGACATTCCAAAGGCAGGAGCAGTTTGAATGGGAAACGATGCTCCACTTACTATATTCGCCGGACATTCTCCCATCTGATTATCATTTATTCCACAGTCTTCAAAATCATTTGGACGGAAAAAATATGAATTTTGTAGACAAAGTTAGAACAGTACTAGAGGAGTGAATTTCGGAAAAGGGGCCTTGCAAGTCTACCAGATAGATGGAAGAGCATTGTAGAAAATTTTTGGATTATTTTAGATTAAAAAAGAACTTTGTTCATCTTAATTTTGAAAAATAAACGAAGTATAAAAAAACCGCATTATTAATGGGATGACCCACTATGAGTGTGTGTGACCACTGGCTGATGGTGTGTTTACATACCCGTAACCTAGCCGTTTAAATCAAGTACTGGGCTCGATATCTATATGCATATAGATATGTATGTAAGTACGTATCTCTCTCTCTTTCTCTCTCTCTCTCACTCTCTCTCTCTCTCTCTCTCTCTCTCTATATATATATATATATATATATATATATATATATATTTAGACACACACACATCGACAGTAGTTCATATATCCGAAAAGGAAAAGAACACTCTAAAGCATGACAGGAGTAATATATTTTTCAGGTAGTCAAAATTATGGCCTGCCATAGAGTGACCATTGTTTCTGCACCTATGAAGCGCTTAGCTGTATAGGCGACCCGTTAAACTCAAATGGCTCAAGGCGCATAACCTCTCTACAACTAGAGGAAGAAATATGTAACTGCCATATGGTTTATAAACGAAAAATATAAACGAAAAATATAAATGCCCTTTGTGCAGTCGGGGTTATCCTGTGCACATTGCCTCCAGCCCTTGTGATATTCGAAGGAGCTGCGAATGGTCTATTCAACGAATAAAAAATTCAAAGTTTGTAGAAGGAAACGTTTTAGATGTGAGCATTGAGTTTAGATGTGGGCATGGAATTAAAAAGGTGCCCGCGTCAAGCGAGTCTTTTTTAGGATTCTTGCCCTTTCTGCCAAGCAAAGCTTTCATCGTTTGCTCCCGTTTATGTAAGTCTTTAAGGAAATTTTGTTTAAATCTGTATGAACTTTCTTCATCTTTTAATCGTCATAAGTAGCTGGCCAGGGACAAGATATTGCTCCTTTCCGGTATTCTAAAAGATAACTTGTGGTTGTTTAGATGTTGCTTAAAAGGGGATGCATTTGAACTGACATATTCTCTTATCTGTGTATTGATTGTGCTACCACCTCTGATGCCTCTTTTACTAACCCCGTTGTTGTTGCTGGAGTCGCTGCCCTTGCTGATATTCCTGGTGGTTCCGTTGCTGCTGACGTAGCAGCTATTTCCGGTTGCAAATTTAGTGTTGCTGCTGCCGTCGTAATTGCTGGTATTGTTGCCTGCTGTTTGATGCGCTGTTATCGACAGCGCCGTCACCGCTGTCGTTGTTGTTGTCGACGGATGTGCCGTTGGTGCTTGGGCAGTTATTCTGGCTGCCAGTGGAGGCTACCACCTTAGCTTCATACACAAACCCCTCGGCTTCT
>NC_043001.1:80488177-80515677 GCF_006345805.1 Octopus sinensis | reverse complement strand
CCACCCGATTGCACACATACTACCGAAGGGGTTTTGGGATATGCCGTCGTCGGTGATGCCCCGTTTTTCTTTTTTCTTTAAGACGGGAGGATGGAGTTTCTCCGACATCTCCGGAGTACCCTCCCTCACCCCCGCCGTCCCAGGATCCATCGGTGGGCAACCATTGTTGTCCTCCTGCTTTCTTTTCTTCCCCATTGTTTTCGAGGAGGTTACCTCCTCCTCAACTTTTTCCTCCACTGGGTGAGCAGGGGACACCTTTTCAATTAACTGTTTCAGGACCTTTGCCTGATCCCGGTGACAGTTCTTCTTTATGTGGCCCGATTCCATGCACAGGCGAATCTTGGGGGGGGGGGACGTTCCTCAACCATCACCGGGTACCTGGAACCGGCCATTGTTAAAAAATCTGGTAAAACCAGATCATCGGCTGATTGGGTCCATAGGGTCTAAATTGCATTTGACCCAACCCAATCAACCGTAGGCAACATCTTTACATTTAAGAGCCTGGCAGGACCGCCACCCAGGCCCCGACGGATAGTGTCTTCTATCCATTCGGCCTCTCTACCGGGTGGCAGCCCGCACACCCAGGCGCTTGTCAACTCTCTACCGCCATAAGTAGGGAGAAACAAAATTTCCCCCCCTCCAAAGGCGTGCTCGCAAAATCATGAGCTTCCGCAGGGGTGTCAAAAAGTACACACACAGTTCCATACTTCGCACCCCTACGGATAAACTTAATAGTTGGCAGATAATCTGTCAACTCCTCCTCAATTTCTTCCTCAGAGAAGACCTTGATGGTGTCATAGACCCTGGAATAGGTCCTTAACACCACCGTTCTCTCCGTAGAATTTTTCGCCCATTCTTTGGGGGCCAGAATTTGCTACTCCAAAGCGGATTTCACCGTTGCTATGTTGATAGCCAAAACAAAAATTATAAATCCATAAACAAAAATCAAAATGTTCAAATGAAAGTCTATAAAGAAACTAAAAAAAGATCAGAAAGATAGACAGGAGAAGAAAGAGCGAAGGAAGATAGTCCAAAATGGCAACACAACACAACAAAATTCTGCTACTGGTAATCCAAACTGGTAGTCCTTCGCAGCACAAATGGTATTTTGTCTATCTCCGGCTGTATTTGTATCCTTTATGGTAAAACTCCACTTGAAAGTGCACAAACACAGTCATAAAGAATTCCAAAAAATTTCGGACGGACACGTCTCCCGAAAATACACACAATTCTCACTAAAAAGTGAGTCTTTTTGTACGACCACTGGCAAAGAAACGCCTGGAACTCAGTGGAGACCCATGTTCGAAAAAAAACTTAACCATACGGATAAAATACTTTACTAGGCCCCGCAAAAAACAAATGCTTTACCTGTGGTCGTGCTTCAAATGTCCAATTTTTCACGTCGAAAGACCTGAATTCCAAGCAGCATAAAAAATGTAAAATCTCCTGTAGTAAGGTAAGCACGCTACTTACAACACAGCCACTCCTATGCCTATAAAGCTTCAATATCAATACGTCGACCCCAGAGCTCAACTCAACTCCCACTGGTACCTATTTTAATTACCCCGAAGGGATGAAAGGCAAAGTCGAACCCGGCGGAATTTGAACTCAGAACGTAGCGTCTGGCGAAATACCGCTAAGCATTTTCTCCAGCATGCCAATGATTCTGCCTTCAATAACGATAATAATAATAATAATAATAATAATAATAATAATAATAATAATAATAATAATAATCATAGCCCAGCACTTTTTCTGCAAAATAAGGGTAGCTTATCCTGTTCAGGCTATATTATTAGCATTATCCTGTGTTTGAGAATTTATAATCACTTCTTTAACTTTCTAAGACATCTTAAAGCTTCTAAAGCAAACTTTGTTTGTTTGTTTACGCTCATTGCAATTTGAATTAATAATAATAATAATAATAATAATAATAATAATAATAATAATAATAATAATAATAATGGATCTTTACCTTTTGACCTACAGATTTAAAAAACAATTTTTTGTAACTAAACATTATCAAACTTCGGACACTGGTAGAATGTGTCATATAAAACATCTTTTACTCTTAGCATTTTTGAGAGAAACTTATATTTACGAAGTTATTTCACGCTAAAGTTCTCGTAATTCGGTAATTTCAACCAATCATTGACGTGTATTCAGCTGAATAAAATTACTGCCATTGTTTGTCAACAACAACTATCGGTGGCGTATTTTTCGTCTGTCACTGTTATTTATGATATCGTTCGTGCATTTGTACTGGTTTTAAGGTTTTAGGGTTAGGGTTGTCATAAATAACAATGACGAACGAAATATACACCGCCGGAAGCTCTTGTTGACCAGCAACAGCAGTAATTTTATTCAGCTGAATACACGTCATTGATTGGTTGAAATTACCGAAATACGAGAACTTTAACGTGAAATAACTTCGTAAATATAAGTTTTTCTCAAAAATGCTAAGAGTAAAAGATGTTTTATTTGACACATTCTACCAGTGTCCGAAGTTTGAAAGTGCTTAGTTACAAAAAATTATTTTTTAAATCTGTAAAGATCCATAATAATAATGATTTCTTTATTTATAATGATTTCTAATAATAATTTTGGCACAAGGTCACTATTTTCGGGAGAAAGGTAAGTCGATAGCCTCGACCACACTGATCAACGGGTACTTATTTTATCGACCCTGTAAAGATGAAAAGCAAAGTCGACCGCAGCGGAATTTAAGCTCAGAACATGAAGATCAATGAAATACTGTGAAGCACTTTGTTCAGTGTGTGAACTATTTTTTTCTACTCCAGGCACAAGGCCAGAAATTTTGGGGGAGGGGGCCAGTCGATTAGATCGACTCCAGTACGCAACTGTCACTTGATTTATCGAGCCCGAAAGGATAAAAGGCAAAGTCAACCCCGGTGGAATTTGAACTCAGAACGTAAAGACAGACGAAATAACGCTAAGCATTTCGGCTTGCTTGCTAACGTTTCTGCCAGCTCACCGCCTGATGTACTAAAAACGATGATGATTATGTTGGTATGTCTCAGCTGTATATCGTGTTGTAGTTGCATTATTTTGCAATTCCGAATTCTGTTGTTTATTTGTATTACCATATATTTTTGTAGTTGTTGCTTGTAATTGTTATTTTTTAAGCCAAGTTCAGCGTAGCTGAGGTCACCAATAAAGTCCACTTCCAACAATGACTTCTCGTCTTTTTTATGTAAGTAACTATATTATACAATGTGCTCGTTAATGTGAAACGACAGTGTGTGATCTAACCAAAATCAGCTTCTATTTCTAGCAAGTCGAATGACTCATTGCTTGCTATAGATTTCAGTGTTGGTGTTCTCCGTTACTCTTTACTTGTTTTAGTCATTAAACTGCGGCCATACCGGAGCACCACCTTGAAATGTTAGTCGAACAAATCAACCTCACTACATTGTTATTTTTTCTTTTTTGAAAAAAGAAAAAAAGGTACTTGTTCTGTTGGCCTCTATTGTCTCACAGTTATTTTACGAGGATGTAAATACACCAGCTGTCAAGCGCTGGTAAGGACAAGTACACACACGCGCGCACACACACAGACACCGACACATACATACATGCATACAGACAGACACCCCCACTGGCATTCGCCATGATAGATCGCTAGCCACTACACAATCTTTATTTTCCCTCTTTGTTTCTTTCTGTGTTCCTTTCTGTGGAAGAGCGTAGGCTCGAAACGTTAAAGACTTTTTCACTTCCCGAGCATAATACTAATACATCTGTTTGTTGTCTACACCACCTGTCTTTTGTTTTTTTTTGTGAATTCTCTCCCTATATATATATATATGGTTCTATTGAAGAGAGTAGTGAGTTTCTCACTGCAAAGCCAACGCCATGTTGACGAGGTTCTTCTGGATCGCTTCCCTGCCAAAATAAGGTGAAATCCTGCTCTTTGAGTTTGCCGTTTGAGGGAAGTCTTGTCTCCTGCAGCCCAGCAATATCTATGTTGAGCCTCTTTAGTTCACGGTCAATGATGGCCGTTTTCCTTGTGTCTTCAATCCTAAGAAGATCATCAGATATTCCAGGACACATGGTCCTGACATTCCAGTTTGCCAACCGCAGAACTGGTGTTTTCTTGACTTTTACTTGCTTGCCTGGTGCTGACCAAGACCACGAAAATGAAGATCTACCAGGCATGTGTACTCAGCACTCTACTGTATGGAAGTGAGACCTGGACGCTATACACACGCCAAGAGCGTCGCCTAAACATCTTTCACCTGCGCTGCCTCCGAAAAATCCTCCGCATCAAATGGCATATCCCCAACAAAGATGTCCTCAGGCAAGCAGGAATACCAAGTATGTTTGCATTCCTCACACAAAGACGTATGAGATGGCTTGGGCATGTTAGCCGTATGAAAGATGGCAGAATCCCCAAGGACATACTCTACGGAGAGCTTGCTAGGGGTACTAGGTCTGTGGGTAGACCGATCTTACGTTACAAGGATGTTTGCAAAAGGGACATGAAGGCCTGCAACATCAATATTAGCGGTTGGGAGGCAGTTGCCGGCAACCGTGGAGAATGGCGACGTACCGTAAAAGAGGGAATACAAAGGAGTGACAGAGAGAGAGAGGAGAAATGGAAAGAAAAGAAGAGACGTCAACAAGAGACTATGGCATTACAACCAGCCAGGAACAGTCTTCGCTACATTTGCGGTACCTGCCAGAGGGAGTGTTTGTCCAGGATAGGACTACACAGCCACAGCAGGAAATGTATCACGACATGAAATATAAAAGCCGGACTAGACTACTTTATGCGCAACTCCATTGTCTCCCGAGACAGAAAGGATGCCAACCAATATATATATATACAGTAGGTGTCCATCGGTCTCGAGAGACCGTGAATCTGCGCCCGGAGAAATTGTGCTAGGTTGATGGTGGTACAGTAGTTGCTCTGGCTATAGAGGCCCACAGGGGAACAAGTGCACCTTCATTTGAAGGAACTCTGCAGCTGCAACTGCATTTGAAGGAGGTTTCTACCGGTACTACTGTCTTTTTCCTTACGTCGAGGGCGCATTTCTTTGGTTGCAAAACCCTGTTTTCTCTTACCCTCGCTTCATCTCCTTTCGCAGTATTTGTCTCCAGCGTGGGTGATCATATTCGTCCACCTCCCACTCAGGACTTCCAGATCTATTGACTTCATATCATTCTTGCAGACGTCCTCGAAACGAAGATGAGTTCGTCCTCGTGCTCTTGTGTTGATGGCCAATTCCTCATACAGGAGGTCTTTTGGGATCCCCCCGTCCGGCATGCGGTGTACATGACCTAGCCAGCTCTTCGGCGTTTCTGGATCAGGGTGAATATAGTGGGTATCTTGGTGCGGCTTAGGACTTCGGTGTTGGTGATACTGTCGGTCTACTTAAGATGCATCTCAAATTACGAAGGTTGAAGGCGTTGAAACACCGCTTCTGTCTGGAGTAGAGGCTTCATGTCGCACTACCATAAAATAGTGTGCTGAGAACACTCATCTTTAAGCCAGTAATCTTGGTGCTTGTGACCAGTTTTCTGTTTTTCTCAGGCTCTCTTTGTGAGCCTGACAAATGTGAAGGATACGCGTCCAATTCGCCTGCTAATCGCAGAGTCCAGGGAAAGGACATCAGCGATGATAGAGCTGAAGTAGGTGACTTCATGGACTACCTCCAGCATGTCTTTGTTGACGGTGATGGTGGTGGGGTGCTTGACGCTCTAGCTATGTGTATATATATATATATATATATATATATATATATATATATACATACATATACAACGGGCTTCTTTCAGTCTCCGCTTACCAAATCCACTCACAAGGCCTTGGTCTGCCTGGGGTTATGGAAGAAAGCAATTGTACTAGGTGCCACGCAGAGGGACTGAACCCAAGACCACATAGTTGGGAAGCAAACGTCTTAGGCGCACAAACACGCTGTGGTTAAGAACTCGTCTTTTAATTTTAGAATGACAGTGAGTTATCTGAACAAAGTTCAGCTTCTATTTCTAGTAAGCAAAATGACCACCTAGAGGTTTCTTCATTACTTGCTGTAGCTCTTATTGTTATTACAGTTATAATAATCTGAGAGGTCATGTTTGGAAGCTATATATAACTCAACTGACACATTCTATATTATTGTTATATTATAAAGCCATTTGTTATTCTACTCTATCTACTGCGCTTTTCACCTCTCCCTTTCACGCATGCAAACACGTCTATTTTGTCATTTCATAGTTATCTCTTAGTCGAGACAGTCTTGTTGCATCTTATGATATCAATGGTTCTCGAGCTAAATTATGATAACATTTGCTACTGTTTCATATTCACTTACATTACATTGCGCACCTCCAGACAATTCCGAGATCAGAGATTGCGAAAAGTCATCTGCTAGTGATGGATACTTTAGCATGTCTGGCTTTTGGAAGCGAGAACAGGTAGAGTGAACGAGTGATTGATTGTAAGAGTGGGAGAAAGAAAGTGGAAGGGAGATAGAAAGAGAAAGAGAGAGCGAGAGCAGCAGCAGAGAGGGAGAGAAAGGGCGAGAGAAAGAGATAGATAGATAGATAGAGAGAGATAGAGAGGGAGAGAGAGAGAGAGAGGGAGAGAGAGAGAGAGAGGAGAGAGAGAGAGGAGAGAGAGAGAGAGAGAGAGAGAGAGAGAGAGAGCGTGTGTTCATAGTAAGAAAGAAACGGAGAAAGTTGGGAGAAAGTTTTGAAGGTATTACGTCACAGCAAGAAAATTCAATGAATGTGTGCATATGTGTGTAGTTATACACGTATATATCGTAAAGCCTCAATATCCGAGTTAGTTTGTTCCAGGAGACAGCTCATCAGGCGAAAACTCGTAAAACAGAGCAACAATTTCCCATAGCAGCAATGCTATAAATCGTAATTCGTTCCCAGAAAAATATTTTACCTAAAAAATTTATAATACTCGTAAATAAATGGTAATAAAACAGTAGAATGTAAAGAATATTTTATTTACAGTAAAAAGAATGTCAAGATAATTTATAACAAAAATATATTAATATTATAATCGCTTCCTGGATCACTTTCACTCGCACTTGACTCGCGCACACCACTCGTTGATGCGATCACCGATTCACAAGCACTCGTAGACGGACTTCTTTAAAAAAAATCAAGTCTACAATTGTTTTCTTAGAAGAAACTTTTATTCGCTCTCTATAAATTTCTCTATAAATTTCAGGGTGCAGTGAATAAACTGTTGTCAAAATTACGCAGAACTGAAAATAACACTGGCATCTCATTTTAACAGTTACCAAAATTACATAAAATATCTTAAAATACTAAAGAGTAAATAATTTCAATAAAATTGCCGTTGGCTTCAACCACAGCCTCCAGATGACTTCGTAATCTCTTGCACTTCTTCTGGACCGTTTCTTTGTTTAAGTTGTTGAAGGCTGCCATAATCCTTGCCTTCAGTTCATCTTTGGAGTTACAAGGCGTTTTGCTAGTCTCTCGCTCAACTGTGCCCCACACAAAATAATCAAGGGGGTTCCTGTCGGAGTTAGGAAGCCAGATGTTAGGGGTGATGTTTGACAGCCCTGACTGGTTTCTCCTGCTTGTGCGGCATGGCGCGGAGTCCTGTTGCCAGACATAGGATCTTCCAGCAGCCACCCTCTAACCCAGTGCAGCACTATCTCCTCCAGGCACTTGATGTAGGTCTTCGTGTTGAGTTTGAGGCCGTGTGGGAAGATAGATGGAGGCATAACGTCGCCATCACTAGTGATCACTCCAAACACCATTTCGTTGACTGGATGTTTAATTTTTATCACTCTCTGTATAAGTCCTCAGGTTGCACTGTCATTAAATTGACACCCAGACACTCTGAAAGGTTCGTATTGGAGCTTCCGGTGCGAATGCCAAGCAGTACAGCATGTCGTTTTCAAATTTCTGGTAGAGTGAATTGCGTCATGGTGCTGCGTCATGGCGAATTGCGTCATGGTGCCTAACTGATCCTACTATACTGTGTAGTCAACAAAATCAAATACCAACAATCGATATGCGCAGAATTGAAAATATAAAATGGCGACAATTTACCCTTCGCACCCTGTATAAATGCATGTATGTATGTATGTATGTATGTATGTATGTATGTATGTATGTATGTATGTATGTATGTATGTATGTATGTATCTATCTATCTATCTATCTATCTACACACACACACACACACACACACACACATATATATATATATATACGTGCATGCAGGCAAACCGATAGCTATAAATGCATACATACATACATACATACATACATACATACATACATACATACATACATATATATATATATACACACACACATATATCTTTTATCTTTTATCTTTTACTTGCTTCAATCATTAGATTGCGGTCATGATGGGGCACCACCTTGAAGGATAAACACTTGTGCACAGAGTTTGATTTTCACCTGATATTGTTTAGATCGACCTAACACGGTGCTTTAATTTAAGCACCTGATTCAATCGAATTTTAATTATACATACACACACACATACACGCGCGCACACGCACACATACACGATGGATTTATTTCACTTTTTTCTACCAAATCCACTACAAGGTTTTAGTCAGCCCGAGGCTATAGCAAAAGACACTTGCCCAAGGTGCTACGTGGTCGGAAAGCAAGCTTCTTACCGCACAGCCACGCCTGCATCTCTCTCTCTCTCTCTCTCTCTCTCTCTCTCTCTCTCTATATATTATATATATATATATATATATATTTTATATATATATATATATATATATAAATGTATGTATGTATATGTGTGTGTGTATAAATGTTTGCAAGTATGTATATAATTTATACAAATATACTTATACAGGGTCTCCCACAAGTCACTTAAGGGTTTCAATTTTTAATAATTTCCTTAACTTTACGCAAAGAAATGAATGAAATTTTGATACAATAGAAGGAACAAATTATGTCCTTTATATTGTATCAAAATTTCATGCATTTATTTGTAAATTTAAGGAAACTATTAAAAATTGAAACCCATCAGCTAATTTTGGGTCACCCTGTATAGACATATCCACATATATACGCATGCGTGTGTATCTATATGTTTGATCTCTTCTGTTTTTAATTTTTAAAATTATTCTTCGTTTGTCATAGTTATAATAGATTATTACCTTCAGTCAGCTTGCACTCCCTACCACTGGACCAAATGATCTCACTGCGAAATACTGCAGAAATTGGTTTGAAACAACCCCTACACGCTGAAAAAAACCACGCAGAGGCGCCGTTTAGATTTTCTGAATCCCTAAAAGTTCTCCAGGATTTCAGTCAATGGCAACGGGAGTGATATTGCGACACCTTAGAATTTCCATTAACAAGATATGTCTTAGGTGTAACTTTAAACTGCATTTGGTTGTAGGGCCCTGGTTCGGTAATAACCGGATTTTAAGGAGTGTGGACTTTGTTGTTTCATGGGGTTACTCTGACCGAAGTAGTGGAACCTATCAGGTTCCCAGATATGGGTTAGCTAGCATATTATGGAAGAAATTCTAAGCTTAAACTCTCATTGCAATGTAAGGTTTTGATAAAGGAAAAGGTTAGGTAAGTCAACCTCGACTGCAAATCAAGAAATAGAGTCCTTCAGGTGGCTCGGCACCCTCTTTGACACCCTTTCGTCTGGCAATCTCAAGGTAGTTGGAACTGTCCAGCCTCGTAAGGTAATTCACATATTAGAAGTCCATTCCTATGTAAAACCTTAAGCTTGCTGGTCGCCACAGTGATCCTTCCCCACTGAGCTACTGTTGTCAGACCTCCAAGTTTAAAGTGTGTTATCGGTTTGCAGAGAGTGACCCTCACTTTAAAACTACTTAGCAGAGGTGAGAAGATGAGCCCCGCAGCGTGAAGGATTAGTTTACATTGCCACCTGAGAGCATGCCGCTCTTCTTCATCATCTTCGGACGAAAATAAACTTCCAAGGTACAAAAGCGGTATATTTGGTCCGAGACAGAAGCATTTTCGTTAGTTGCAGATTCGTTTAGACCGTCCTTTCTGTTCTTTCCACCTTTTCACTGTGTCTATCCTTTCAGCTGGTGGCAACAGGAGCAATATTGATATTAGAAAAGATGGTTCAAATACAGCCGTGCTCAGATTCGCAAATTGAATATTTGCGTTCAAAGATCTTGTGTTTTGTGAACGGAAAAACATCAGCAATACATAAAAAAATTTGAATTTTGCAACGTTCGGATTCTTATTGACAAGTAGAATAACCATCGGCCGCAACCACTGAATGCACTCACCTCTAGGGAACTAGCATGTTTCAATACCAACAAATCAAGTACTGAGATTGGAATAGACGAGTACATGTCCCATCTTTAAAAACTGTGCATTGTCCTATATTTGATGACATTAGTTTTTCTGCTGTAGAGGTCGATGAATGACAGATTCGCAAAGAGAGAGAGAGAGAGAGAGGGAGAGAGAGAGAAATAGAGGGGGAGAAAGAGAGCTGGAGAGAGAGAGAGGGGGATAGAGAGATAGAGGGACAAAATGACTTGAAGTATATTGTTACATTTTAACATTAAATTCCAATAGAGGTCGAATTTGCCTTTCATCCTTTCATGATCGATGAAATGAAAAAATACCAATCAAATATTGGGGTCAATTTAATTAACACTTCCTTCTGACTGTACTTGTTATTATTATTTTTTTTCTTTGCTTTTGCTTAAATTAGAAATTGTTTTTAAAATCTGATGAGTGGCTAAAACGGTAGGTGACGGACTTAGTTTCCTTCTGATATTCACTCGAGCACCTTTGAATTTTGAGTTCAAATCATGCCGAAACCTACATTACTTTCTGCCCTCCCTGCATAAATTCTCCACAAAATACATTTGCTTCTGTTTATAAATGGAACCCCACATTAATTCTGCCGAAAGCAGTTTGTGGCAGAATCGCTAGAGCGCTGGAGAGAATTTGTGGTATTCAGTTACGATCTTTGCCAAACTGAGTTCAAATTCCACCACATTTGACATTCATATATATATCTTCTTGATTGCTAAAATAATACAATTAAGGTTGATATTGTTCACATTTTGGCACAAGGCCAGTGATATCGAGAAGTGGGTAAGTCGATTACATCGAACACAGTATTCAACTAGTACTTATTTTTTTTATTGACCTCGATGAAAAGGTGAAAAGCAAAGTCAACTGCCATCGCTTGACAAACGATGTTGATGTTTTTACGCCCCCTTAACTTAACGGTTCGGCAAAAGAGATCGGTAGAATAGTACTAGGCTTAGAAAGAAAAGGCCCTGAGGTCGATTTCTTCGATTAAAAATCCCTTTAAGGCGTTGCTTTAGCATGGTTGCAGTCATAAATGACTGAAACAAGTGAAACAATGAAAAAAGATATATATATTGCATTAACCAATATGTCATTCCCTATTTAAATGTAGAACGTGCTTGGGAGGGGAAGAATTGTTTGTTGTTTCAAACCGGGCGGACAAAAGTGAGTCTGTCACCTTGGTTCATTTGGATCTCAAATTGTGATTTGCATAGATACAGTGAAGAGAGTTTCATTAAATGAAGGACTTTACTTTATATGATCGTTTGTGAACCTTTCTTCGTCATTGCTAGCCAAAATCATGTCAGTGGCTACTTTGGGTCTTTTCTTCCCATCATTATATGTATGTGTATGTGTGTTTGTACACACACACACACACACACACACACACACACACACACACACACACACACACACACTTAAACAAACACACACATACACACACTTACACACACACACACATGTATATTCGATATGATATTGTTTATAGCTTTATCTTCTTCGAGTTCCACCGTTAAAAATAATTTACTTGATAACTCGCGAACTTTCTAAATCCTTTTAATGTAAACAACACACAATTCTCGCAGGTAAGATCAAAGCTTCAAAAATGGAGAGTGAAATATTGAATCCTTCAATTAGTGTACCGGTTAGTATATCTGTCATATTTGCCGAAAATGTAGGTTCGAGTTTTACGCGCAACCTTCGACCTTATTATTATTATTATTATTATTATTATTATTATTATTATTATTATTATTATTATTATTATTATTATTCAATAATTGTGTTTATTTCGAGTTCTATTGTTAGAAAGAATTTGCTTCATATCACTCGATGCTTCTAAATCCTTATAATATATATATATATATATACGAAGCAAATAAGTAACAAGGATGTCCAAGTATTAGTGCATTACGGGGATTCTAAAGGGACTTAGACTGCTTGATGCGTTGGGTCTGTTGAATGTGATAAGGATAAAAATGAATGTTGGTGTATCACCATTCCTCTTTATTGACCGCCATTATTTCCTTGTGCCACTCTAAATTATAGTAAGCTATTGGTATTTTTCCTTAAATTCATTCTGCTACAATAATAGCAAAAAGTAGCAAAATATTTTAGTCTCTAGTACTGAAGAAAAATTTGCTAAAACATTATAATGAAGTATCGTGTATGTTGGAAATCTATATGGTCGTATGCATCCGAGGAGAGCGTTTATTTCAAATTGATGTAATGTTTGCATTAATCGATTAAATGGAGCAGCATGAAACGGCTGTAATACCCTAATACCTGGACGTCCTTGTGACTTATTTGCTTTTTATTCACCTATCTTCGAGCTGTACGGACAATACAGGACAAACTTGGTGCTTCAACTTAAGTACCTAATTCAACTGTATGTATATATATATATATATATATATATATATATATATATATAGGTCTGTGTGTGTATGTATGTATGTATGTATATATATATCATTCCTCTTGACACGATTGAAATCACCTGTTTAAATACGGGTTTTAGAATTACTTGTCACCTATCACAAACGCACACTCATTTACATAAACATTTTCAAACATATAAATGCAGACATATGTATACACAAACATGCCTATACGATAATACGCACACAAACATACACGCACGCACGTACACACACACAAAATCTACATACACACCTAACACCTAAATACACACGTACACACACCAATATGCATGCATACATATAGCTATGTTTCACATAATGATATAAAGTATACTTATTTACATGCATATATATGCACTCACATGCATCCAGAAATACATACACATTTACGTCACAGTTACATAGTCATAATAAAAAATCCCTAATACAACGACAAAACTTTTAAAATCGGCAAACGAACTCTAATCCTTCATATTTGTGTAATTTCTAAGTCACTTACAATTTTCTATTAAATTATTTTTTTAACGGAAAAATAAATTACGAAAAAAAAAATCCAAAATATAAAATAAAAAAAATAATAAAACAAACAAGTTTTCAAACGTTGATTATCACACGACCAAACCGAGAAATTTGACAGGAAGTCGATCGCTGTTATTCGAATATAAATGTCGCTAACAGCTTCTAAAAACTGTTAATCAGAGAAAATTTTGATGAGTCTCTTCTGTGAGATAAAGTAAAATACAACTCATAATAACAGCAGCAACAGCAGCAGCAGCAGCAACAACAACAACAGCAGCAACAACATATACAACAACAACAAACACGTTAAAAACGCTTTCTATTGTAGGTGAACAACATTAAAAACCCATATTGAAGGCTTCCCTCCCCTCGCCATACACAAGCACACACACACACACACACAAATACACACACACACACCCACACACGTAAAAAATTCAAATAAAATATAAATTAACAAAAAGCAATTAAAAAAAGACAGCAACAACAATAACAAGAACAGTATAGAGATAAAATAAATATTGAAAAAAAAAAAATAATAATGATAAAAACCGACTTGAAAAACAACAAAAAGATAAAAAATTATTTTTATTTCATTCCAGTTTTTCATTTTTATTTTATTGCTGTGAAACACTAAAATGATTGGCTTTTAGAAATAAATTAAGAACGTAAAAACCGAAATAAAAATATATTTTAGTTGACTTCGAAAATGGATGCTGTTAGTGGAAAGAGAAAATAACCACACACAGATATACACACGGACGCGCAATCGCTCACCTCATATACGTGTGTGTATACAAAGACAAGTAAAACACGCCGCCATCTGAATAAATGTATACATATACATATATATATATGCATACATATATGAATATATATATATATATTATATATATATATATATAATATATATATATATATATATATATATGAATGTATATGTATATATGATTATATATATATATGTATATATATAAGCGATAGAGAGAGAGAGAGAGAGAGAGAGGGAAAAAAGAAAGAGAGAATATTTTAAAAATAAAACTATGAAAACGTAATGAAAAATCAATAAAAATAAACGAAGTAATGTGTTAAAATAAATAAAAAAAAAATTTAATCAATAAAAAGAAAAGAAAAGAGAAATATATTAACAAAAATACAGGGGTGATAAAAATAAGCTGGAATGTTTGTAGCTGAATGAAATGCTGAAATTGTGATCTCTATGGAAATCATAGTAGATTATAAGGCAGTCCATTGCCATGGTAACATTAAATAATAATTTTGAATTTTCATTAATATTGTATATTTTATACCTCTTGAGTTCCGCCGAAAAAAAAACAGTAAAAAGAAACAACAACAGTAGAAACAACGACAAGAAAAAAGGGTGAGTCTGTACACGTAACTAAAATATTCAGTTAAAAAAATAGGACCAATTAGTTAAAAAAACATATAAAAAATAAATCATTATAAAGGTGAGAGAAAGGGTGAAATAGAGAGAGGGGTGAAGAAAAGGGGAGAGAGTAGGGAGAAGGTGAGTGAAATTAGTTTAAACCTAATTTCTACAGTGTATAAAGTGTATTGTGAAGGGAGGTAATTGTGGCAAATTGTTTAATTGTTCTGTGATATATATATATATATATAATTAATATGAGGGTAATAAAGATTTTAGAAATTTTTGCTACCAGTGGCCTACCGTGTAGACTTCACCTAGCAAATTATTTTATTTGCTAAAAACCCTCAGAAGCCATGGTCCAGTGATAGATGGTAAATGTTTTTATTTTTCATTCCCTTCGAAGTTTCATCACTAATAGTGGTTTGGACTTTGGCTGTTCCTTCTAGCGTGCCAGGAATCCTATGACGGATAACTCTTATGTGTTTAAATGTACACTGTACATATATATATGTGTGTGTATGTGTGTGTGTGTGCGTGTGTGTTGTGTATACGTATATGTATGTATAATTTTATATGCATATACATACATATATACTTGCATATGTCTATATTATATCTATATAACAATATACTATTTTACTGAAGTTGAAAATAATTCGCAAACTGTTACTCAGAGTTTAAAGTAACCGACCGTCAGACAGTCTAGATACTTACGGAGCGAGTTATGCGAAAACCTGCATAGCAGTGTGTGCAATCGTTTCATCTTGCTTCAATAAATTACTGAATTTGGAAGTCGAGTGCTTTTTTTCACCATGTTTTGCATATCTGTGTTTACATTTTGTGTATATAGATACAACCTCCCACATGTATACACTTATATATATATATATATATATATATATATATCATGGCGAATATATATATATATATTTATCATGGCGAATATATATATATATATTCGCCATGATAGATCGCTAGTCACTACTCATTCTTTATTTTCTCTCCTTGTTTCTTTCTGTGTTCCTTTCTGTGAAAGAGCGTAGGCTCGAAACGTTAAAGACTTTTACACTTCTCGAGCGTTATACTAATACATCTGTTTGTTGTCTACACCACCTGTCTTCGTCTTTTGTTTTTTTTTTGTGAATTCTTCCTATATATATATATATATATATATATATATATATAATATATATATATATATAATATATATATAATATATATATATGTATGTATATATGATATATGCATACATATATACGTACATGTAAGTATGTAATATATTGTTCCATTGTTGGTGGCATCAACAAAAGTGCTCCATCAAGTGAGAGATAAATATCATTTAATGAACACGTAATTTAAAGCGGCGAGTTGGCAGAATCGTTACTACACCGGGCAAAATGCTTAAGAGCATTTCGTCCTTGTTTACACTCTGAGTTCAAATTTCGCCACGGTCGATTTTGCCCTTCACGTTTTCGGGGTCAATAAAATAAGTACCATTTAAACACGGAGGTCAATGCCATCGACTCATCTCATCACTCGAATTTGCTGGCCTCGTACCAAAATTTGAAATCAATATACATAAGATGTGAGTGTGAGTTAATATAAGTTTTATGCCTTTGCTAATATGATAGTCGCTTTTTTCAGCCCAAATATTGCCCTATTGCCCGATAAGATTCGCTGTACCCTGACATGGGTTATGGATGTTCTATATTTTAGAGATGTGGAATTCTGTACATTATTTACATTGTACGGATATGTGTCCTCATCTTGTTCGTTGGGTTCAAAATTCTACCAGAACACCTGATGAAGGCTGAAGAGTAAATCAACGGAAACGCTGTTGTAACAACAAACAAGATGAGGACACCTATCTGTCCAATGTAAATAATGGGTTATGGATGTTGTTTTTTCCCCCGCTAAGGTATATGAAAAACAAAACAGTGCAAAAACACACCCTTTAATATTTGGAAGACTTTTAGGATTCCTTGGAAATCAACGTGGATTCCTATTCAGCGTCTATGATGGTAGAGGTATTACAAACCAGTGATTTCTCTTGAAAAGAAAGAAAACTATCACGAATAACAATTCCTCGGAAAAACGAAACCCTAGATAGTGAGGAAATTAGCGAAATTCTGTACTGGAAAATATGTACAAAATATTTATAAAGCAGACTGAGGGATTATTTTCGATGTACTATATATATATACTGTTGTGTCTGGGGAGAGTCATTCTCTTTTAGTGCCTTATTATTTAACACACTCTCGCCGGTAAAATTTCCACTTATTTCTTATTTTTTATTTTCTGAAATTTTCGTTGCGTCTTGCAACCTTTTCAATAGTCTTGACTATGTCCGTTATTTACACTGCGTTCCCTTTTGTTTGTTTGTGCGCATGTGTGTGGGTCTGTGTGTGTGAGCCTATACATGCATACATGTACGCATGTATGTGTGTGTGTGTTTGCATGTGTATGTATATATGTGTGTGTATGCATATTTATGTATGTGTGTACATCTGTATGTACGTATCCTGCATATTTATGTGCTTGCCTGTCAGTGTTTGTGTATTTTCTATATATGTGTGTGTGAGCATGTGTTTGTATATGTATGCACCTCTGTCTCCTTGTGTGTGCATATCTGTGTGTGTGTGTGTTATGTAACTATGTACCATGTTTGTATGTATGGATGTGCATCTTTATATGTGTGGATCCGTGTCTCCATATGTGTCTGTTCTTGTAACCTATGTAACCTATCCGTCTGTATGTTGATCTGTTTATTTACATATCTAAATGCTTACATACAGACAAAAAATAATAAATAAAAAAATTAAAAATATAAAAATAAAAAAATATAAGAGAGGGGAGGCCGGTATGCATGGCCAAATACGGGTCTTCCATAAACAACCTTGCCCGTACTTGTGCATGGGTGGGTAATTCTCTAGGTGCAATCCCATGATCATTCATGACCGACGGGGATCTTATAAATTGTTGTTACTGTTGTTGTCATTGTCGTCGTTGTTGCTGTTAGCCATTATTCGACTCTGATCGAGTAGACCATTATCAAGAGTTCTAGCTGCAACCAACTTGTATTTTTGATCTGAGATCTAATGTACCTTGGATAATCTAGGTGAAACGAGAGAGGTTGGTGTAACAACCAAACTATTTGTCTTCAAATCGGTTCTTGTGCCTACTTTCATCAATGGCTACAAATGTTGGGTAAGCACCGAAAGGGTACGACCGCGAATACAAGCAGCCGAAACGGTGTTCTACAGAAGGATCTCTGTAGTGATGTTACTCGACAGGGCGTGTAGCTCGGGTGTCAGGGAGACTCTCCAGGTCTCGCAGCTAATTCTCCGCATTGAGAAGTCACCGCTCTGGGACCATTGACATGTGATTAGAATATCACAGGGGCGAATCACAAGACAGATTCATCTAACCGAGCGAACCGGCAGAAGACCCAAGGATAGACCAAGAACAAGATGACTGGATATTATTCATAATCTCAGTTGGTCATGCTAAGGAATTCAGCTGGAAAGCTTAATACTTCTGATAGGATCCTTTGGAGGAAGTGCCTGAAGACTCTACCCCTACGACCTTCTCAAAAATAGCAGACGGAGAAGACGGGTGGATGGATGGATGGATGAATTGATGGATATTTGGTTATATTCTCAATTATGTACCTACATAGCAAGATATTAGGTCACTAAGGGAATGAATGAGATTGCTATGTCTATCAGATTAAATGATTGCACAGAATCTGCATTAAAGCAAAAGCTGGCATTCCGTCGGTTACGATGATGAGGTTCCTCTTGATCGATCAACAGAACAGTCTGATCATGAAAGTGATCGTGGCTGAGTACTCCACAAACATGAGTACTCTTAACATAGTTCTCAGGGAGATTCAGCGTGACACAGAATGTGACAAAACTGATTTTTCCAGCTGAGTGAACTGGATCCACGTGAAATAACGTGCCTTGCTCTAGGACACAACGTGCCGCTAGGAATCGAACTCATGACCTTACGATCATGAACCGAATACATAATCACTAAGCCACGCTCCTTCTGCGTCTTGCAAAATAACAGCAAGACACAGAAGGCTGTGCTTTGATGCTGTTGCCTTTATCATATTAACCAGTGGATATTCCTAAAAGAAATGGTTATTATGCCAATAATAAACACAAGCACCTATCCTATTTCACTTCTTTATTATTTTCAATTAGTTTACTATTTAACAAAACGATTGTTTGATTAATCATTCTTGTAATTAATCAGCTATTTTTTTATCAGTCCTTTCTTCACAACTCTATCAGTTAACCGGTTAAATATTGAACTAGTTCGTAAAAAATAAAGAATAAAATAGAATCAATGTGTGTGTTTAATAATTGATCCCCACCACATACAACAAAAAAAAAAAATTCGGCTCAGAACTTCACATCAAGAACCTTGCAAACCAAATACAAAAATGACACTTGGCTTAGTGTCAAAAATAAGGAGAACCCTAGACAATCATACTTCTTGAAATATTCCTTTTGAAAGATTCCCAGCTTCAGGAACAATTGTTCTTCTTTCAGTTACAAGCTTGACCAATTTTGTGGAAGTATTTCAATGATAGCAATTAAGACAGCCGTTACTTTTGCCAAACGCAGTAATCCCATCAGCCATTAGTGGGGAATAATGTCCAACGTCCTTTTGTAATTAAACTATATTGTCGCACCACTTCTACAATCTGGTTTTTCTTCTTCACATAAGAGAGCGTAGATTTATTAACTGGAAACGATTCGGTACATTCACAGACTCTCTTCTCTCTACTTCGCTGCTCATTAGCCATTCACTACTTAGTTGGACTCGCAATGGTCTTGGAGGAATTGGTTTGCGACATTTTGTGTAAAGCTTAAACATATTGTTTAATCAAGCGTGTGTCTATAGTTTTCTGCTAGGTCGATGGTTTTCATTCTTGGCCACTACGTTTGCGCTTACTATGAAGCTATGTGTGGCAAGCCAATTTGCTGTCTTGATTTTGTCTTCAGCAGTCTTTTTCTTTTTGTTTTTTTATAAATGTACAAGTGAATGGATCTCAGTAGAATCTCAGTTTCTTGTGTGAGCAGCGGTTTTCGGGTGCGTTGATGTCCAATCTGGATGTTGTTTGTATGTAGGTAAAAGATAGGGGAAGAAGTTGTGAGTAAGAAAGAGGAATGGAGAAAAGCATGGAAGATGTTTGTGTGAATGCAAGATGAGAGATGCATGTGTGAATGCAAGAAAGATAGACAATGTCAGCAGAGAGAGAGAAAGAGAGAGAGAGAGAAAGGATGAAGGAGAAGGAAGAGAGATGCATCAAAAGAGACGCCAAGAGAAGCAAGAAGAGATAGAAAAACGAGAGCAGTAGAGAAAGAGTGAGAAGCAGAGATATTGATAAGCGAGAAGAGCGAGAGAGAAAGAAAGAAAGAGAGAGAGAGAAAGAGGAAGAGAGGAGGAGAAAGTCAGAGAATGAGAAAGAAAGTAAGAGGATGTGTGTGTGTATTTGAACATAATGAAGAAAAATTGTGTGAGATTTGTGTATGTGTTTATGGGAGTTTGTAAGTAGGAAAAGGAAGGAGTAAAGATTAGAATAAGGGGGAAACAGGGAGTCTGTCTATAGCACTGTTTAAGCACGGTGAGAGAATCATATAAAGACAGGAAATATGGACAAATTCTGCCTTGATATTTAGTCCTCATTTCATTCATTGAAATCGACCTAGCTTCTTTCATTATTTTTCTTGCTCTTCCCCAGGTCAGCTCTGATTGAAAAGCTCTATGATCAAAAATGTTCTAACCAGGGCCACCCAATCTTTCTTGCTCAAGCTGAGTCTAACTCGAATTGCATTTTCCAATATGTCCCTTTTTAACGGTAGGATGTACTTTGAGGGAGATTTGCTAGTTATTTCTCGCAAGAGGTAAGACCGCAATCGCGGCCACGTAAGGCTTCCTTGCTGGCTTGTTGTTGTTGTTGTTGTCGGTGCTGTTGTTACTATTGTTGTTGTTGCTAAGGCGATGAGCTGACAGAGTCATTAGCACGGTGAACAAAATGCTTAGTGGCATTTCGCCCATCTTTACTCTCCTAGTTCAAATTCCGCTGAGCTTCACTTTGTCTTCCTTCCTTTTGGGGGTCAATAAAACAAGTTGAGCACTGAGGTTGATGTATTTAACAATACCGTTTCTTTAAAATTGCTGAGCTCGTAATCAAAAATTGAAACAGCTGTTGTTGTTGCTACCGTGTGTGTATGTGTGTGTTGTGAGTATGTGTGTATGTGTTGTGTGTGTGTGCGTGCGTCTTTTAATCATTGCTGTCGCTACACTTGTTACTATTTTCATTGCTACTGTAGTTATTAACGGTAGCTGTTACCGTTAATAGTTTTATGGAACAGTTACACGAGATTTAACGGCTTGTTTCTGATTTGAACGCTTCAGTGTACAGTTCTTTTGTTTCAATAAAAGTCTGTGTAGGTTAGTAGCATAGATATATAATATTGCACTATAGTATAAAGTTATTGTAAAACGGTAAGAATCGATTATTAGCCGAAAGGCAAACGAGCTGGTGGTGGTTCGTAGTAGTTAGTTTCCACTCTCAAAAGCCGAGTTCATATTGCGATCTAGCATATAATTCACTAAGTATTGAATTATACGATGAAATGTAATATGATTTATCACTGTGTAGTAGGCGCACTAAGAAGTTGATGACTGCTTCTTTGGTTTGCTGTAGTGTGTTTAATTCCTGTTGTGACTGAATGACATCCTGTCATAACCATCGTCTCGTTACAGGCCACCAGGCATTGACCTGCAGTTGTATCATAATAAGCCATTATTCACATATTTATTCTTCACAAGCCTAGGTAAGTTCAGACGGAAAATATGCTGGTCGCTGTAGTGTATATCATAGGAGAACAACTCCTCCTATTTACGATATCAGTGTGTTCAGTACACTCGGCTCGTTGGGGGCACGGCATTCTTGGACACCAGTGTTTCGACATGTTGTACTTCGTCATCCAACAGTTGCAAGAACTCTGAGCCTTGACAAAACTGCTGGCTTGCTTATGCTTCCAGCGAAGAAATTTTTTGCTGGTCAGGGCCAAACGATAAAAACACCTTATTTGCAACGAGATATGGAATCATAACATCGTCTCAATAAACATTGGCGAACGAAAAATCATAGTTTTGTGATAGAAGCGAATTTTCATAGACCAGCTTTCTACAGTAGGCCATCTTCTTACAATAGAGCATGGTTCTCTGATAAGTCGTATGTACAAAGCGATTTACTCATTTAGAATGCAGACAAACGAAAATAACTAGGCTCCACACAGATGCTTGTATTACGGAAAAAGTATTAGAAAGAGACAAAGGATTGGATTGTCATGGAATGTGGTGAAATGATGCTAATATTTTTAAGCACCGCTTCATCTCTGACCAGGTAAACTTTGATTAATGGTAGGGTCTCGGGTCTTAGGACAGCAGCAGCACAATGGGGTAAGAGGATGGGGTCGAGGGGAAGGTCACACTGCTGTTAAAAATTACGACTCACACACAAGCATACACACACACATGCGCGCGCGCACACACACACACATATATATATATCAGGTCACCTCATAAGTTCTGTCCGATTTTACCGTTTTTAAAATTGAATGAAATTTAATAGTATGTTAGAATGTCTAATGGAATTAAAGATTATTTTTATGCAGTTGTGTGTATTTAAACTAATTAAATATTATTCTAACCTGGAAGTATCCAAAGAGCATTTGAGGCACATAATGCTTTATGTGTACAAAAAAGGAAACTCTGCAGCCGAAGCGACTCCAAACACATATTCAGTTTATGGGAAAGAATACTTGAATGAAAGAACTTGCTGAAGATGGTTTCCAAAATTCAGAAGTGGAGATTTCAGCCTTGAAGATGAAGATCGAACAGGACGTCCAGTTGAGTTTGATGAGAAGCTCCTTGAGCATCACTTGAAGAAGATCCTGCATTATCAGTAGAAGAGTTGGCAATAAAGCTTAATTTAAACCATACAACTCTTCATCGTCATCTTCAACAACTTGGAAAGGTTCCTAAACTTGGAAAATGGGTGCCTCATGAATTGTCCGAACGCAACCGCAAATCCTGAGTTGAAATCTGCTCTTCTCTCCATTCTCACTAGCTCATTTCACCCATTTTGGATAGACTTGTGACTGGTGACGAAAAATAGATATTCTATCGAAATGTTAAACGTCGTAAACAGTGGCTTGGTAAAAGGGAAAAAGCTAAACCACAACCAAGAAGGGAACTTCATGGAAAAAAGGTTCTTCTTTCCATGGGATCGCAAAAGAGTAATTCACTTTGAATTGTTACCACCTAATGCAATAATCAATGCTCAAGTCTACTGTCAGCAATTAGAGCGCTTGAACCAAGCTTTGAGGGAAAAAAAAAACGCTTTAGTGAATCGAAAAGGAGTGATGTTTCATCAGGAAAATGCGCGACCCCACACTATAAAGATCACATCACAGAAGATGGAAGAGCGTGGTTGGGAAAAAATTCCTCATCCACCTTATTCTCCCGACCTTACTCCTTCAGACTATTATTTGTTTCGTAGTTTACAGAATCATTTGGGGGACGTAACTTTCGCAAGCCTGGAGGAGGTCAAAACTGACATTTCAGAGTTCTTCGCTTTGAAACCAAAAGAGTTTTACATCGATGGGATTAAAAAGGTTTTAAGTAGATGGAAGAAAGTAATAGATAATGAGGGAAAGTACATTGCTAATTAAATTTCAATTAAATATAACATTTGATCACTTGTTTTCTTTATTCAAAATTCAGACAGAACTTATGGGATGACCTGATATATATATATATATATATATATATATATAGAGAGAGAGAGAGAAAATAGTAAAAAGTGAAAAAAACTACAGAAGGCTTGTTTAAAAGGTTAAAAAATATATATTTGAGTCATTATGTCTGAAGAATGTTATAAATTTTTTTCATACAATGACATAGTTTTTGAAGAAAGACCGGTTTCGCGTTCAGCTTTTCAAATTTCTTACATTGTTATGTTTACGTTGAGAAGTGTGAAGGAGAGTGAAAGAGAGTTCCAGATAAGGGGAGGTAATAAGTGATTTCTTCCGGTGTAAGGGATATAATCGCTTAATATTCCTTGCCTTTCTGTTGGAGTGAGTTTCTCTGTATAAGAATGTTGGAATGGTTAAGTTTGGGCTTGTATTTTTCAATGAAGAATGTTTCCTTGTTTAGTCTAATTTGTGTTTGTGTTCCGATAGCACATTGGTAAAACGGAAAGATTAAAATTTGTGGTAGTAGTTGCTTTGCGCATTTCTCAATGTGCTCACTAAAGGGTATCATTCTGTATTCTGGGAATGCAATCTGTTGTCGATGCAGTGTGCATCTACGTCTGAGTGATAGTCCCGTGGACCCCACGTAGTTTTGGTGGCAGCCCGAGCATTTCATGACATAAATTATGTTTTCAGAGGTACAAGTAAAATTAGATTTGATCTTGAATTGCTGTCCCTCTTTGAAGAGGAATTCTGATCCTTCTAGCAGGTTTGGACATGTTGCACAGTTCGGTCTACCACATCTTTTTACTTTTGCATCCGTAATTTCAGAAAACAATTTTGCCTTTGTGAGAATCTTTTTAAGTGATTTAGGTTGTTTGACCATTTAGTGAGCTCATTGAGAAATGCGCAAAGCAACTACTACCACAAATTTTAATCTTTCTATTTTACCAATGTGCTATCGGAACACCAACACAAATTAGACTAAACAAGGAAACATTCTTCATTGAAAAATACAAGCCCAAACTTAACCATTCCAACATTCTTATACAGAGAAACTCACTCCAACAGAAAGGCAAGAAATATTAAGCGATTATATCCCTTACACCGGAAGAAATCACTTATTACCTCCCCTTATCTGGAACTCTCTTTCACTCTCCTTCACACTCCTCAACGTAAACATAACGATGTAAGAAATTTGAAAAGCTGAACGCGAAACCGGTCTTTCTTCAAAAATTATGTCATTGTATGAAAAAATTTATAACATTCTTCAGACATAATGACTCAAATATATATTTTTTAACCTTTTAAAACAAGCCTTCTGTAGTTTTTTCACTTTTTACTATTTTCTATATATTCAACCACGTGCTTTCACACATCAACTTTCTCACCTATATATATATATATATATATATATATATATATATATATATATATATATATATATATATATATATATATACATATATATGTATACACTTATACATATATATGTGTATGTTTGCGTGTGTGTTTCTGTCTGTGTTTGTCCCTATCTCCACCACTTGAAAACCGGTGTTATTTTGTTTGCATCCCTATAACTTAGTGGTTTGAACAAATTTGTCCGGTAGAATAATTACCAGGCTTAAAATAATAAATACTTAGGGTCGGTTCATTCGACTAAAAATTCAGTGTGGCGCCCTGGCATGGCCGCAGTCTAATGACTGAAGCAAATAAAAAACGAAAGAAAGATACTTCGACATAAGTCGGTTCAACTTACGTCTTTTTCGATATTCATTTTTTAAAAGAAATTAAAGCAAATATTAAATCTCAATGTCAGTCGATTTATTTGATTTATTTTATAGAAATAAAAATAAAACATTTAATAACTAATATCGAAATGGGAAATCAATTAAAATACATACAAAAATATGTAACAAACCATTTATTAAAACAAATATAAGCTAATAAATTATTAAAGAAATGTTTTTTTTCATGTTTCGACGTTTTTCCGAGTTAAGTCGCATGTTCTGGAACCAATTATCGACGTAAGTTGAAGTGTGTCTATAATTCATATATCTCAGTTTTCAAATATTTAAATGTTTTAATTATCTCAGTCTAGTAGAGGAGAGAGACTGAATGCATTATACTATGATGTTAATGATGAGGAGGAGATGGAGAAGGAGGAGGAGGAGGAAGACGACGACGACGACGATGATGATGATGCTGATAATGGTGATGCTGATGATGGTGATGATGATGATGGTGATGATGATGATGGTGATGATGATGATGGTGATAATGATGATGATAATTATGATGATGATGATGATGATGATGATGATGATGATGATGATGAGGGTGATGATGGTGATGATGATGATGGTGATGGTGATGATGACGATGATGATGATGATGAAGATCAATTTGAAGGTGATTTGAGGGGTGATGAAGATGGTTGCAAGGGGAGTAATAGTGATGGTTATAGTAATCATGATGGTCGTGATATTGAGGATAAGGGCAGTGATGATTGTACTGCCAATGAAAATGACGATGATGGTGACGATGATGACGATGACAATGAGGATGCAGGCGATGATAAAGGCAACGAACATGACGATGATGATAATAATTATGCTCGTGGTGGCGATAGAGGTGGCGGAGAAGGTGGTGGTGGTGGTGGTGTTGATGATGATGATGATGATGAAGACGATGATAATAATGATGATGACTATGACATAGATGATGGTGGTGGTGATGATGATGATGATGATGATGATGATGATGTTGGTGGTGATGATGATGAGGATGATGATGATGACGACGATGATCATGACGACGATGATGATGATTGGTGTACTGCTGTTGGTAAGGATGATGATGGTGATGATTCCTGTAGTCAAGATGGTGACATTAATGATGATGATTGTGGTCGCGTTAGTGGTGATGGTGGTGGTTAATTGGTTTTGGAGATGATGACGATGATGATGATGATGACGATGATGACGATGGTGATGATGATGATGATGATGTTGAGGTTAATGATTATGATTTTGGTAAAGAGGTTAGTGGTTTGTTGGCGGAAATGATAACGTCAGTAATTAGGCTAATTGTGATGATGATGGTAAGGATGACGACAATCGTCTAAATGGAAGATAATGGCGGTAGCGGTGGCGACGATGAAGATAATGATGAAGACGACGACGATGATGATATTGATGATGAGGACGATGAGGACGACGAAGACGACAACGATGATGATGATGATGATGATAAAGATGATGATGATGGTAATAATGATCAGTCTCGAGAGACAAATCAATATGGCTAGACTAAGGAGAAAATAATAATGAAAAAATAAAACTTGATACTGTTTTTTTTTCCTTTATACAGATTAGCTGAAGAGAGCTATGTTAGCTTGTTATTGTTGTTGTTGTTGCTTGTGGTGGTGCAGTAACTGCTGTTCTTGCTGCTGTTGCGGTTGCTATCGTTATTGTTGTTGTTTTTCTTGCTGTTATTGTTGTTGGCGTTGTTGTTGATGTTGTTGCGTAGCTCTAGGTCAGTTTGAATACTTGTTCATGTATCGATGTTTTAATTGTTGTTGCGGCGTCTGGTGGCTGTTGTTATTATTATTATTGTTTAGCTCCAGGCCATCCCGATCGTGCAAATTTACGATGCGTTCCAACCGTACCCATCCCGCCCTCGGTACGAATGTCTACAACAGCAAAGTACATTATCTAATTAATCCATTCTGATTCTGAAGCTGTTACGGTGTGCATTGAGGATTATGTTAGCGGCTATTTTGAGCAGGGTATGTTACTACGTAGAAGCATCCTTGTTGGTTCATAATTGCTTTCGTTATTATTTCTAACGTTGTTGTTGTTATTGGTGTTGGTACTACTGCTCTTGCTGCTATTGTTGTTTGTAGTGCTACTGTTATTGCTACACATGGCATTGCTGCAACTTTTCTTGTTGCTAATGTCCTTGTTGCTAATGTTCTTGTCAATGGTGCTATTGCTATTGTTATTGCTAATATTGTTGCTGTTGTTTCTAACGCTACTCTTAATACCGTTGTTGCTA
>NC_043001.1:80475677-80483177 GCF_006345805.1 Octopus sinensis | reverse complement strand
CAACAATAACAAAAATCAACAACGACGATAATAATGATGACTATAGTTGATAATGTAATCTCAAATACAATGGTTTTGAAAATAAAGATGAGATGGTCACGGCGGGAACATCTTTGATATATTAGTGCTGAGTTGTCCCGGAAAGGAACAGAGATAAGAAAAACTAACAACACAAAAAGTAAAATAATCCTCCATGTAGTCACTCTTGGAAATAGAAATCAAATCTCTTCAAAACATTCTTATTATTTAAAAAATGGATAAAAACATTGGATATATATATAGTCGTAGATGATTGAAAGGTATAGTCGTGGTTGGCACCTCTTTGATCATAGGAATACTTGAGTATGAATAATTTTAAATTCATATTCACCCATGTGGAAATACCCATGTAAATCTTTGTTTGTATCTAGCTCACACACACACACACACACACACACACACAACACACACACACACACACACACACATACACACACACATATCAGTTGGTTTGGGTCATGTCGATCGTGGTTATTAATCAGTAGTTTCCAGCATGTTGGCTATTAGTTTACACTGGGAAGATTAATGAATTAATCAGTTTAAACAGTTAATTAAATCAATTAATAATATTTCTTCATTTCCTTATAAAATTAAAAGCGATTATTTAAAGATAACAAGAACTCCACGGCACCAATTCCAGTAGTAATATTAGTTGTGTATAACATGCGGTAAATAAAAACAATAAAAAGATAAGAATGGGCGACAACAGTTCGATTCATGTAACACCTGTTTCAGGAGCATGGCGTTTTATTCATTCTCCGTGTATTAGGGTTAGGGTTAGTATTAAGGACGAGGAGTTTATTTCCGGCGTGCCTAGTGGGCTAATTTATAGTTACGTTGGTACTTTGGTGGATGGAGTTATTTGCTGGATGCTTTCCATTATGTTCCTCTCAGTTACTACATTACCGTTACTAGCGTTGGTCTTAACTATGATATTAATGTCATCTACATACGTACTATAAAGTAGAAGAGTTGTGGACAGTTCTGCTAAGGATTCATTAAGATTTCTGTCCTACCAGTTCATGAAGAGACAGGTCACATCTCCAGCTACACAGACACCAATGACTGCACCTTGAATTTGGAAGTATAGTTTCTTGTTAAACTTTACTATGTGGTTTTTCAAGGTGGTTCTTACACAAGCCCCTATTGCATGTGCAAGCATTCATTTCACATGAATCTTGTTCTCAGGGTCTTGGGTGGGTACTGTTCAACCACTGTAGCGCTCTGCGGTGCTTTTCTTCACTGCTGAGATGATGGTGAGTGGTCTTCGCCTCTGCGACCTTGTAGGACGGAATCTATCGAGGTCATGGTCGTCTAAACAGTCATTGTTGTAGTTTGTCAAAGGGAGAGGCTCAGTTCCCTCGTGTTGATTTTACGGAACTCTACTTCACTCTCACAGATTACATCAATGCATTTCTACACAGTAAAATCAATGTCTATAGATGGATAGACTGAAATAAATAAGATGGGCAAAGTAAAATAAATAAGTAATTGAGTGGAAATTTTACCGGTGAGTGTGTTAAATTATAAGGCACTAAAGGAGAATGACTCTACCCAGACACAACAGTATATATATAATATATATATATAATAAACAAAGGGAAGTTGTAAGGTACCGCACGAGTGGAATTATATATGAAAGAAGGTTTGAAAATGCAATTTTAAAAGATTGCATTTTCAAACCTTCTTTCACACATCTATCTATCTATCTATCTATCTATCTATCTATCTATCTATCTATCTATCTATCTATCTATCTATCTATCTATCTATCTATCTATCTATCTATCTATCTATCTATCTATCTATCTATCTATATATATATATATATATATATATATATATATATATATAATTATATATATATATATATATATGGTGTGTGTGTGTGTGTGTGTGTGTGTGTGTGTATGTGTCTGTGTGTGTCTGTGTGTGTACTGGCACAAATGTATGCACATTCGATCGCATGAATTCACAAGCAAAGGCTTAGGTATATACTCAGATACAAACATAGACATATGCACAAGAACACATGCATATAATCACTAGCATAAGTATATATAAATATCTACATATAAATATATACACACGTATTCTTTCATACGCACATACTTGCACACGTGCACACAGAAACATATATACATATATGCAAATATTCACACATATGCATACAAACATACACATTTGTGTGTATACATAAGCAAAAGATGGCGGATAATCACGGAAGCTCAAAAATACACATTTTTGACCTTTAATGGTTTCCTGTCATATGCACCCCACCCTCAAGAACATATGCGTGCGCGCACATACTCAAAGGCAGTCACTCACGTACACACGTATGTATATGTCTGGAGGTATATTTATACACACACACATATTTACACACACATATATGTATATATATGTATGTATGTATGTATGTATGTATATATGTATATACATATGTGTCTGCACATAGTGACATATGCACCATTTAGTGACATATGTATACATGGATGTGTATGTATATATTAATATTTACACACATATGCATATACACACGTGGGGATGCTTATGCAAACACTTATAAAAACACACACACATACACACACACGCACTCTTTCTCTCCCTCTCTCTCACACACCTATATATGTACACACATAAATGTTTGAATATATATATATATATATATTATATATAATATATATATACACATACATATGTATATATATTAATGTGCATAAGTAAATACATGTATATTAATATGTGTGCATGAAAATACACACATACACACATATTGTATGTACATATATAAAAATATTAACAAAGGTACATATATATGCACAATATATATATATAGCCGGATGCAGTATCTATACATATATATATGTATATATATATATATATATATATATATATATATATATATATATATATATATGGTGGCTGACAGAATTCAGGGCTGACCTTTCGCTGGTGATTTGCAGAGGTTTATTGAAATACCATATGGTTGTTTATACACAACATGACATATGTCGGTATATATCGCTTGTCATGAGAACGGACACACACACACACACACACACACACCACACACACAAACAAACACACAGACACATACACACTCATTAACTTTTTGTCGTATATTTGTTTCAGTCATTGGACTGCAGCCAAACTGGGGCATCACTTCGAAGGGTTTAACTGATCGCAGTCTCTTACTATTTCTATAGGTTTCTTTGGTCGAAATCCTAACTTACGGGGACGCAAACAAACCACCACTGGGTGCGAAGCTGTGGAGTGGGCAAACACAACACATGACAGACATCTATATCTATGCGTGTGTGTGTGTGTTTCTCTGTTTCTCTCTGTTTCTCTGTGTGTGTGTATATATTAGATATATATATATATATATATATATAGAGAGAGAGAGAGAGAGAGAGTGAGAGAGAGAAAGAGTGAAAGAGAGAGAGAGAGAGATAAAACTTACTTGGAAAAGGATGCGTGGCGTTCGATCATATAATAATATAAATAATATATATATGCATATATACATACATATATGTACATACCTCCTATATATATATATACATGCATGTATGGGTACAAAACATCAAAAGAACGTGGAACACAATGAAAAACGAAAACATAAAAATAAAAACATAGACACGAGCTTTTTTCAAACAACAAAAAAAACAGTACAAGACATACAACACAAGGAATATTTCCCTTCTTCAGTTGTCCCTGTTTCATCTACTCTCCTCATTGTTGTCCACGTTTTTTTTTATGTCCTGTACCCATATATGCATGTATATATACATATATATGTAGGTATGTACATATATGCATGTATATATGCATATATTTATATAAAACTTAGATATGTGGTGCTATTAAGTTCGACCATCATGTAATATGATGCAACATTACTCATGTGGACTCCTAAGTTCCCATAGCGACTCTGACCCTGAGATTGCAATACATGTTATCCCTGTGTGGGTCGTTGTAAAGCGAAAAAAAAAGGGGTCAAACAAAATTCTAGAAAAAACGTATTGCTAAAATAATTCTAAGCGAGGCTCAGAAAATTTGTCCGTAAAAATGAATAACGCGAATGTCGAGTTACAATTGGATACAGGCAGTGATATCACGATAATCAATACAGACACATGGAGAAAGATAGGGAAACCTAGATTAAAGGAAACTTCCAAAACTGCTCGGTGTTTCAGGAAAAAAATTGCATTTTATAGGCGAAATAAGTGATGTTACATTTCGTGGAAAAACTTTGAGAGACAAAGTTTTTGTGCTGAAAAATACAAATTTATTTGGGACATGCAGATAGTCTGTCAAGGCTAAAACCAAAATACAGTGACCCACTAGAAGACATAGCGATAGCGGCGTTAAAAGCTGAAAATGAAAGAAAAATATATTGTGCAATGTTTTGCGTGAATTGCCTGTGATATTGGAGGAAATAAACATTAAGGTAGAGACGGACGAGTTTATCACAAAAATGAAAAAAATAGTGAGATCAGAAGAAACAAATAAAAAAAAAAACGACTAGGTGGACGTAACGCGGTTTCGAAATTGTATTCGATATGTGATAATGTGCTTATGTATGCATAGAGTCATAATGCCTACCTCACTACAAGGTCAGGTCGCTCTTGGGCGCTACTGGTGAGGTGTAACCCAGTACAATCTGTGGCACTAGTCAAGTTGCTTTTTGGGAGCTACTGGTAAAATGTAACCCATTACAACTTGTATGCACGGGGACATCGAGAAATTGGTGAAATTTGGTAGAAGTTTGCGCGCTCGGCAGTTCAAGGTACCACCAGTAAAATACTTATCATGTCCCGTGAAAAGGCGGCAAGTCAGTAAGAGCTAGAAATGTCTTGTTGGGGTTTAAAAATCGCACTGAAGTCCGTTCGACCTAAAAACAAGAGTGCTTAATACAACGAAAAACAAAGGTGCTAACAAAAGTGCTTAGTACAAAGAAAAACGAGTGCTGTGTGCAAGAAACGAACAATACTACTTCAGAGTCGAGTTACAATTACGTTACAACATCCGGAAACGAGTCATCAGGATATAAATGTAACGACATAAAAAAGAAATTGAAATTTAAATTCCATATTTCAATTTCCAGTCCGATACTATGTGAAAAGGCCGATATTTTGTGAAAGATACTAGAAAAATAAATAATAATAACTTTTAAGGGAAGTCAATCTCAAAGGGGAAAATGTTGTGGCGAGAGTCATTGACACTCCTGGGGGATGAAAGTACTAGCCGAACACTTATAAGGAGTAGTGGTCAGTAATAGTCGGAGAGAGCGTTTTGGTACAGGCGGTTTGAGTTGTTCGTAAGTGTTTTTGTCGTGTTAAACGTAAGTCAGTGTTAAATATTTGTTTCATTGATTGTTACTGTTTAAATTGTTGCTATTGTTATTTTGAATTGTTTTTTTTTCCTATTGTAGGAAAAATAGAGAAAGCGCCAACAGGTGGCCACAGTTATGCAGTTGCAACTGGAAAAGGGAGAGACGCGGAAACGCTGGAGATAATTGAAGTAAAGGTGGAACCACTAAAAATGAAGGAATGCGAGACGTTGCTGGAAAGAGACGGAGATACACTGAAGTTAATGCCGCCTGTGAAATTAACAACCAATGTAACGAAAAGGACTGATGTACAAGACAATGAAGATAGAAACAAGGAAGATAAACACAGCAACAATTGAGGCGATTGAAGAGTGTTTAAAGAATATTAAAAAAACTAACCACGTTTACAACGAGAGAGAAAGTACGCAACTGTGGCGGTACGCTTTGCATCAGAAGAGGGCGCAATCAAGCACACCACGGAGGCAATAAGATTGGGGGAATGGGTGCTTTTGCCATCGTACTGTGGCAAATGTGTGGCCAGAGTGCGTGTTGGCAAAGTGTCCCCAGAACTGAAAGAAACATGGCTGATGTCAGCCATAATGTATAACATGAATGAGGAGGCCAAAATACTGAAGGCCACAAGGACCCAAAGGATAAACTACTGGGGATACGGAATTGAGCTAACCGTCCAAGCAACAGAGGAAGATTTAAACCGAATTGTTCAAGAGATAGTTCAAACGGATGATTTAAGATTGAGAGTGGTGGTGAAGGGCATGCTGCCTATATGTTTTATATGTGGGGAGAAGGGCCATATGAAGGCGACCTGCCCCGAGAGAGAACAACAAATACAGCAGACGGAGAGGCAGGAGAGTGCGAACCAAGTGGTACAGGTCGAGATAAATGAGAAAGTAACGGAGGACGAATTCACAGTGGTAAAATAAAGAGAAATGGGAGAGTGAGCCCTCCGCCAGAGAAGCAGAAAAAGAAGAGGTAGAAATGGAGGTTGTGACCAGAAGGAAGACAAAATGGTGGTGGATAAAGAAAGTGAAAAAGAAATTGAAAGTGTTCGAGGAGTTACATAAGGAGGAGACAGTGGTGAAGACACTGGTTGTTCCAGTGGAGGAAAGAGATGCAGGAGTGCTAGTGTACGAGGGTGAAATGGAGAGACTGTTCAGAGCGGAGGAAGAAAAGAAGGAACCAGGAGTGGAGGATGAAAAGAGAAAACAAAGAGGTAAGTTTCGATGGAATTTCGTGACGTACACGAAAAGCAAAGAAACTGAAAGGGAAGTTTTAAAATTTAAACATATCATAAGGGTGAAGTTACCCACGGATGTGTATTCCAAGAATGTGAAGGCCATCGTGGTTGACAGACACAACAGACTAAAAGACGTGTGGAAGCGGGATTGGCCCGCGAGGAGTGTTGGTGGAGTTCGACGAATTGCCACCAGTAGTGGAGCTAAAAGATATAGAAGCTTTCATGAGGTATTAAAAAGAAAAACAAGTAAATTGTTTTGTAAAAAAGGAAAAGTTGAATTGTTTCATTTTTTTTAAAGAGATAAAAATGATGATTGAGAAAAAAAAACAATAAGAAAAATAGAACGACTGTAAAGAGTTTATATAAACGTTCATATGGTACTGCATAGGAGTGGGGCCCATGCAGCCATTTCATTTTTTCATTTTTATATAACATCTCATTTTCATTCATTTTATGTTTTGTGTCCCCACTGTGGTGTTGTGTCTGTCCTTGTAGTGTCCTTTTCTATGTTGCAGCCGTAGTGCCAAATAAAGAAACGAGAGCGTTTTGGTCGTCTCGCGAAGTTCGTCGTGTGAACAAATTAACTAAACCTCCGCTGCATAATTCATCTATACCAACCTGTGGCAGGATATAAAACTACATCATCCGTTATAAATCAAATTTTGGACCAAGTATGTGACCCTATGTGTTTTAAAATTAGATCTAAAGAACACATTTCTTATTGAATTATTAAAACAAAATTAACAAAATTATATATTATAAAATCTACCCCAGAGTGTTTGAATCTTAGGGCATTTTGAACTTAATTCTCAAAAAGAAAATGAACGCTATCGTGAATTGTTTAATCCGTCGCGTTTCCTGGGGTGTA
>NC_043001.1:80465677-80470677 GCF_006345805.1 Octopus sinensis | reverse complement strand
ATCTGTGAGTCACTGTGTGTGTGTGTGTGTGTGTATGTGTGCTATGCGTGTGAGTGAAATATTGTACGTTCTTTTCATTTTCTTTGTCGTCTGAAATGGTGACAATTTTTTATTCTAATATATTAAAAAACAATTGAAGAAATCTACTTTGAGGTTTCTAGAAGTCAGATTCCCTTAATTTTTTTTTATCACCCAAAGGAGAGTATACTTATCGAAGCATTTTCCTGCAACAATAGTTTGCTTAATCTGATGACAACTAGCACATTTCGACGAATAGAATTGAAATTTTAGTTTTGTTTATAGATCTAAGCTTTATACTGGTCACTATGTAGTACTTATCACTGCGTTCTCTTATACACCTATGCGAAATTTATTTGTAAAAATCACTTCATTCAATATATGTTAGTGTTTTCAATACCATAAAAGAAGTTATCGCATTTCCTACATGTCTACAGGCACATTTTTATTCGTTGGTGTTGTTTACTCCTAGCTTAACTCTACGGAGCAATTTTGTGATCCAAAGAATTTCCCTCGTCTATTGAATGAACCAGGACTATATAACCTAATGTATCTTTCTAACTTTTTAGACAATGTGCTATAAGTTGAGAGATAGATCCGCAGATAGATAGATAGATAGATAGATAGATAGATAGATAGATAGATAGATAGATAGATAGATAGGGAGTGAGAGAGGGAGAGACAGAGAGATGGCTAGTTTTTCTGGCAGTTCAAACAACCACGTAGAGCGTACCTGTTTGGCTTTAGGCATATTTCATATATCTACAGGTGTTTGTAGCACTGTTATTTATTCTGTCAATGCCTGTGTTCTTTGACCATTGTTTTGTGAAGATAGAATTGTTGTTACTGGGGTTATTATGTTTGGTTTTACTGTTTGATTTCTTCACTTGGCAGCACTAATTCCGCTTTTGGTCTTGCAGACAAATTTTCTTTTCAATTTGATTTTTCTATTTATTATCGTTAATATTATCGCAAAAATATGACTGCGGTTAAGAAGTTCGCTCTTTAACAACTTAGTTTTGGGTTCAGTTCCATGGTATGATAGTTATGGCAAGTGTCTTCTACTATAATCCTCGGCCGATCAATACCTTGTGAGTGGACTTGGTACACGGAAACTATGAAAGTCTGTTGTATGTATATATCCTTTCTATTATTGGCACAAACCCTGGAATTTGTGGGGAGTGGGATAGTCGATTACCATGACCACAATACTTGACTGGTACTTAATCTGTCGACCCCGAAAGGATGGATGGCAAAGTCGACCTCGACGGAATTTTGTCGTATGCATATATGTATAGGTGTGAACGTCTCTGTGTTTGTGTGTCTCCTATCACTGCTTCACAACCAGTTTTTGTTTGGTTTGCATCCCCGTAACGTAGCAGTTCAGCAAAAGAGAGCTATAGAACAAGTAGCACACTTAAGATAAATAAGTACTTGAAGCAATTTGTTCAAACACCCTTCAATATTTGGCCCCTAATGACGTTCATACTGATATGGTTGCTCCAGGTTTATCAACAGTGTAAAATTGGGCAGCTGAAATTTGGAGAGGAAAGAGGAGTCTTAAAGATGATCCAAGGTCTGAACGTCCTGCAACTACCACCACTGAAGAAAACATTGACCGTGTCCACTATATGGTGACAAATGAAAGACGATTGACTATAAATTCTATTAGTATATCTCGTGAGAGGATTGACCATAATCCAATGGGTAAGATAAAACATATCACATTAATTGTGTAAGCAAGATGTTATTAGAATACGGGTTCAGTCCCACTGCGTGGCACCTTGGGCAAGTGTCTTCTACTATAGCCTCGGGCCAACCAATGCCTTGTGAGTAGATTTGGTAGACGGAAAGTGAAAGAAACCCGTCGTATATATGTGTATATAATATATATATATATATATATATATATATGTGTGTGTGTGTGTATGTGTGTGTTTGTGTGTGTGTTTGTGTCTGTATTTGTCCTTATCCCACCCAACATCGCTTGGTAACCGATGTTCGTTTCTTTATGTCCGATGGAATAAGTGCCAAACTTGCAAAGAATAAGTGTTGGGGTTCGATTTCTTCGTCTAAAAGGCGGTGCTCCAGCATGGCTGCAGTCAAATGACTGAAATAAGTAAAAGAGCTGTATTCTAATTTTTGCTGTCTTTGTTGAAATCAACATTATCTTTCTGAATTACTTGTGTTGTTAGTAAATCCATCGCTAGAGGGGTACTCGTAGCTTCATTACCTGTATGTTTCATTTGTGGAATTATTAGTATTTTCAAGAAGCTGTGCAGTATCTTCCTTTAAGTTCTGACGAAGGAAACCTGACAAATTTATTTTTTTCCATTTTAACTTTGTATCTACGCTATGTGCATATGAAATCAATAGCGCTTCAGAGCATCTCCAGCCAGTAAGGCACCCAGCCACAGCAGCGGTATCAGCAGCATCGGCAGCAGCAGCAGCACTTTTGCTATCATACCCACGGGGTGGATGTATGATAAATCATTCAACATAAATAAGTAGTTTTCATTTCTTTTCTTTTCATCGGGTCTACCTGCACATTGTTTTGCAGTAATTCATGCTTCCAGTAAAAAAAGGTGAAATCCCTCAAATTGCTAATTTTGTTAAAGTTTATTCATTTATTTTAATACAAGAAAAGTCTAAAAATGTAGACAAGGCAATTCTAAAGATGGTTGTAAAAATATAACTATAATAGACATCCAGAAAACTCGAGAGTCTACAGTGAGTTCACGTTGTTTCAATGAAGTTACTCTTTTACTTGTTTCAGTCATTTTGACTGCAGCCATGCTGGAGCACCGCCTTTAGTCAAACAAATCAAGCCCAGGATTTATTGTTTGTAAGCCTAGTACTTATTCTATCGGTTTCTTTTGCCGAACCGCTAAGTTTTGGGAACTTAAGCACACCAACATCGGTTGTCAAGCGATAGCGGGGTCAAACACACACACACAATTACACATACACACATATGTATATACATTATATATATATATATATGTATGAATTATATATATATATATATATATATATATATGTATATATACGATGGGCTTCTTTCAGTTTCAGTCTACCAAATCCACTCACAAGGCTTTGGTCGGCTCAAGGCTATAGTAGAAGGCACTTGCCCAAGGTGCCACGCAGCAGGACTGAATCTGGAACAATGTGGTTAGGAAGCAAGCTTCTTACCACACAGCCACTCCTGCGCCTAGCATATAAACATTTAATACAGCAAGAATATTGCAAAATATCCCATACTGCTGCACCAAGCGTTATTTCTGAGTTTGGTTTATTTTGTGTCTGTTAATCTGTATATATAAAAGGCAGGATGTGTGTGTGTGTGTGTGTGTGTGTGTGTGTGTGCGTGTGTGTGTGCGTGTGTGTACGTGAATGTAATTTACGCACGTCCACAAATTAGTACGCATGTCGCTCCAATTTAAGGACATTCGTTATGATCCTAGCTGCATTTTCGTTAACTTATTTTTCCGAGAGGCACCAGCGAATAGCAGTAAAAATAAAATTTTAAGCAAAACTTTTTACAATTTTCAAGTCAGAGAAATCAACTTTGTTTTCAAACATGAGTTAGCGACGTGTAAGTTTTTAAGACTTTTGTTGTTTTTTTTCTATCGAGGAAAAAGTGCTTTGTTGATATACAGGCGATACACACACACACACGAACATGTATGCGTACAAAAACATGCATGCAATAGGTGTTCGAACGTACGTGAGTGTATGTGTGTGTGTTTGCCCCCATATATATATATTATATATATATATATATATATACTATATATATATATATAGGGGAAGTTTACGAAAAAAAAACCAAAAGACGAAGACATGTGGTGTGTACAAAACAAACAGATGTATTAGTATAATGCTCCAGGAATAGAAAAAGTATTTTACGTTTCGAGCCTGGGCTCTTCTGCAGAAAGGTACAGAAAAAAAACAAGGAGAGAAAAAAAGGGGGTAGTGGCTAACGATCTATCATGCCGTATGTATGTATATATATATATATATATATATATATATAAACCAATTTCAACACATTTCGCCCAAATTTGACGTCGATGTTAGTTAGTTTGGTTTGAAATAAAGAACTTGATTAGCTTAATAATCCTAACTTAATCCCGGGCAAAGCCGGGCTATACTGCTAGTTAATAATAGATCAGACAGCGAAATGAAATATTGAGCTGAAATTGAAAAGGCATTTGCTGATGTATAACAACTGCCAACACTGGTTTTAACAGAAACCTTCCCCACTTAAAACGGAGATCTTTTAAATAGTTTCTTGCAACCAAAGTCTTGTGAGTGGATTTGGTAGATGGAAACTGAAAGAAGTCCGTCGTATATATATTATATATATATATATAATATATATATATATATATATATACGTGTGTGTGGTGTGTGTTTATGTATGTATGTATGTATGTATGTATGTATGTATGTATGTATGTATGTATGTATGTGTGTGTGTGTGTGTATGTTTGCCTGTCTGTGTTTGTCTCCCCAACATCACTTGACAACCGATGCTAGTGTGTTTACGTCCCTGTAACTTAGCGGTTCGGCAAAAGAAACCGATAGAATAAGTAATAGGCTTATAAAGAATAAGTCCTGGGGTCGATTCGTTCGACTAAACCTTCAATGCGGTAGCCCAGCATGGCCGCAGTCCGCTGATTGAAACAAGGGAAAGAAAAAAGGGAAAATAAAAAAACCACTAGACTACCGTCTTTATCCAAAGTCACCTAGTGGCTATCTCTGCAGCTTTAGTGATGAAATGCGGGTCCTTTCTCTTTGATGCACCAGTAAACTCCAAATCCAGTGATTTGCTCGACTGAACCATTTTCAAGGCTGTACCCCGGCACGGCTGCAGTTCAATGATTAAAACAAGTAAACGAAGAAAGAGAAAACAAAAACTGAGGCATACCTTCTTTATCCGATGCACCCTAGTGGCGGCTATCACTGCAGATTCAGTG
>NC_043001.1:80460677-80463177 GCF_006345805.1 Octopus sinensis | reverse complement strand
AGTAGTAGTAGTATTAGTAGTAGAAGTAGTAGCAGTAGTAGTAGTATTTCTAGTGGTAGCAGTAGTAATAGTTACAGTTGTTATTTTGGTGGTAGTTGAAAGTGATATGTATTCTCAATGCAGTAGTCGTAGTAGTAGTTAGTAGTAGTAGAAGTAGTAATTATGTTGGTGGTAATTGTAAGTGGTAGCCTTACTGTGGTTGATGTAATAGTTTTTCTTGTAGTGGTAGTAATTGTAAGTGGTATTGTTGTTGTTCTTGCTACAGTTGTTGTAGCTGTTGTGCTGGTGGTAGTTGCAATTGATATTCTCTTTGTCGTTGTTACCGTTAGTGATAGTTGTAAGTGGTATCGTCGTTGTTGTTGCTGTGGTACTAGTTGTAGTAGTGATAGACATATAAGTGGTCTTCTTGTGCGAATTTGTTGCTTTTTTTTCTTAAGTCCCGAGAAGCCACAACCAGTAAGAGCTTTTCATCAAAGGCGTTCTAGCTGTGACCATCCCGTCAATTCAGGCAAATCAAGTTCACATCATCGAATAAATCCATTTCTAACATGGAAAGGAGCGATTTGAGGCAGATTTAACAGGCGCAGGCATGGCTGTGTGGTAAGAAGTTTGCTTCCCAACTACACGCTTCGGGTTCAGTTTCACTGCACGCTACCTTCGGCAAGTGTCTTCTACATCCTCGGGCCACCGAACCCTTGTGAGTGAATTTGATAGACAGAAACTGAGAGAAACCCATCCTATATATATATATATGGGACAGGCATTTTGTTTTCTCTCTCCGTTCTTTTCTTTTTTTTTCGTTCTCCCTCCACTTTTTTCTTTTTTTACTCTTAATCCTTTCTGTCGAAGAGCATAGGCACGAAACTTTGAAGACTTTTCCATTCTTCTCAAGCATTAAACTAATATACCTGCTTGTTGTTTCCTCACCGTCCTTCGTCTTTTGTATTCTGTAAATTTGAACTCTTTCTCTCTCCCCCTCTCTCCACACATGCACGCGCACGTACACACACACACACACACACACACACACACACACACACACAACACATACATATATGTATATGTATATATATACAACTGCACTCTGTCGTTTCAACGACGAGGGTTCCAATTGATCCGATCAACAGAATTTCCTGCTCGTGCAATTAACGTGCAAGTGGCTGAGTACTCCACAGACCTGCATACCCTTATCGTAGTTCTTAGGAAGATTCAGCGCTACACAGAATGTAACAAGGCTTGTTCTTTGAATTAAAGGTACAACTCATTTTTGCCAGCTGAGTGAACTCTGTGTATGTCTATAAGTCTGTTTGTCCTCCACCACCGCTTGGCAACCGATGTTGGTGTGTTTACGTCGCTGTAACTTAGCAGTTCGGCAAAAGCGAACGATAGAATAAGTATCAAGCTTGAAAACATAATTAATGCAGTTGATTCATACGACAAAAAGCTGCTCCGAGGCGGTGCCCCAGTGTGACCGCAGTCTAATGATTGAAACAAGTAAAAAGTAAAAGACATCTAGCGGTCTGAGCCACCCCCCCCCCCCCAGGCGCAGGAGTGGGTGTGTATTAAGTAGCTTGCATACCAACCACATGGTTCCGGGTTCAGTCTCACTGCGTGGCACTTTGGGGAAGTGTCTTCTACTATAGCCTCGGGCCGACACAAAGCCTTGTGAGTGGATTTGGTAGACGGAAACTGAAAGAAGCCCATCGTTTATATATATACATATATATATATATATATATATATATATATATATATATGTGTGTGTGTGTGGTGTGTGTGTGTGTGTGTGTGTGGGTGTGTGTGTGTGTGTGTGTATATATGTTTGTGTGTCTGTGTTTGCCCCCTCAACATCGCTTGACAACCGATGGTGGTGTGTTTACGTCCCCGTAACCTAGCGGTTCGGCAAAAAGAGATCGATTGAATAAGTACTAGGCTTACAAAGAATAAGTCCTGGGGTTTGATTTGCTCGACTAAAGGCGGTGCTCCAGTATGGCCGCAGTCAAATAACTGAAACAAATAAAAGAGACATAACCGTTTGGTTCGTTAGAACTACTGGCAATGTTGTTCCCGTTGCTGCTAATGTCGATGTTGCTGACGATGTTGATGATGCTGAATTTGTTGTCGCTTTTTATTGTTGCTTTGGATGTTGAAATAATTGTTATTGCGCCTTCGTAACGTTGTTTTGCTTACGTGTTGTCAGCTTTACTGTTAGTCTTTGTTAACGTTGTTGTTGTTGTTGTTGTTGGTGGTGGTGGTGTTTGTGGTTTTGCTTTTGTTTTTGTTATAGTTGATGTCATCATTCTTCTTTTTGTTGCTGTTGTTGCTGCTGTTCTTGTTTGTATTGATGCTGCTGATATTGTTGAGTATTTTTATAATTTTTTTAATATAATTTTTGGTAATTAATATTATTGTTCTACTACTACTACTACTACTACTACTACTACTACTACTACTACTACTACTACTACTACTAGTTTTCTTTGCGTTGCCTCTTTATCCA
>NC_043001.1:80435677-80455677 GCF_006345805.1 Octopus sinensis | reverse complement strand
CCCTTTTGTTCTTTGTAGTATGTCATACGAACACTATATATATGAACCTGATCAGCCATACAATTGTAGGGATAATGGTATAAGACGTCTTCTCTGAGGACATATATAAAGGCAATTTTCACAGATTTAGGTTAGTCACGGGATCCTATCTGTTATAGTGTTATAGTGGCATGGCTCCTGTTTTCACCCTGAAAGTAATTTTCCTGCAATGCTGACTGAAACTAGATAATGTTTATTTTCAGTGGATGTACGCTTTAGGTGAGGGGAAACTTTGCAGGAGGAACCTACTCCTGTGTCGGTAATTAAACATCATATCTGACCTCGCGTTAAGAGATTTTAGAGGCTACTTCAAGTTCTGGAATACTTTGATTAGGCAAACCTGCAAGTCTGTGACGCGACTCTGTCCAAAGTATTTATTCCATGATATTAGAGGCCATTCCAGGCCTTCGTTCAGGCGTTTTGTGACAGTTTTGTTTTGGCGTCCTCTAAGTTAGTAGTTCGGTCAAAGGGTGTCGATAAAACATGTACCACTCTTTAGATATAAATACTGGAGTCGGTTTGTTCCACTATGCTCTTCAAGGCGGTGTCCCAGCATGGCCGTAGTCCAATGACCGAAGCGAATAAAAGATAATAAAATACATTCACACAAACAAACTCACATACACACACACATACATATTTATATTATCCTTTTACAAGAAGAGTAGACGCACATAGATATGTGTGGCTGTGTTTTTGTGCATATGTGTATGTATTTGTGCTTATATGCATTTGTATATATATGTGCATATATATATACACATGTATCTATGTATTCATACATACATTCATACATACATACATACATACATACATACATACGTACATACATACGTACATACATACATACATTCATACATACTTACATACATACATACATACATACATACATACATCATACATACATACATACATACATACATACGTATGTATATAAATATAAGAATGTAGGAAAGTCAATAAAAATAGCCGCTATCAAAAGCAACCTATTCACCAAACCATAAAAGTATTTCTTCCATCTTTGGCTTAGTGCCAGGTTATACAAGTAATTTCCTGGTGCGCTATGTTTAGTCAGCCACCCGGTTTTGATACCCGGTGGTAGGAACTTGACATTTATCACGTTGTTCATGGTTTATAGTAATTGCACTCTTGCCACACTGAAAACTGGGCCTTTCGAATCTCAACTTCGACATTTTCTGATCAAGATACCTATCCACTTAGAATCAACGTTGTTTTTGTTATTATGAAGGTGGCGAGCTGGAAAAGTTCTTATGAGACTAGTCAAAGTATTTAGCAGATCTCAAATTCTGAGTTCAAATTCTGCAGAAATGGAATTTAGTTTTCATCCTTTCAGGGTCGATAAAGTGATTACCAGTTGAGCATTAGTGTCGATGTGTTCGGCAAAATCCCACCCGTCAAATTTTTGGCCTTGTACCGATAAGACAAAATCCTTCTCTCCCGCTCCCCTTTCTCCTCCTCTTTTTCCTCCTAAAATTGCTCCAACTTTTAAGTTAAGGCGATGGGGAGGCATTCCAGAATGTGTAAGAGAGTTTATAAAGTCCATGGGATAATTCTGGGCTTCTTCATTATCAGATGGTTTTTAGTCGGTGCTTAGATATATCTTAGTTTCAGTCAGTGGACAATCTACTTAGAATTTCTTCATTTACTGCTAATTAGTCCTAATTTTTAGGAGATAAGATCACTCTATATTTCATTTCTTCTGCTGTAAAATAGTCAAATATATCAGATACCAAAGAATCGTTACATATGCATGCCTCAGGAATATCAGTAGTATCTTCTGCGAGATTATCAAGAGAGCTTTGAAGAAATCCACTTCTAAGTTGTCGTAGCCATCTCGAAAAATCTTGTTCATTTGCATTTGTTCTCATGCTTTGCGTAAGTTGCACTTGATGAAAATTATCCCACATAAAGGAGCGTTTGAGGCAGGCTTCATGTACAGCAGGAGGAGGAGCTCTGAGAACAAATGGAAGAACTTGTCTAAAATATCCTCCGAGTACGATAATTTTCCCACCAAATATACTATTACTATTCATAATATCTTTTAAACAATTATCTATAGCTTTCACAGCATAAACTGGGATCATTGAAGCTTCATCTGTAATGAAAACTTTTACTTGCCTAAGACTGTTTCCTTGATCAGAATTTGGTGGAACATTGCACACACTTGTTTCACTCAAAGGAACTGGAAGCTTTAATATACGTGAAGAATTTTACCACCTTTCAAGAATGTTGCAGCAATACCAGTTCAGAAGTCAAGGGAAATAACTCGAAATTGATGCTTACTTATCTCTCTTAGCGTGACAAACACCGACGGTACAAGCGTATTAATATATAGATTCTATAGAAGAAAAGATTATAATAATAATAATAATAATAATAATAATAATAATAATATAATAATAATAATAATAATAATTATTATTATTATTATATTATTATTATTATTATTATTATTATTATTATTATATTATTATTATTATTACTGCAGTCGCCTTGAGATGCCACATTTTTTCAATTTCCATTAGCAGGTCTTTATATTTACTAATCTTGTCAAATTCTTTCGCCGCTATATTGTGATCACAGGGAATACTCATGTCAATTAATTAAACACATCCTTTTTGTCTGATCTTTTATAATGATATCCGGTTTATTGGCTTTTATAGTCCTGTCGGTCTGCACGGCGAAGTCCCATAGAATCGACACATTTTCTCCCTCAGTCACAGCTTCAGGATGATGTTTATACCATTTGTCAGTGGTTTTGATTTTATAATGCCGACATATTGTCCAGTGTAAATACTAGCCGACTCTGTCATGTCTTGCTTTATTTTCTGTAGGTGCTAAGACTCTACACCCTGAGATTAGGTGGTCTATTGTTTCAATCTCATCGTTACAGAATCGGCATTTTGGGTCAGCTCCATTTTTCATCACATTGGCTTGGTAGTTCCGGGTAAATAAGCTTTGGTCTTGAGCAGCTAATATGAAACCTTCACTCTCTGCTTTTAGCCCTGAACTTCGTAACCATTGGTGCGTATATTTCTGGTCGACATCAGCTTGTTTGCTACGGGCCACATACTTGCCATGGAGAGGTTTCTGTTCCCATCTGCTAGCTAAATTTTCATGTGCTTTTGTCTTTGCAATTAATTCTATTTTCTTTGCAGCTGCAGTTGGCGCATTTCCTTCAGCCTGCTCAATCTGGTGGGTATCTAAGAGATCAGCAGCGAATGTTTTGCTCTCTTTGAGAATAGAGTGAAGTTTTTTAGGTCTTTCATGTTTTTCAACAAGTTTTAGCATCCAATCGTTGGTTGCTTCAAGGTATTTGGCCAGTCCGATTGTGGTGGTTTTGTATGTAAGTTCAAGCTGGATCAAACCTCGACCTCCCTGGCCTCTGGGAAGGTAAAGGCGATCCACGTCTGCCTTTGGATGGTGCATCTTATTGCAAGTCAGTAGCTTGCGGATTTTCCTGTCAATTTTCATTATTTCACTAGTATTCCAGTTAAGCACATTGAAGCTATAGCGAACAACTGGTACTGCCAAGGAATTTATAGCTAAAACCTTATTATATGCATTCAGCTCAGACTTCAGGACTGCTCGGACTCTTCTATAACATTCTTTCCTAACCTTCTCTTTCATGCTTGCATGCTGGATACCAGAGCCTTCATTTATTCCTAGGTATTTATAGGTTTGTTCCTGCTCAAGTTCCTTTATTACTATTTCGACATCTAATTCAATTGAACTAGACTTTATCAATTTCCCTTTCTTAAAAGTGGCTTTGGCACACTTTTCAAGGCCAAACTCCATCCCGATATCATCACTGAATCCTTTCACTGTATGTAATAATCCTTCAAGCTCTTCATAATCTTTGCCATATAGCTTTACGTCATCCATATAAAATAGATGGCTTATTTTCTTGTTGTCAATTTTGAAGCCATATCCTGTTCTATTCAGTTCACTTGAGAGTGGTATTAGTGCTATGCAGAATATTAGTGGTGAAAGTGAGTCACCTTGGAAAATTCCACAGTTCATGCTAATGTTGTTTGAGTGCAATACTCCATTAGAATGATATAATTGGAGCTTCGTGTTCCATAGGGACATATTATACTTTAAAAAATCTGAAATCACAGGAGAAATTTTGAAAATGTCCAGCGATTTCAGAATCCACGAATGTGGTATGCTGTCAAAGGCTTTTTTATAATCAATCCATGAAGAGCTGAGATTTCTGCGCTTGTTATGGCAGTTCTCAAGGATCATGCGATTAATTAGGAGCTGATCTTTGCATCCGTATGAGCCTCGTCTGCATCCTTTTTGTTCAGTGGGAAAGAGGTTATTCTCTTCCATAAACGTATATGTTTTCTCTACTAGAATAGATGTCAAGATCTTATAGGTAGTAGATAAACATCTTATAGGCCGACAGTTTTTTGGGTCTTTCGTTTTGTTATTTTTGGGGAGGAGGTAAGAAATACCATTTGCCATCCAATGTGGTGTTTTTTTCGGGTCTTTCATAATACTATTAAATAATATTACTAACATATTGTGTGCGGACGAGAGTGATGAGAGCCAGAAATTTGGTACTCTATCAATACCAGGGGATTTCCACTTATGAGCCTTTGTTAGTGCTCTCCTTAGGTCGGCGATTGAGATGTCTTCCCATACCTGTTCTTGTAGATTTTTGTAGTCATCTTGGGTGCGTTTGATCCACTCTGCATTTTCATTGTATGGTTTCTCATCACTCCAGATCCCCTTTTCAACTTCTTCCATTAGGGGTGGATTTTCAATGGTTATTTTTTCTTTCCCTATTTCCCTGTAAAATGATTTGGCATTGGATTTGAGCATCTTATTTTGTTTGTAGAATTTGATTCTTTTCTCAAATCTTCGTATTCTCTGAGCTTTTGCTTGAACTTTTTGTTTAAGTGTTTCTTTCGCTGACATTAGTTCTTCTCTTGTTGAATGTCCATATTTTCTCACAATCTTCATGCCTTTTCTTGATCTTACATCATTTCCAGAGATTAGCTCAGTTAATATTGATATCTCCCTTCGCAATGATTCAATTTCAGTTTCAATTCTACTCCTGCAGTTTGATTTTCTTTTCGAATTTTGTATTGTTGGCTTTTTGGGTGTTAAACAGCGTCTTTCGATTACCTTAGCGACAGAGTAAATAATTTAATTTAATTTATTAAGATCGGGTTTTAGTTGTGTGATTTCCTGTGTAATGTAGTTGCCAATTTTTATTTGTGTTTTATGTTGGTGTGCATTTGAGAGTTTATGGAGTGGTTCCCTATCATTCATAGTTGTATGCCCTACAACTGCAAGCTCATTCAGAACTTCTTGCTTCATTTCAATGATAGATTTTCTGTGTTGTTCAACAAACATGTGAATTTCAAATTCTGTTTCGACATCATTTTCCGGGCTGTTTTTTCTAGGGTCATATTTTCCTCCTTCTTCAGGATCTTGAGTCGATTCGGCAGATGGTCGCCTTTCAGTCAATGCTTGTGGCCCAACATTCCTCTCCCCAGCTTCGTTATTTCTTTCCTGACTTACATTTAGGTCATTCTCTACCACTTTTTTAATAGAGGGTTATTCTGCATCTGTGAGTCTGGTATTTCTGAAGATATCTCTTCTAACATTTGCTAATCTGTTTTCATCCAGGTTTGGTCTGCTAGCCGGATTCCGGCTCCTCCAAATTCTGTAGGAGTTTGCGGTGTGTTTTTATTTGGTTGGCCTACTTAATGCAAAGTAATAAGCATATATTACTTCTTTATATTCTTCCCGGTTCCATTTAGTTCTTTTACTTTTTTGATTTTCTGGTCGTTGTGGTGGTGAACTTTGGGGGCTTAATTTGGGACAAATCCCGTTTAAGTGACCTTCCAGGTTCGTATTCGGGGAAGATATTCTGCCATTCGAAAATTTTTCGCCATCAGGCTGGCAGCCTCCTGAGGGGCGCGCTTCCTTTATAACCATTGGACAAGCGATTCGGTGTACTGTTAGAAATTTTCTTTTCGAGTAAAGTTAAATTATTATTAAGTTTTCATTTAAAAAAAAATTTTAATAAATAAATAAATAAATAAAAAATTTAAATAAAATATTTAACCACTAATTTTCATATAGGGGCCTCATTTATCATCATTAGCAGCAGCAGCAGCCCCAGTAGTTGTAGCAGCAGCAATATCATTGTCAGCAGTTGGAGCGGCAGTGGTAGTAGCAATAGTAATGGCCGCAGCAACAGCAGCAGCAGCAGCAGTGGTAGTATCAGCAGCTGTGGTAGTACCAGTAGTAGTAGCAGCAGTGGCAGCAGCAGCAGCAACAGCAGCAATGTTAGCAATAGTAGTAGTAGTGACAGCAGCAGCAGTGGTAGCAGCAGCAGTAGTAGCAGCAACAACAGCAGTAGTAGTGGCCGTAGTTGTAGCAGCAGCAGTGCTTATTATTATTATTATTATATTATTATTATATTATTATTATTATTATTATTATTATTATTATTATTATTATCGTTAGACGACTGAGATGGTAGCAGCGTTATCGTTATCGAAAAATGGATTACAATACTTAAAAGACGGTGAACTGACAGAAACGTTTGCATGCTATGCGAAATGCTTAGCGGTAATTCACCTGCCGCTACGTTCTGAGTTCAAATTCCACCGAGGTCGACTTTGCCTTTCATCCTTTCAGGGACGATATATTAAGTACTAGTTACAAACTGGGGTAGATGTAATCGACTTAATCCCTTTGTCTGTCCTTGTTTGTCCCCTCTATGTTTAGCCCCTTGTGGGCAATAAAGAAATAAGAAATGTTAGCACGGCTGAGAAAATGCTTAGTGACATTTCTGAGTTCAGATTCAGCTGATGCCGACTTGACATTTCATCATCTTCGGCATTGATAAAATAAAGTACTACTTAAGTATAATATAAGGTCTGATGTAATGAACTTACACTCGCCTTGTTTCTATGGTAGGAATGATGAGCAAAATCATTAACACACCATGCGAAATGCATAGCGGTATTTCGTCCAGCTTTGCGTTCTGAGTTCAAATTCTGTCGGCGTCGACTTTGCCTTTCGTCCTTTCGGGATGTTGTTCCTGTTCTTTTTGAAGTCGTTGGTATTAGATGTATTTGTGTTCTCGATGCCTGTAGAAAGAGAAATGTGCGGGGAAAATCTGTTCGTAATCAATGTCATCCGCACAGTCCTTCTTCGACGCCATTTTTTGTTTGACTTTTAAATATGTAAATTTGACTTTAAATGTATGACGAATGGCCCCAAATATCAGGAAATTGGCCAGTTCTGCGTAGAAAACGAATAATTATGATGATGACGATGATAATAAAACGTGGTATGAGTACAAACCGCAGAGAGTAGCAAAGTCGGACACTAGCAAAATCCTCTGGGATTTCCCAATCCAAACAGATCAGATGCTAGAGCATAACAGACCGGATCTAGTGGTGGTGGACAAGGTGCATCACATATGCTATATAATTGATTTCGCATGCCCCTTTGACCCACGAATAGTCAAGAAGGAAGGCGAAAAGATAGATAGATATAACCCTCTTAAGTACGAAATAGGCAGGCTATGGAAAATGAAGATGAAGATAATGCCAATTATTTTTGTCTTTGGGAACAGTATTAGAAGGCATCAAGAAGAATATGAAGGAAATTGGACTAGCGTGCCCAGTAGAACTGTTACAAAAGGTTTGCTTCCTTGACACGGCCAGAATAATCAATTGAAAGGAACGAATAACATGCTACCGTAGGCTGCAGATAATAGGCCCGCTACGCATGCAAGGCTCCAGGAGCTCCAACAAAACTCGTGATAAAGATAAGATAAAATAATAATAAAATAATAATAATGATAGCAATAACAATGATAATGGTTTCAAATTTTGTCACAAGGCCAGCAATTCCGGAGGAAGGAATTATTCGATTGCATCGACCCCAGTGCTAAACCCGTAGTTATTTCACACGACGAAGTTTTGAAATCGGACAATTCTGTAGCAATGGGGAAGATTCATTTCCGCATGTCTGTGCATCTGTGAATATGCTTGTACACTGGTGGTCTGTGAAAGTAGGATCACCCCAACACTATAGACTGGGACCATCCTCCGACGCACCGCAACGCATAAAACAGAAACATCAAACAACAATAACGCGAACAACAACTACAGCAACATCAAAGACAAATATTCTTTTCTTCTCTAGGCACAAGGCCCGAATTGTTTTGGCGGGGAAGGGGCCGGTCGATTACATCGACCCCAGTACGCAACAGGTACTTATTTTATCGACCCCAAAAGTATTAAAAGCAAAGTCGACCTCGGTGGAATTTGAAATCTGAACGTAAAGACAGACGAAATACCTATTTCTTTACTACCCACAAGGGGCTAAACACAGAGGGGACAAACAAGGACAGAAAACGGATTAAGTCGATTACAAAAACAACGAGTTGTTGGAGTGCACAAAAGAAAAAAAGCTGTTTGATAATAAAATCGAAACAGAATATCATTGACGCTAACTCAAAAGTCCTCGACCAAGTAGAGGACTCACGCAGAAGCCCAAAGATTAATTTCTCAAGTGATGTGGTAAGTTTCTGTAGGAGGTTAGACAATTGGCAAGAGTCTCTTTCTTAACTTCTTCCAGAAACTTTTAGTCGCCTGTTATAGATGGCATCTATGTGATTATTATTTTCTAAGGGCATCTAAGGTGTAGCAATCGTGGTTTTGTGATATCGCTAATCCGTTATCTCGATATGTTTATTTGGGAATCTAGTGTTTGGTATGTCTACCAAAACAGGATGACAATATTACGGATTTCAACACTGAAATAAAAATGCATCGACATGTCAAATTAAAATGTTGGCAGGCTGTTGAGGAAACCATTTCAGTTCCTAAGATCTGTCTAGCTTCTATCATTTGCAAATGCCTTTTGTCCGATCAACATGGCCTTACTCAGAGTAAGAAGTAGAAATGTATGCGGCCTAGACTCATCTTTGTTGAACGAAATCAGGACACTAGATGTAGATATGATAGAAGTCAGCGAGACAAGAATTCCCGGAACACGTACACCAGGATAACTAGATAAATTTTGTCTTCTGACTGACGAACATCAGAGGGGTATATATAAGTATCATACGAAGTAAGCGATCGTAAATGTGTTTTTCACGAAGAGTGAAATTTGTCGTTTTGATTTTCAGTTTCAGTTTCCGTAGCTTCTGGTTTTTTTTTTAATAATTTCTGTTTTCACATTGAAACTAAATATATGGTTATTATACATACTGTATATGATATATCGGTTCACATTTTCGATAAACGTTTCAATAGCAGCCACATAGTATATACTAAGGAAAATATAATTATAAAAAGCAAACGATAGCACATTAAGCTTTATAATGACCCCATTACTATCCGTCTAACATTACTGGCATTATACCAATGGTCGTGTAAAATGGGGTGGAGGCATGTCGTACCCTTTGTACTTATATTTGTAAACAAAGCGTGGCTGTGTGGTAAGAAGCTTGCTTCCGGTTCCGGTTGTTCAGTTGTCTTCTCTGTGCCCTTGAAGTCGTCACGCTGGTGTGCAGCTGACGAAAATTGAATTGAAAGACGCTCTACCGTAAGGTAAGACTTTTTGCTCTTTGAGTCCAGTAGGATTTGTTGCCTGTAGGTTTAATTTTTTTGTACAAGCAAGGAGTCCTTACTGGATTCGGAGCTTTTTGTCTGCCTTGCGGTGGAGACGTGTGTGTTTTCTCGCATAATTGAGAAATTGTTTTTGAAATTTCTCTGTGGATTATTGGCCAGGAGTACCTTTCGGCCGAAAATTATTTTTTTTGCCAGCATTTGAACTCTGCTTCTTATCTATCATTTAGTTAAAAAAAAAACTTTATTGAACTGTTATTTTTATTTTTTTCTTCCCTTCTGTTGTGTCTTTCTTTCTTTTTTGTGTATCTTTCTTCATTTGAAACTGTATTGTGAACTGTATTTGAACTTTTTTTTAAAAATGGCAAAGGAATTATTAGTGTGGGAATTAACACCTCCCAAGACATGGCTAAAAGAGCTCGAAAGAAAGACGGTGGTGTTGAGGACTTATTCAAAATCGCTCGATACTATAACTGTCTTCCCAAAAGCCACAATTCTGAAGGAGCTGGCAGATTACATGCCAGCCATTAAATTTATTTCACGGGGAGTCAAATATGCAACGGTCTGGTTGCTATTTGATTCCCCCCAAGAAGCTTGCGAATTTGCAAGCCGGCCCCTGGAGGGCAAGGAAATTATGTTCCTTCCCAGTTATTGTGGGAAGAAGTTGATGAGGGATTGGGTCTGCGGTTTGCCACCCGGAATTGAGCCCGAGTGGATAGAGGACTCTATCCGCCGGGGTCTGGGTGGTAGCAGTACCAAGCTGCTCAACGTGAAAATTTTGCCTGCGGCTGATTGGGAGGGGTCAAAAGCTGTTTTGACCCTATGGACCCAATCAGCCGAAAGTCTGGTTTTCCCAGATTTTTTGAGGATGGCCGGGTCTAGGTATCCGGTGATACTCAAAGGATGCCCCCCCAAGTGTCACCTGTGCCTGGAGACCGGACACATCAAGAAAAACTGCACCAAGGACTAAAATAGGATCCTGGAGCAGTTAATAGAGGAATCACTCCCTGCTCCCTCAATGGAGAGAGAGAAGGAGGAGGATGACGAGGAGGTTTCCACCTCCTCGAAAAAAACGAAAGCGAAAGGTGGGCTGCGGGAGAAAATTTGAGGGCCACACCCAACATGGGGTGCGGGTGTCAATTTATACAGATTTTGGTGCTAGATACCTTTAAAACTAATCCTAATATTTTACTGAAATTGACTACTCTGGGTATTCTGAACACAATCTGTCAGAATCTGCTATTACAATTGTTCTACCTCCCTTCATTTTTGAGTTATTGAACTTTCAAATATGAACCTTTTCATGAGTGGAAATCAATTTTCAAGGGTTCTCCATGTCTAACAGCAAACTTCTGCTGAGTTTCTTCAATTTGCGGACTAATCCGTTTATAATATGAATATTGACAATTTATAAGGCATAATATATTTAGAGACCTCTGAAAATGGTCCCGAGTGAAAAAACACAGTTCTGAAAATATGTTGCGTGTATGTATGATAAGGATTGGTACACTGGCTGTATCGTTGAACGTTCAGATGAAAACCAAGATGTATTAATCAATTTCATGCACCAATCAAATGCAAGTCTTTTATTATGGCCGTCTTCAGTCCATAGTAACGCTTTTTGGGTGCCCTGCCTGAACATTGTCTGCCTGGTTTCAGCATCTGAAAAGCTAGGACAGAGCCAGCATTTTATAAGTTTGCCCCTGAGAATGCTGCCCTCATACAGAAGACATTGTCATAATTTATATCAAGTTAAGTTTACTGTCAAAAGTACATAATGTATAATATTTATCTATCATTAACGGCATCTGTTAATCAAAACATTGTAATCAATACGTTGTAAATCAATAAAATTTCAAATTTTAATTAAGAGTTACTTGAACTAAGTTTGAGTTTAATACCGTGAGTATTTCAATAAAAAAATATCATGATTTAAAAATACTGAGAACTTCTTACATGTACAATAAGATCCTTGTCACCAAATAGGTTCATACCTGAACTTTCACTGATCTTGTGTTATCATGAAAGATATAAGGGTTCTGGAAGATAATGGTACCATTTTGCTAAAAAGCATATATTTGTAAAATAGAATTAACTATGAAGGAGATGAGAAAACAAGTTGAAATTTTGAATGAATAAAATTTGGATATATACATTTCTGGAGAACAAGTTTCATTCTGTTATTTAATTGCCCACATTGTGAACTTGCAAGGTGAAAATTGTCAAAAAAGTTTTTTTTTTCATGCGGAACCATTTTCAAAGGCTTCTAAATATTATATTATGCCTTGTACATTGCCAATATTCTTATCATAAACGGATCAGTTCTCAAATTGAAGAAACTCAGCAGAAATTTGATTCTGTTAGACATTTTGATCTCATGGGGAACGCTTGAATATTGATTTTTATTTTCTCCCATGAAAAGGATCATATTCGAAAGGTCAATAGCTCGAAAATGTAGGGAGATAGAGCAATTGTAATAGTAGATTCTGACAGTGTTCAGATTACCCGGAGTTGTCAATTTCAGTCAAATGCTATGATTAGTTTTAAAGATATTCAGCACCAAAATCTGTATGAATTGACACTCGTACTCCACGAGGAGCGTGGCCCTCAAATTTTGCCGAGGCATATCTTTGAAACCCGTAAGAGTTGGATCTTAAAATCATACCTGTGTTCCTTATGCATATAGAGATATTACCAAACGAAAACAAATTTTAGCCAAATCTGATTTGTCACGTGTACAGCTCTAGTTGTGTTCATATGAAATGACTCTGCTGAAATTGATTCTGGCTTATAGGAGAGGTCTATATTCACAAAGTGTCTAACTGTACATACTTACGTTTTATTAAAAATATAGTATAGGACTGCAATACATATGTTTATTCATAACCACTCTACTGGTAGTACTGTATTGATTAATATGTATACATCAACACAGTTACATAATGTCCTCTGTTGTCAGTCTCTGTTTCCCATTTATTGTGGGCGTATCATGTGATCATATATAACACAGAAAAAAGTCTCTCATAGAGACGTCCAATGCATAGAAGCACATCGGTAGTAGACGAGAAATGTCCAACGTAGGTAGTGGAAGTACTGTATCACGTGATTTTGGTCTGCTTTAAATATACATGTGTGTGTGTTTGTGTGTAAAATCTTGATTCCTGAGATTGTTTTCCTTTCTCATATGGAGCTGGTGTCTTATTACTGTTTGGTAATTATAACACATTCTCCATAGATGGAGATGATCTTTAAATAAATCAAGAATTTATTTTGCATAGTATTTGACATACCTGTGTATGACTGTATATATATATATATATATATATATGTATATATATATACACACACACACATATGCATATATGTATATCTGTATACGCCTCTTTCTCTCTCTCTCTCTCTCTCAATATATATATATATATATATATATATATATATATATAATATATATATACCTCTATACATATATAGCTCAATTCACATATACCTCTCTCTCTCTATATATATATATATATATCTATACATATATATCTCTATATGCAAATAATAGGTGTATATCTGAAAGCAAAATTGCTTATTCTGCTCTTTTAAGCAATCACACAAACAAGACGAAAAGAAAATGGAATCAATCCACCCACCCACTCATATAATAACAATAATAACAACAATAATAACATCCTGATTCTCCTCGTCCTCCTCCTCTTCCTCTTCGTCGTCGTCGTCGTCGTCAACAACAACAACGACGGAAACAAAACAACGAGAGAAGAAAATATAAGAACTAAAAACGAAGAAATATAGAAATAATATTAAAGGTGCAAACGATAAAGTCTGTGAATTTTTAATGTATTTTTTGTGTGTAAGGTATGTTTACTTATCTATCTATATATACGTATATTCTACATTGCTTTGTTTTCCTTCATTTTGTCTTGTCTGTAACCTCTGAGAATTGGCAGCTGTATCATTGATGTTTGCTGTTGTAAGTCTTCGGTGATATTCCTGTAAAGCGACGCAAGCGCTGCGTGCAATGGAACTGGTGCCAAATTTGGTGTAAAAACCGTGCCAAGATTTCTGTAGGTTTTTCAAATGAGCATCGACAGGTTTTGGTCAATAGAGCGATGGATTTAACAGTGACACGAGGAATTGTTCGTGAATTAAATATAGTAAGAAAGAGACAAAGTGGAGTGGACGTGGAGAGAGAGAGAGAGAGAGGAGAGAGAGAGAGAGAGAGAGAAGGGAGAGAGATAAATAAGCAGAGAAAAAGAGACAGTCAAGGAGATAGAGACAGACAAGGAAACAGACAAACAGGCAGAGAGACAAGCATGCAGACAGAGTGAGTGTGTGTGTGTGTGAGAGAGAGAGAGAGAGAGAGAGAGAGAGAGAGAAAGACTTTGTTTGAGCGAGTGTGTGTGTATTTGTGTTTGTATGAGAGAGAACAAGAGAGAGAACGATATATATATATATATATATATATATATATACTCTTTTACTCTTTTACTTGTTTCAGTCATTTTGACTGTGGCCATGCTGGAGCACCGCCTTTAGTCGACCCCAGGACTTATTCTTTGTAGGCCTAGTACTTATTCTATCGGTCGCTTTTGCCGAGCCGCTAAGTTACGGGGACGTAAACACACCACCACCGGTTGTCAAGCGATGTTGGTGGTGGTGGGTGTGTGCAAAAAAAGACACACAAGCATACACACACACACACACACACACACACACCACACACACACACACACATATATACATATATATACGACGGGCATCTTTCCGTTTCCGTCTACCAAATCCACTCACAAGGCTTTGATCGGCTCGAGGCTATAGTAGAAGAGACTTGCCCAAGGTACCACGCAGTGGGACTGAACCCGGAACCATGTGGTTGAGAGAGAGAATGGGGGAGCAGGTGTATTAATTAGGAAAAAAAGAAATAGTGAAGGAATCACGTGATTGGAGATGTTGGGTATGAACGAAGGAAGAATTTGAGATTGTGCAGGTGTAAGAATGGGTGTTTTAGAAAAGAAAGCGAATTAAATTGGGAGAAAGTGTGTGTGACTGTAAGTATAAGAGAGACAGAGGAGAATTGAAATGTGAAAGGGAGGGAGAGAGGGAGAGAGAAAGTGAGAGAAGAAGGGTTTGAATATAGGAGAGGAAGAGAAAATAAAAGATTAAGATCAGAGACCAACTCTGTGTGTGTGTGTATGCGTGTGTGTGTGCGTGTGTGTATGTGTTTGTGAGCTTAAGAGTTGGTAGAGAAATGTGGAGAAACTGAAAGTTGGATTCGATTAAGAGAGGACCTGTGAGCGAGGGAGTAATATAATAGGATTAGGAGGAGAAAGAGGGAAAAGACAAAATGAGAGGAGGAAAAGCGAACGTAAAGAGAGATGTGAGTATGACAGAATGAACGAGAGAGAGAGAGAGAGAGAGAGAGGAAGAGAGAAATAGGAAGATAGAATAAGGAGAGAGGAGGAGAGAGAAAAGGAAGGAGAGTAAGTATGTGTATACCTAACTCAGTGTGTGTAAAAGCTATTTAGTAACGTATCAAATATTCTTAAAATATTCGATAGCAAGGTTTGAGAACAGATAAGTCGTCATCAGAATTTGTTTAACTTTGGTCGCCATATTAGCCGAAAGGAATATCCATATAGATATAAATGAAAAAGTATGTTAGGTGCAGGCATAGCTGTGGGATTAAAAAGCTAGCTTTCCGACCATGTAGTTGCGGGTTCAGTCCTAATGCGCGCCATATTGATTTCTATGGACCCGGGCCAACAAGTCTCTTGGTAGTGGCCTCTCCTCCTAACGGTATTTAACCAAATAGATATTGTCCTAATGCTAAAGGGCATTTCGTCCGTCTTTATTTTCTGAGTTCAAATTCCGCCGAAGTCGACTTTGCCTTTCTTCCTTTCAGGGTGGATAAATTAAGTACCAGTGAAAAACTGAGATCGATATAATTGACTAGTCCCCTCCGCCCAAAATTTCATGTCTTCAGCTTTTAATAGAAAAGATTATTTATACATGTGTGCGTGTGTGTATGTTTGTATTTTAATATTTATTGCGATACCATTCCGTTTTCAACAATTAATTTGTTTTTGAAAGGTAAAAAGAAATTTCCGTTTTGGAATTGGTTCTAGAAGTATATATAACGCTATAGATAATAGCATGCAAATTTGGGTTGACAAAACTTCCTTTTGGGTAGAAAGTGCCAAAGACCGACCGTCTGTCGGCATGGCAGGTGTTCTACCATCGTACCAAAGCAATTTTCGGAATTTTTATATCCATTTTAGAAACTTTATTCTTACCAGTGAGAATTGTATCTTGTTGACGTGATGAAGATTTATAAACTTCTGAGAGAATATTGAATCATCCTTTTTTTCTTTTTCTTTTTTTGGAAATTGGTTCTCGAAATACATATAAAGCTATAAATAATTACATGTAATTATTGGTAGAAAACTCTGGATAGAATTATGTTTCTAAAGTAGATAGAAAAATGTGAAGGATTGCTTTGGTATAATGGTAGAACGTCTGTCATGTCTACAGGAGTTGTAGGCTCCAGTCCCATTGGCAGCCTACAACTTTTCCTCTCCAAAAGGGTTTTTCAACCCATTATTTACATGCTTTATATGTACACGGAGATTCATTTCCCCCAAAAGATTTATTACACGTTCTCCTGAAAGCTTGTTAATTCTTATAAGGTATGTAATACATGTATTTATGTGTGTGTGTATGCACGCACATATATGTGTGTATGTGTATACATAGATACACAACAAAACACACATTCATATATATATATTATATATGTATGTATATGTATATATATGTGTGTGTGTAGGCTCATTACGGCTGAATGGTTGATAATTTTACTTCAAAGCTATGATGTCCCGCGTAGCATCTCGAGTGAATGCCATATTTTAATATTCACTTATCAACCCACGCGCGTGTAAGTTGGTAAATGGAAGCTATGATGTGGATTGCACTTGTCATCCAAAAGAGAGAGCAATGTTACACACTGATTTTGCCTGTGAATTGCGTTAGGGGCACACGCTAATTCAACAATTGAAGAGCAGTTAGTCTACTTGATCGAACAACCGAACCCTGATAATCGAACGAGGACGACTATCCGCCACCATATCACTTCCATCTACTAAATTCACTCACATGGCTTTAGTCGGTGCCACACAGTGGGGTTGAGCTTGAGATTGCATAGTGGAAAATGAGCTTCTTAATCAAACAGCCATGCCCGTGCCTTTATTTGTATTTCTTCATAAAACCTAACCATTTAGCATTCCGGTTACTCTGTCAGATGTAATGCTTTTTTATTCAGATTGCCGTAAATTAAACATTCATTATCACATAGCTTTGAGATTTCAACGATGTGATTGTTTATTTTTAGAATGACATTGTACCGTTGCTGTGAGAAGCCGGATCTGACCGGGTTGAACATAAAGCAGGTAGAATATTTCATACAGACTGTTTAAATGCTAAAGAGTTAGAGTCGTGACCAGAATGATTAGAGAATCATATTCCAGCATTCCACCTTCTAGCTGATTACTGACTTTACAAAACTTTGTTTTAATGTTAATGGAAAAAAAGGAAGGTCGTTTTCGCTGCATATTCACAAAAAAGGGATAATTTTCTGGATAGCTTCCAGAAATCTTCTAGCATAGATGAGTCATCTGTGAACAGAATTTGTCACTACATATGTACGTATGTATGTATGTATGTATGTATGTATGTATGTATGTATGTATGTATGTATGTATGTATGTATGTATGTATGTATGTATGCATGCATGTATGTGTGTGTGTGTGTGTGCCTGTGTGAGCGTGAGTGTATGTCTATATATATATATATATATATATATATATATATATACATACATATATATATACATGTATATATATATATACTTTTAAAACTAAAACACCCGAAGACCCAGATGTATTTTTCAACCCCACCAATGCCAATTTTCATATGTGTGTGTTTGTTTGTATGTGTGTATGTATGTGTTTGTGTACATGTATGTTTTTTGTTCGTACGTATGAGTGTATTTTAAGAAACAGATGTTTACTTCCATAGAAGTGAAAATATAAGAACATTTGTTTTAGGTTTGAAAAATACACCTGGATCTTAGTGTGTCTTAGTTTTTAAATTTTAATTCATTAAAGTACTATAAGTTTCCACAATACACACACAAACACACACAACTCACGTGATCGACCAAACTATCAGATGCTGTTATACATCGCTGGTCACAATGCGCCTTACGTGGTTTTGATTTTCGAATGACACCACCTCGTTGGCTAGGTGAGCTGGCCAACATTACTCTTCATCGGAAGGCTTGTCCGTTAGGGTTATCCATTTACAGCTGAGCGGACAGGAACAACGTGAAATGAAGTGTTTTTACTCAAGAGTACAAAGCACAACCTTTCTGGGAACCGAACCCTCGATCTAGCGATCAAAAGGCCAACATGCCAAACGCCTAGGCTACAACTCCAGAGACCTACGCATTAAGCAAATAGATAGATCTTAGATCCACACAAGTCTTGTGTGGATCTAAACTCCATTTGTTTGCTTAGTGTATATTTCGCTAAGTCTTCTGAGAATGGAGGTCGTAAATTTCAGCAACGATTCCAAGTTATACAGTTAATTACCATTTACAAACGGAATGGAGACCGATAAGACCGTAGAATTTATCAAGGAAGCTCCCTTCTCCCGACTCTACATACACGCATGCACGCACACACACACACACATGCACACACACAATGTATATGCATATATGTGTATGTGTATATATCTGCATGTGTGTGTGTGTGTGTATGTGTATATATGCACACATACATAGTTGGGTATATATATATATATATATGTGCTTGTGTGTGTGTGTGTATATATGTTTACTGTTATGTATTATGTGGTGGTGACGTTGTTGATGAAAGTGGTGGTAATAATAGTGATGGTGGTGGTGGTAATGGTAGTGATGGTGGTGATAATGCTGGTGGTGATGGTGGTGATGGTAGTGATGGTGGGGGTGATGATGAGGATGACGGGGATGGTGGTGATGATGGCGATGACGACGCCTACGAGGACAGTGATGATGACTACGATGAAGATGATTGTTGAGAAGTTACTCCTAACGATATATACCTTACCATACTAAGCTGCTGATAATATTAACTTCAAAGGTGCCACCACATATTTCAAACCTGAAGCCATGTTTCCTGTCAGCCATTGGAAAACTCGTTACCTTGGTAACAGGCAAGTTGAAAATTAGGGTGGAACAGCTTAGATGAGTGGAAGTTGAAGTATTATACTGTCTCTTTCGCAATATCAATGAAATTTAGTGTCTTTGAGTGTGTGTCTGTGTATGTGTGTACATGTGTGCACGTCTGCGATTGTCAGAGCGTAGATGCATACGCACACGCAAGCTGTATTTGATTTGTCTATGTAAGTCTAACCAGGCGGATGGAAACATACATACATATATGTATGTACATTTTATATGCACAAAAACACACACAATGTGTATACATAAGATAACTATGTATGAAACATACGCGTGTGTGTATGTATGCATTTAGACCAAATACCTACTTATTTCCTAAAGAATATATATATATATATATATATATATATATATATAATATATATATATAATATTGTGTGAGGTACAGTTGGGTATAGTTGAAAAAAGAAAAAAAGATGACTTTACTGGTAGTTCTAATCAGTTTAATTTATTATTTAAAAAAAGTTTTAATAATATAAATTTTAGTTCGTAGACCTAGTAGATTGCCATTCTGTTTCTGGCCTTGCATTTGGCTCAGTTTCTGACCAATCACCACGTAGACGTAACCTCTTAATGTGCAATTGCCTGTTCCCGCCCATTAAAAGGTTACGTCTACATGGTGATTGGTCAGACACTGGGCCAAATGCGAAGCCAGAAAGAGAACAGCAATCCACTAGATCTATGAACTAAAATTTATATTATTAAAAAATAAAAAAATAATAACAAATTAAACTGATTAGAACAGCCAGTGAAGACATTCGATTTCTTTTTTCAAATATTTTTGGCGATTTTTTTTCCTCTGTCTTCCCTTCTCTGGATCTTTCCTTCTCCTATGTTTCCGACGAAGAGCTCCGCCCGAAACGTTAAACCCTCCTTCTTTCCTTCTTTCCTGAGCGTCCAATAATACTATATTTGTTCCACGTCCTCGCGTTGTTGTGTTTTTTGTGTGCTTTCTTGTTGGATATAACTTTATATATTATATATATATATATATATATATATATATATATATATATATATATATATGTACACACAC
>NC_043001.1:80428177-80433177 GCF_006345805.1 Octopus sinensis | reverse complement strand
CAGGGTATTTCTGTAGACATATTACGCAAATATGTCTACCCGTTTGAAGAAATCGTTCATGTCACCATATATACCTTTCTTTCTCTTTATATTATTATTTGTTTAAGTTATTAGAGTGGGGACATGCTGGAGCACTGCATTGATGGTGTTAATCAAACAAATCGACAAAACCTTTATTTAACTCCTTTATTTTCTTCTGAAGCTGCTGCTGTCTCTATTAACCTCCTAACAGAACTGTTAAGTTACTAGGACGTAAACATCCCAACATCGTTGTCAAAAGTTGGTGGGGGACAAACTCAAACATAAAGACAATCACACATACATACATACATACATATATGCATACATAAATACATAAATACATACATACATACATACATACATACATACATGCTTATATACACGCATACATACACGCATACATACATACATACCTACATATAAACGACAAACTTCTTTCAGTTTCCGTCTACCTAATCCACTCACAAGGTTTTGGTCGACTCGGGGCTTTAGTTGAAGACACTTTTATAAGGTGTTACGCAATGGGACTGAATCCGGAACAATGTGGTTGAGAAACAAATTTCTTATTACTCAAAGACGTCGACATTTTTGTTCAAAGAAATTACATGCTGAAGTTTTGTCTTATTCATATATTTTTTTTTCTGATTCTTATTTCTTTATTGCCCACAAGGGGCTAAACATAGAGGGACAAACAAGAGCAGACAAAGGGATTAAGTCGATTAGATCGACCCCAGTGCGTAACTGGTACTTATTTAATCGCCCTCAAAAGGATGAAAGGCAAAGTCGACCTCGGCGGAAATTGAACACAAAACGTAGCGGCAGACAAAATACCTATTTCTTTACTACCCACAAGGGGCTAAACACAGAGGGGACGAACAAGGACAGACACACGGATTAAGTCGATTAGATAGACCTCAGTGCGTAACTGGCACTTAATTTATCGACCCTGAAAGGATGAAAGGCAAAGTTGACCTCGGTGGAATTTTAACTCAGAACATAAAGACAGACGAAACACCCATTTCTTTACTACCTACAAGGGGCTAAACACAGAGGGCCAAACAAGGACAGACAAACGGATTAAGTCGATTATATCGACCCCAGTGCGTAACTGGCACTTATTAAATCGACCCCGAAAAGATGAAAAGCAAAGTCGACCTCGGCGGAATTTGAACTCAGAACGTAGTGGCAGACGAAATACCGCGAAGCATTTCGCCCGGCGTGCTAACGTTTCTGCCAGCTCACCTTGTTTTTTTTCTGATTCTGTCTGTGCAGTGTATAAAATAGAAAATGCGTGTGTGTGCCTGCGTCCATGCGTGCGAGTGTGTGTGTACGTGCGTGTGTGTGTGTGTGTGTGTGTAGACAACCAAATATCACGATAATTTGTTGATGCCTTTGCTTCAGAGTTGTGTACAGCATCTGAGGTTTGTATGTAACACGTATCTTAGGCTTGATACAATCAGCATGTTCTTTTTGTACTACAGCCCTATGTGACACGTAATTGTCATTAATATCGGGTTGTGTGTTACATTAAATGTACATATGTTTGGCTCAAGAACGTATATATTATGAGTGATTGTTTCTCCCAGGGTCACATAGCCGCGTGTATGTGCATTTGGACTATATTCGCATGTTACTTGTATGTGTATTTGGAACGGGGTCACACGTAGCAAGTTGGGGTCTTTGGCACACAGACACATGTGCCATGTATGAGATACATGTACCATGTATGAGATACATGTACCATGTCTTTTCCATAGGAAACATGTATTTTACATATATTTAGTTTCGAAATATACACTACGTCTGTGATTTTTGACAAAGCACGTGTATTTATGTAAAAAGATGAATATTCTCAGACAATAATACTTCCAATTACTATGATAATACCACAAGAAACAACGATTGCAAGACCATACGTTACATAAGAAATACCTACAACATCCTTTAACAGATATACGATTAGTATTCAGAAAGAAAGTACTGTTGAATAATCTGTCTTTTAATTTAGATATAACAACAAGTATTGTTGAGGTTAAGATCTAAGTACGGGGATTTTCAACCAAAATTGTAATTAAGTCAGATATTCCGTTACGAATTAAAACGTATGGCTCTACCAATTGTTAACGGCATACATACGCAGAAACATATATACGATGGGTTACACACAATTTCCTCTCGTAACTTCACACCCACGACATTGATCGGCCCGGGGCTCTAATGGAAAACACTTGCCTGAGACGCCGTACAGTAGGCCTGAACACGAAACCACGTGGTGGCAAAACTGTTTTCTTAACCATACTGTTCTACCTGCGACCATGTCTTTTCATATATTGATATATTTATTGATATATTTATGTATATTTATTTGTATTTGTAGTATGTGTGTGTATGTGTGCATGTGTGTGTGCATGCATATGTGCGTGTATGCTTATATATATATATATATATATATATATATATATATATACTCTTTTACTCTTTTACTTTTTTCAGTCATTTGACTACGCCCATGCTGGAGCGCCGCTTTTAGTCGAACAAATCGACCCCCAGGACTTATTCTTTCTAAGCCTAGTACTTATTCTATCGGTCTCTTTTGCCGAACCGCTAAGTCACGGGGACGTAAACACACCAGCATCGGTTGTCAAGCGATCTTGGTGGGGACAAACACGGACACACAAACACACACACATATATATACATATACATACGACAGGCTTCTTTCAGTTTCCGTCTACCAAATCCACTCAAAAGGCTTTGGTCGACCCGAGGCTATAGCAGAAGACACTTGCCCAAGGTGCAACGCAGTGGGACTGAGCCCGGAACCATATGGTTGGTAAGCAAGCTACTTACCACACAGCCACTCTTGCGCCAAAACAATAATAGTAATAATGATAATAATAATAATAATAATAATAATAATAATGATGATGATGATGATGATGATGATGATGATGATGATGATGATGATGATGGTGATAATAATGCTCTCATGGCTTCTGATCTTAACTGATTGGAAGTGTTATCATGTACATTGTTTTGTCTTGGTATAAAAGATGGGCTACAGCAAATATTCTGCTCAATACCACAGATTTGCTTGTCAGTTGTTTGACCGTAACCAGTTGAGCATGTCCCTTAGTGGCTGACGATATGTGCATCTCTGATCACGAGCAGAAGTAGTGGGGGAGCAATTCATAGCTAAACTGTATGTATGTATGTATGTATGCTTGTATATATGTGATTTTTTGTTTGTGCTTGTCCTCTCACACCGCTTGACAACAGTTTGAGGCAACTTACGTATCCATAAAAGTGACTGATAGAATATGTACGAGATTTTAAAAATAAGTACTGGGATCAATTTATGCGACTACACTTTTCAAGGTGGTACCCCAGCATAACCGCAGGGCAATGACTAAAACAAGCGAAAAGAAAAAAATGGATAAAGATATAAAGCAGTGGTACCCAAGCATTTTCGGGCTGCTGCCCTCTTGACACCCAGTTCAAATTCCTAGCTCACCCCTCCACTCACCACTACAATCATAAACCATTTTCTGAAGCAAATTCAAAATAATTGTATTTCAGGAATAAAACTTAACCTAATTAACCTATCATTTTGTTCATTATTTACATTATTTACATTACATTTGACGGATATTTGTCCTCATCTTGTTTGTTGTTAACACAACGTTTCGGCTGATATACCCTCCAGCCTTCATCAGGTGTCTTGGGGAACTGTATATCAGCCGAAACGTTGGGATAGCAACAAACAAGATGCGGACAAATATCCGTCAAATGTATATAATGTAAATAATGTGCATAATTCCTCATTTCTTAAATATAGAACTGTATTATTATCTTGTTGTTGTTACATCCATCACCCCATTTTGGCCACCCTGTTATTGCATCACCTTTCTTCAACACCCCCTGGATCTTCTCACTGCCTGCAGGTGGGTGAGCTGTATCGTCTACTTTGGGAACCGTTGATATACAGCGAATGGACCTATTGCAATATATACTGTTATATATAGCTGTGGACTTGTACATTTGTGAACCTGAAAGAAATAATGTAACCGGAATATGAAAACATTTCTTACAGAAAGTGTGAAGAAATATTGGCTATGTATGTGACCATCTTCAAAGACGAGTTAACTTGATTTGAAGGAAATTTAAAATTAGATTCAGTCTTGAAATCACAATAATTTATAAAAGCGATCTAAGCTCAATAAATGTAATAGATTGAATATTTTAAATCATGATGAGTTTGCTCCAGGGTAGCGAGACTAGTTGATTGAGACATGATAAGCGAAATAGCAGGCAGATGAATGTGTGGACGTGTGAAATTTGCAGTCGGTGAAACGACCTGAAGCGATGTAACTAATGTAAGTAAGAGGTTAATTAAAATAACCATTACAACAAGAAAGTTAATTAAAATATCTATTAAAAGGTTAATTAGTGTAACTATTAAAAGGAAATAGAATTGTGATATTAGCAGTAAGGTATCAATGAAAGTATATAATTGACTATTAAACGATACTTTACGGTATCGAGTTTGCATTTGTTATGTCATTTTTCCTTGGTATTTTAAGCTGCTGTTTCTAACATATATATTGCTTTCATTATTACGGAAATATGTAGGTATCATCCCTAAGGCTGCAGGTGCATGATTAATTGTCTAGACAGTGCTGTGGACTTCATTCATTTCGGTTGCACTACAATCGTATTATTAGGTTGTCCCAAAAGTTCGTAAACACTTGCGAAATTTGAATTTTTACTCGCCAAGTACTAACAAAAACAACAAAAATTATTCCTCAAAATAAAGACCATTATTTTCCAAGACTTTCTACGAACTTTTGGGACAACCTTATATCTATCACTGTGTTTTTTGAAACTGTTTCTACAACCTGAAATGGCATGTACTCTGCTCCTCCTGCTCATTTTCGTTATCTTCCTTCTTCTCTTCCTACTCCTCGAGCTTCCCTTCA
>NC_043001.1:80418633-80428077 GCF_006345805.1 Octopus sinensis | reverse complement strand
CGCTTAGGGGAAGAGAAACCAGGGTTTCATTTTTATCATTATGTAAAAAACGAAATGCGGTGAGCTGACAGAATCGTTACCGCGCCGGACAAAACGGTGGTTTTCTTCCTGTCTTTTATGTCGCGAATTCAAGTACCACCGAGGACGACTTTGTCTCTCATCCTTCGGACGTCGTTAAAATGAATAAGTACCAATTAAGCACTGGGATCGATTTGATCGACTAGGTCAAACACCCATAAATTTGAGCCCTTGTACTTCTAGTACATTGAGTTTTATCAGGCTTATAAAAAGGTGAGCAAACAGAATCGTTAACGCACCAGACAAAATTCTAAACGGCATTTATTCCGGCTCTCTAGGTTCTGAGTTGAAATATACCGCGGTGGATTTTGCCTTTCATTCCTTTGCGATCGATGAAATAAGTATCACGATATAAGGCCATATGCCTATAATAGAAAGCATTTTATCGGAATGACTAAAGGCGAGCTAGCAGAATTGTGATGGCACAGGGAAAATTGTATGGCTGCATTCCTACAGGTTCTTTGCGTTCTGTGCGCAAAAGTCACTGAGATCGACATTGCTTTTCATTTTGTCGATAAAATATGTACGAATTTAATACTGGGAATAATGTAATCGACTTAATCCTCCCCTCAGAATTGCTAGCTTAGTGCCAAAATTAGAAACAATTCTACCACAACGATTCTGTTTCCATGATTGCTTTACTTCTCGTCATTTCATTTTCAACTCATTTTTCAAATTATCTTAAGAATTAAAGACAATCATGACTAAAACGATAGTATATTATCATGTTCACTAATAGCTACAAATGAAATATACCAATTTTTGCATTTATTTAATCCTGTATTCTTATTTAATATGTTTGAATTAGACATATGTCATTTACACAATTCAATTACTAAATGTATTGTTAATATTGAACATATATGTGTAGCACTGTGAATTACACACCAGGCATCTATGAACGTATTAGAAGATATCAATTTCCTATATCACGTGAAAGATTACTTTTCGTTAGATATACAATATTGTGTTCATGAAACCGAATAAGCCATCTTTAAGAACATTTTCTCATTAAGAACAATTTATAGCTATTTTTACAAACATGAGCAGCATCCATGTATATGAAAGTTACAACTGTGTAAATTATACCCAGTTAAGAAACCACCTTGGAATGATAACAAATGCAAAACCTGTACAACTAACTTACAGAAGAAAAAAAATGCAAAATCAGGAATGTACTTTGCCGCAACAGAGGAGAATGAGAAGAGTCAGATTTGAAAGTTTGCCGGATATTGAGGCTAATCCGGTTGATTCCCTGTTTCGTCTTCTCCGTGTTTCATATGCAACTTAAATACATATACATATACATATATATATATTATATATATATATTATATATCTATATTTTTTTTTTTTTTCATATATATACATACTTATACATACATAATACATACATATACATATACAGGGGTCGGACAAAATAATTGGAACAGTCGAAATTTAACTCCAATATTTCAATGATATTACAGTACGAATATCCATCGAAATTTCATCTTTTTTTTTGTATTGTAGATGGTTTAATTTATCTAACTGAATGATTATTTCCATCTCTTTTTCAGATCGTAGTATAAATTAAGCCTAGATACGTGACCTCATTGATTTCGTAAAAGAGTAAATTGTTGGAGCTCGAATGGCAGGCACTTCCGTCACCAGAACAGTTGAACTACTTGGTTTTTCGAGAGCTACCATATGAAGGACCATGGCTGAATCTGAGAAGCAGAGCAAAGCCTCCAGCAGGAGGAATAAGTCTGGCAGGACTTCGAAGCTCACTGAAAGAGACCGACAAGTGTTGAATCGCATTGTGATGAAAAATCACCGGACAACTGCCCCTAAAGTGACTAAGGGTTGAATCAACATCTGACTAGCCTAGTTTCGACCAAAATTGTTAGCTGTGAGTTCAGTAAAGCCGTATGTCATGGAAGAGCCGCCATCAAGAAACCTCTGCTTTCTCATCAAAACATTCAGAAAAGGCCGGGCTGGAGTAGAGATTACAAGGGCTGGTCGATAAACCAGTGGAAGCAGGTAATATTCTTCGACGAGTCCAGTTTTTCTCTTTTCCCCACTGCAGGGCGAGTTTATGTGTGGAGGCAGCCTGGAGAAGCTTTTAATTCTGACTACCTTCTTCCTACAGAGAAGCATGGTGAGAGTCTGTGATAGTTTGGGCAGCCATTTCTTGGAATTCTCTTGGTCCAAACGTTGTCCTGCATAGTAGGATCAACAGCAATGATTACCTGAATATTTTAGAGTAGAGAATGAAGTCATTCCAATGGTCCAAACATTATTCCCTGATGGCGAGTGCAGCTTCCAAGATGCCAATGCTCCATTAAACACCTCTCATGGGGTTAAGAATTAGTATGAAGAACATAGTAGTGAATTACAACACGTAGAGTGGCCTCCTCAATCTCCAGATCTTAATATCATTGAGCATCTGTGGTGCATCTTGAAGCGATAAGTTAGAAGTCGTTACCCTCCACCGTCGTGTCAGCAACAGCTGGAGCAAGTTTTGCCGGAAGAATGGTTTGAAATTCCTCTCAATGAAATCAGGAAGGTGTATGCATCAATTCCTAGACGCATCGAAGTTGTTCAGAAAGCTAAAGGAGGACCAACTCCATATTAAATAAATATTCATTGAATTTAACACGTGTTCCAATCATTTTGTCCAACCTCTGTGTATGCGTGTGCGTGCACGCGCGGGTATGTGTACATATGTAGGTCAGTCTGTTTTGGAAAAATAACAAAAAATAAACAAACAAAACAAAGCATAAAAAACATTCATTTGAAAGAATTGGCTGAGATACTTAGTCAAAGTGTTCGGATAAGGAGACTTTGTAATAATGATAGGGAAGATAAGGCAGCTTGCAAGAGTGGCTATGAGAGAAGAGCGTGTGCCGCTTGCGAGCTTAGAAGACGAGAAGCCTTTGCGGTAGTCGTAGGAAAGGCATGAGAAGAAATATCATATACGTGAGGAATGGTTGTAGAATGTGGGAAGAACCAATGGACCCAGAATGCACAAACCAACAGGCTAACAATAGTCTTCGATCGAACTTCCCGTTGTCTAACTGACAATATATTAACCCTTTTAATGCGGGAATTAAATATATCCACTTAGAATTCCATTAACTTACTGCGGAAAGCAGTTTTGAATACCCTTCTATCTTTTGTTGTGGAATGCCAATTTTGAAAGTATTTCTACTTGAGATGCCAAGTTTATTCAGGAGGCTTGCAGAAAATACCTATTCTTGTTTCTGATAGGCATTTAACATCATTACTGGAATAACCATGCAATTAAATTTTACAGTTAAAGGATTAATGCATCTAAAGTAATAAACGTGAAATAATAGATTTAATAACATCTCACAGATTAGACCGCACAACTATATCAAATGTAAAGAGCAAGAAATCTACGCATACTTCATACTTAAACTCTAGTCAACAGCTGTTTCATTAAGATTGATACATAAATGTGATACGTTTTCTTTTACATGTTTCAGTCACTGGACTGCAGCCATTTTCATATATCGTCTTAAAAGGTTTAGCCGAATAAAATGACCCCAAGATTTATATGTGGTACATTATTTTATCAGTTATGTTTTGTCGATCCACTAATTTATGAGGACGTAGACAAATCAAGGCCGGTTGTCGAGCAGTTAAGGGGCAAACACAAACACAAAAGCAAACAGAGAGAGAGAGAGAGAGAGAGAGAGAGAGAGAAAGCGAGAGAGAGAGAGAGAGAGAGAGAAATATATGTGCCTTCTGTACAGTTACTGTCAGCAACATTCACTCATAAGGCATTGGTCGGCCAAGGGTTATAGTGCTACAGTAGAAGATATTCGACCAAGGTACCGTGCACTGGGACTGAACATGAAACAATGTGAGTGCAAAGTGAGGTTCTTCCTCTTATAGCAAGAAACCTCTACGCCAAGAAACCAAGGGAGAGAGGGCAAAAAAATTACATGTTACTTCGAGGTTTTCATAAGTGCATACATTTTTGTGTATACTGCGGCGAAAAGGGACTGTGTAGAAGAACAACTATCATATTGAACTGACCGGGGTGGAGATTTGCGCTGTCATTCAGTTCGTCTTCGTAGCATTGCAGTTATTTACCGTGGATTTGTTTTTAGTTTATATATTACTTCTTTATATGGTTAAATGTAAAGCGCTTTGCTTTTTAAATTCCTTTGTTTAACACTAGATAACAGTGAGAAAAACAAACAAAATATTTACTGGTAACCAGAATAACGGGAGAAAAAGCAAATTTTCAGTACTTTCGTTGGGGGTCTGGTTCATCTGTCATATTGAGTGGGGAGAGAGAGATAGAGAGACATGGAGAGAGAGAGAGAGACATGGAGAGAGAGAGAGAGACATGGAGAGAGAGAGAGAGAAAGAAAGGGAGAGATCACATCTTGCCTCATATTGCCTTCCGCATGTCACGATGCTTTGCTACGGCCGCCTTCCTCTCCATTGAACCATGAAGGTTTCTTCTGCAGAAACCGCTGGTTCTTCCCATGCACAAGTAGGCAAGCCTACTTGGATGTTATCCAAGCTAATTAACTCATAGCTGGTACCTTGACAGGATCTACTCCCGCGAGCCAAAATAGACCTAGTAACAATAGTGACTAAGAGGTGGTCCTCCAGTCCTCAAAATCGTGGAACTCCTGAGCCAGGTATCCATTAAAGTCACACGCTGAACAAACACACATATTATCTAATTTGCTGAAGATAGTGAAAGACAGGTAAAGACCCACTTCGGTCATGAATGACCATAGGACTGCACTTAGAAAATTACCCTCCGAGGCACAAGTCCGGGCAAGGTTGTTTCATGGAAGACCAGCAGTCACCAATGCAAACCAGACTCCGCTCTGTACGCCATCGATATTATCCAAGGCCAATACAGCTTGGCATCTGTGACGTTGCAACTCATTCCTACAACTGGTTGAACGAGGGGAATGTGAAATAAAGGGTCTTGCTCAAGAATACAACACACAGCCCGGTCCTGGAATCAAACTCACTATCTCATGACTATGACGCTCTAACCACTGAAGATAAGGTTGGGCGATTATTATTCTGATGAAGTTTGCCGAGACAGAGGCTATTTTACTTCTGTTTAGACTAGAGAAAAAACTTTTCGTAAATTACATATAAGTATTGGATAAGTTTTGATTTTTGAAATTATTTCTGCATCCTATTTCTCCTTTGGTACCAAAAGCCTCGAAGGAAATGGTCAAGCCTCTGTGGAGTCAACGATAATCTCAATAAATCAAGTACTTTTCCTGTATGTTATTTAAAATGTTCTTATACGTCTTCGCTGTTTAAATACATGCTGCTAACCACTTGGAGTTATTTCTTTCAACACTTTTCTGTTAAACACACACACACACACACAGACATTCACACACACACTGACATATTATGCACATACAACAAAACACACATACTATGTATATATATATAATATATATATATATTATATATATATATATATATATACTATATATGTTGGTGTGTGTTATCATTTAGAACAAACAGTGAAAAGTTACATTATAGTACTCGGGAGTTTCGAATGCATTCTTGGGCTATTAATGGAACAGACGCTATGAAAAACCGTTGAATAAAAGGGAAGTGACTCTAATAGGTAGAAAAAGAAAAAAAGAAAAAGATCACGTTCCCTACTTAGAGGTGAATACGTGTTTTAGAGGTGAGCACCCCAATTGACGAAAGTTCTTTGTCTATACGCTATATATTATATGCATATATATATATATATAACTATAGGGGCTGTTGACACAATCGTTCATTCACCAATTGAATTCGGTGTACCAGTTGCGGGTTCTAGCTCGCTCTGATACTGAGTGGAGTTGGTGCCTTACTGGTATCTCAAAATTCAATATATATCATTTATGATTATAGATTCTACGCTGAAGAGAAAAGAAGTTTCGGTAAGATAGAACTATTTATTTTTGATATTTAAATTTAATGGTCGTATGCTTTCCTTAAAACTTGATTTCGAAACGTACGTCCGTGGATAACTAAAAAAAAATGTATGATAGATTGCAGTCAATTCATTCTCTCTACCTGTTTGTGCCTTCCAAATGCGTGGTTTTACTGAGATCTCCCTTTTTAGTAGAAGAAATAGCTATAACCCTTTGACTGCTATTTCTAAATTCGGTTATGTGGTAAGGCAACTCGTTGCTAAACCCTTATTGCTTAGTATTACTTAAACTTTTCCTCGAATGAGGGCTTCTAACATGCCGAAGACACCTTGGTGTAATTGATAATTTTTCCAAATTAATTAATTTCACCTCTTCATTATTACGGATAACCATATTTTATCTCAGTAGATGACCACAGCATCTTGTTTTGGTACACGCGGGGGGAAGGCTGGCTGTGACACAATCGTTCATTCACAAATTGAATTCGGTGATACCAGTGCGGGTTCTAGCTCGCTCTGATACTGAGTGGAGTTGGTTGCTTCCGGTATCTCAAAATTCATATATAATCATTTATGATTATAGTATTCTACGCTGAAGAGAAAAGAAGTTTCGGTAAGATAGAATATTTATTATTTGATATTTAATATTTAATTCGTATGCTTTCCTTAAAACTTGATTCGAAACGTACGTCCGTGGATAACTAAAAAACATGTATGATAGATTGCAGTCAATTCATTCTCTCTTACCTGTTGTGCCTTCCAAATGCTGGTTTACTGAGATCTCCCTTTTAGTAGAAGAATAAGCTATAACCCTTTGACTGCTATTTCTAAATTCGGTAGGTGGTAAGGGAACTCGTTGCTAAACCCTTATTGCTTAGTATTACTTAAATTTTCCTCGAATGAGGCTTTTACATGCGAAGACTACTTGGTGTAATGATAATTTTTCCAAATTAATTAATTTCACCCTTCATATACGGATACCATATTTTATCTCAGTAGATGACCACAGCATCTTGTTTTGGCTACACCGCGGGGTGGAAGGGGCTGTTGACACAATCTTCATTCACAAATTGAATTCGGTGATACCAGTTGCGGGTTCTAGCTCGCTCTGATACTGAGTGGAGTTGGTGCCCTTCTGGTATCTCAAAATTCAATATATAATCATTATGATTATAGTATTCTCGCTGAAGAGAAAAGAAGTTTCGGTAAGATAGAATTATTTATTATTTGATATTTAATATTTAATTGTATGCTTTCCTTAAACTTGATTTCGAAACGTACGCCGTGGATAACTAAAAAAAATGTATGATAGATTGCAGTCAATTCATTCTCTCTACCTGTTTGTGCCTTCAAATGCTGTTTTTACTGAGATCTCCCTTTTTAGTAGAAGAAATAGCTATAACCCTTTGACTGCTATTTCTAAATTCGGTATGTGGTAAGGCAACTCGTTGCAAAACCCTTATTGCTTAGTATATATATAATATATATAAATATATATATATATATGTTGTCATCGAGAGTTACACAAATGCTAGAACTGGCGCCACTGCATAGTGCCAAGGACTCCAAATTTTGCCATCAAGATGTAGGACAAGATACGGTGATAGCCTGGGCTTCAGAGGCCCACAGCTCTTCAATATCCTCACGAAGAACCTGAGAGACATGCATGGGGTGGATGCAGATGTCTTAAAATAAACTGGATCTCTTCCTGTCAGGTGTCCAGATGAACCAAATTCACGCAGAGCGTGCAGTGAAGGCAGCTGCATTCGAACTCTCTCATGCACCAAATGGCAATTGCTAAAAAAGCATTCGTGAAGTAAAATCATGTAGCAACACAAAATGGCGGTGCTCCAGCATGACCACAGCTCGTGAGCTGAAACTAGATAAAATAAAATAAAAAATAAAATATATGTAGACAAGTTGGAGAGACAAAAACTAGATTGAAGCCACAGAAAGCCTTAGAGATATCGACTTAGATACATACAGACAGGTAGACGGAATGGCTGACAAAAAGGTACATGCATGGAGACAGAAAACCTCGCGAATGGACTGATATTATCGATCTTACAAATAAATCACATTTACTGCGAACTTACCTTCAACACATTAACTGAACTAGCACACGTAAACACAAACACGCACGCACACATACATACACGCATAGACACACACACATACACACACACACAGGTATATATGCATATATATAAGCCACACAGTCTCTGTCATGCGTACATACATATACCATAACTACTACAATAACAAGGGCAATAACGACACACTATATATATGTATATATATTTATATATACATGTATAGATATATACACACATATATATATATATATATATATATACATAAATACATACAAGCATATATATATTCATACATACATATATATACACACATACACATATATGCACGCACAAAAGTGAGTGATAAAAAGCTAGATAGGAAAGAGATGTGTGATGCAGAACATCCTAGATAGAGAGGTAGATATATAGATAGAGAGAAAGAAGGAGAGAGAGAGAGAGAGAGAGAGAGGCATGCATACATACATACAGACCGACATACTAATAGACATATGTGATTGATGTCTTTATGTATCATCTCCCCTGTAGTGACCTCAGTTTCATGGCACAAAGACACTTTACCTTCTGCGCACAAACACACATACACACCCACTCACCCACACCTACATAACATTCATGCTTACACACTCCTACGTATAAACACAGTCGATCAAATACACCTCACAGCCACCCACGTGCAATAGCTCGACACCAGAGGCAGAGATATCTATTTATCTATCTATCTATCTATCTATCTATCTATCTATCTATCTATCTATCTATCTATCTATCTATCTATCTATCTATCTATCTATCTATCTATCTATCTATCTATCCATCCTTTTTTTCTCTCTCTCCCGATATATATATATATATACATATATATATATTATATTATATTATATATTTACATATATTATATATACATATATACATATATATATATATATACCTTTATATATACATATAGAAGTACACATACCACATATTTATATATATCTATGTATAATATATATAATATGTATATATATTTATATGTATTATAGTATATATACATACATATACATATATATATATATATATATTATACAGATATATATACATATATACACACACACACATATATACATACATACACACATATATACACACACACATATATACACACACACACACACATATATATATATATATATATATATACACACACACACATATATATATATATATATACACACACATACACGCGTAAATTTCTAATGCCCAGTGTACAGTCTTCGATTCTCTTTACACTGTTGCATCGCTTCTTTCTTCACACACACACACATACACACACACACACACACTCATACATTACACGCACTC
>NC_043001.1:80381133-80413633 GCF_006345805.1 Octopus sinensis | reverse complement strand
TCGGCTGGTTATACTCAAGATTGCTCCAATCTGGCCGGCCCCAAGGAAAAACTAAGCTAAGAGCATTAGATTCCTTGGAAGAAAGCAGCGAATGTATACTAAACAAGGATAAAAAAAAACAGAGAATGTTACACAAATACAAAAGCAAATAACAGAATATGACAATAGTTGTCTTTCGACTAAGGACGAATTAAATTAAGCTGGCTTGTGTGGAAATTAAGCCTTAGGATAGGGACATAAGATTTAACAGACACAAGGAAGAATATAGATGTTGCACGGATGGTAGTCGAACCAAGAAAGAAAGGTCAGGCTTGGGTGAACGCCGGTCACGTGGGGTGAGAAGAGAGAAAGGTAGAAGCAGAGGGATAGAAGAATTAAGGAGGAGCGAGAAAAAATGAAAGAGACACAGTGAAGGGAAAGAGGAGGAAAAGTGAGCATGAAGAGAAGACCAGGAAATGTGAGAGAGGGGGAACGAAAGAACGAAGAATATAATGAACGAAGTAAGCGTGAAAGGGCTGATAGAAAGAATGAAAAAATGAAAGAATAATAGAGTCGTACAAAATATACTTACATATAAGTGACCAATGTGTACGTACGCCGCTATGTTTTTATATATATAAAAAATACAAAAATGGGACAAGAACGCAAAACATCCAGACAGTTAGGTGGTACAAAAAAGGGCAACAAACATCCAGACAGACGATACAAAGAAAACAAGGACGGGTCATTCGGAGTTTTCTTTCCTCATTCGAGTTCCAGATCATCTTTGCAATTTGGTTATACTCGAGATTACTCCAATCTGGCCAGCCCCAAGGAAAAGCTAAGCTATGAGCATCAGATTCCTTGGAAGAAAGCAGCGAATGTATATGAAAACAAGGACGGAAAAAACGGAGAATGTTACACAAATACAATGCAAAGATACAGGAAAGAAAGTGAGAGTGAGAGAAAGAGAGAGAGAGAAAGAGAGAGAGTGAGAGAGAGAGAGAGAGAGAGAGAGAGAGAATGAAGAAAACCAGAAAGAGCTAAAAATGGATTTCATTCCTAACAATATTAATATTATGAGCTCAAGTACCATTGGCAGTCCTCATCAGCCACTTCCTCCATACTATGTTCTAGACTAGCTTTCCTTTTCTAGTCACTCTTATCTACACCTGTTACCACTTAAAGGCAATCTTCTTCTTCTTCTTCTTCTTCTTCTTCGTAGTAGTAGTAGTAGTAGTAGTAGTAGTAGTAGTAGTAGTTGTTGTAGTAGTAGTAGCATTTACGCTATTGTTTTGTTTTATACGAGCTGTTCCAAGTGTTATCCAGAGATCTCAAGTTACAGCAAGTTGGACGTTTTATTACGGATGTTACTTATGATTAGCAATGATGTATTATAAAGGAAAGTCTCTCGTATAAGGAAAAAAGCTACGAAGAACGAAGTAAAGATGAGAATAACCCAGGTTATTAGACCACACAAAGATCTGCTGAAATAATAAAGACAGGGGAACTGAAATTGTATGACCATGTTACCAGATGCTCTGGCCTAGCAAAGACAATGTTGCGTGATACATTGGAAGGTAGATTAAAGCAAGGCATCCCAGGAAAAAGATGGGCTTGTAACATCAAAGAATGGACAGACCTCTATTTCGCTGATTCACAGAGACCAGCAGCAGATCGAGAGAAGTAAGGAGCAAAATCTGGTTGCGCCGTCATAAAAGAATACCCCAACAACCACACGGTCAAGAGATAGGATAAGATCGGATCGGATCAAATAGGATAGGATAGATAGAGAGGAGAACTAAAATTTGGTTAAATTTTTAATATTTCAGTTTTGAAAGAATATTAAAAGGATCAGATATTTTGAAACTGACAATGTATTTCATAGGATGTGGGCAGTACTCTTCAGAACAATACATGGTAACACTTTCAATCAGTTGACATCAGATACTGCATCAGGGCATTACTCTTTTACTTGTTTCAGTCATTTGACTGCGGCCATGCTGGAGCACCGCCTTTAGTCGAGCAATTCGACCTCGGGACTTATTCTTTGTAAGCTCAGTACTTATTCTATCGGTCTCTTTTGCCGAACCGCTAAGTGACGGGAACGTAAACACACCAGCATCGGTTGTCGAGCAAACACACACACACAGACATACACATATATATATATATACATATATACGACAGGCTTCTTTCAGTTTCCGTCTACCAAATCCACTCACAAGGCATTGGTCGGCCCGGGGTTATAGCAGAAGACACTTGCCCAAGATGCCACGCAGTGGGATTGAACATGGAACCATGTGGTTGGTTAGCAAGCTACTTACCACACAGCCACTCCTGCGCCACTCCGGCGCATTGTTTATTATTATTATTATTATTATTATTATTATTATTATTATTATCATTATTATTATTATTATTATTATCATTATTATTATTATCATTATTATTATTATTATTATTATTATTATTATTATTATTATTATTATTATTATTATTATTATGATTATTATTATTAAGGCGGCGAGCTGACAAAATCGTTAGCACGCTGGACGAAATGCTCAGCGGTATTTCGGCCGTCCTTACGTTCTGAGTTCAAATTCTGCCGAGGTCAACTTTGCTTTCCATCCTTTCGAGATCGATAAATCAAGTACCAGTGCAGAACTGGGGTCGATGTAATGGACTCATACCCTCCACCAAAATGGCTGCCTTCGTGGAAAAATCTGAAACCATTATTGTAATTATCATTCGCTGTAGGCTCGCAATAAGTTCTCACTAATGTTACTGCGTTCACCAGTTTGGTGCTGTTTTTGTTTGGAATTTTAATCCCAAGCTGTCACTGAAAATCTTAGGAACCCGTTGCTGGTTTTTCTGAAGTTGTTTGACCCTGTAAGAGGTAAATTTCGGCCCTCCAAAAAAATCGCCAGTGAGGCGTTTTAAAAACAATAATTTTGAAAGAAAAATCAGTGTTTCTTACCAGTTTTTCTTGTGAAAGAAAAATCAGTTTTTCCTATCAGGCTTCCTACAGCTTAACACTTCCCTCCCCTTCCTTCTCTTACCAAAAATAATGCAGAATAAGGGGAGGAGACAAAAGTGATAGAAACGGGGCAATACCCTAATCTGTCAAGAAAGAAGAGATGAGGTGTGAAAAAAATGTTTACGACAACAATAACTGCAGTAAAAAAAGTGGCGGTAATGAAAGTGGCAAAGCAATGGTGATAGTGGCAATAGTGACAGCAAGAACTGTGAAAGCAGTAATGACAGCTAGTATCAGAGGCAACAACACAGGTGTCGGCGACAGGAGCAATGATAGCGGTGGTGACGGAGTGGTTGGAGCCAGTGGTGGTGGTGGTGGTAATGGTAGTAACAGCGCAAATGGCTACAAACACACCCAGCAATAGCAGCAGTAGGATTTCTTTCGCCAGCGCAGTCGCCTCAAAAGGACTCTTTTTATTCTTTCTAGTGGAATAATCCTCTAAATTAATGTACGCTGCTAACTATCGGAAAATAGATGGTAGAAAAGCTGAATTAATACCTCCACGACAAATATTTCGAATACAGCAAAAAAATAGTAACGTACCGTTGCATTAGCCGTTAATCAAAACAGCTAGAAACGGCAACGACCGCCCAGATAGAAAGAACCCTTCAGAATATATGGCAGGACATCGGTCATATATCGAGAGCAAAGCAGTTCGGTGCAGTGGAGGTTTTATTCAAAACTGAGTCCCTGGCTATTCAAGAATCAGTGGCCGCCTGCTGCAGCCAATAATTTATGCTCTTCCCTACGTATATGGAAAGAAGGTCGGTGAAGATTACCATAAAAGAGGTATCATCAGAGTTAGATTTGTAGTGGGTACTCGCGTGTGTGGTAATAAATGAAAGCGATAATCTCCCGGTGGTGAAGAGATCAAGGAGGGAGAACACAGACTCTGATTTCTACACACCCCGAAAAGAGGATCTGGAGGAGCAAAAAAGCCAAAACAAAAGAAAGGGCAGAACAAAAACATCCGGTTCAACACCAACACAAAATGTGCCGTCACAGAAACAACAAACCTTCCAGCGCAACAACCGCTTACACAACAAAAGCTAGCGCCACCAGCACAACCAACACTACCACAACCGCACCTCCCCCACAATAGAAAGCTTTCGGAAGAACTGTTAAATTCTCAGACCCCGAATTTTGTGCTAGTGAGAACAAATAAAGATTTCATGGCCTCTAAAGTCCAAAATAAAGAGATTAAGAGAGATGGGGCAATTGCTGACACGTGTACCCCTGAAGTACCAGAAGAGCTGTTACGAGTGCGTATGTCACTAACAACATACAAAAACACCTGGGAGGTCTTTCCACACGGCGTGGGAACCTCCAACATAATAGCATCAAAAAGACTTTTAAAAGAGTTTCCAGAGAACCTACAGCCAGAATCGGATGCCAGGTCAGTCGGTCGCCAACAGCACCGGTGGAGCAAGTAATCTCGCTCTTTCTTTTCTCACAGCTCTTTCCGCTCGACATGGGATTGATCAGAGTGTGTAGATGTTCGTGACCTGGGGTTGCTCTAGAAGCAGGGATATCTGCTCAACGACCTCAGGTTACTATCTATAGATGTGATAGCCATCAGCGAAACCAAGATTTCCGACACACGCAATCTGGTACCCGTTTTCGACGATTTTTAGTTCTACACATCTCTTATTTGGCCTGGAATCTGGGTAGGGGCAATGCTGTTTAAAAAAGCATGGATCTCGAGGTAAACGATCTTCCTGGACCCGGAAGGTAAGCTGGTGGTCCTAGATGTGTGTAAAGCGAAGGTGGTGCTGTGAGACTAGTCGCTGTGTACGCCTCAAGTGGAGCGGAGAAGCCAGATTTCTTCAGACTTCTGGAAGTTTTCCTAGAGACATCTCACTCTTTAGTTCTAGTGGGCGATTGGAAAGCCATTTTAGATGCACGCCTGGATAGGGTGGGGTTATCCGATAGGAGAGGGTGGTGCAAAAGCTTCACAAATCTGCTCAGTTGTTTTCAATTGGCTGACAGGTACCAACTGGATTTTCTGGATGCGCCGATATGGACATGGGCAAACAGCACCGGGTCTTCCAGATCGAATTTAGATAGTATATTCTGTAGGCCAGCAGATACAAGTAGCATAAGCTGTCCACAGTTCAAAATCGTCGGTTACCCAGACTACAAGTTTGTGATATACATGGTCGACCTAGATAGGATTCATAGGTAGGGCCCCGCATACTAGAGATGAACGCGTGATTCCCAGAGTGTCAAGTATTTAGAAATCGGGTTAGCAAGCTCATCTACCTGAAGTTGGTGGGTTGCAATCGTCAACAGCCGTTGGAGTGTAACGCTGATAAGGGCTATTAGAGTAGAGGCAGTAGGATGTAATAAGGAAATAGTCTTAGAGGAATCTAGGATAGGGGGAGAGCTAGTTAGGAATCTAGATGATGCGCTTAGGAGTGACATTGCGACTGACGTGATGGCGGTGAGATTGGTTCTTGTTCTATTCTTCAATGCCAAACACGGAGGTTGCCTTGTCAGAGATAGGGTGCGTGCTCTGAGACATGAGGGAACAAAAGCCGTTCGATAGGCCCCGGTTGGCAGAGGTGCAACGTGGTAACAAAGCCATAATTCGGTCTTAGATGGGCCGAGATGGGCGTATGCTGCACGAATTCTAGCAGATGTGTGCGGAGTATCAGCGGCACTTCGCTGAACTGTTCGGGTCGCACAGTGTGTCGGGGATGGAAACAAATTTCACCTCCTACCTCGACGATATGCTGCGCCTTTCGGATAGGGATGCGTAGTGCTGTGAAATGCTGATAACAGCCGAAGACATACGGGACGCGATGACGAGCTACACAAGGGAGAAGTTTCCAGGGTTGGATGGTCTGCCTTTCGAACTTTATTTTCATATACCAGACTTGTGGCAGCAGAACGGGAAAATACCTAATGCTGTGAACTTAGGAGTTTGAGAAGGAGAGAAGCGCTTGCTGAGGTGTATCTGGCAGTCGGGATAACCAGAATATGTCGAGACCCTCTGTTGTCCTTGTGAGGAATTCCACGTTTTGGGGAAATTTTAATGTTTAATTGTTTTGTTAATTGTTTTGTTACTTATTGTATACACGGCATTGTTCAACATCCCACTTGTCCCTTGTATTGTATCGTCCCTGTTTGTTTTGTGTTCGGCCCTTGTGGCCAATAAAAGAAACTATTATTATTATTATTATCATTATTATTATTATTATTATTATTATTATTATTATTATTATTATTATTATTCACTATTAATGTTATTAAATTTTCACTACATGAAAAAGTTATTGCTGTTTTATCATGGGTATTATCATTAGTTTTGCCCCTTATAACTCGCAATAAATTTTTCAACATTTAAATTTGTAAATTATAAATTTTAACATCCTTAAATTTCAATTTTTTGTTTCATAATCAATATCCCTAATTTCATTATTTATCACAGGTGCCTATGTTTATTTCAAAATATTGACCTTTCTACCGAAATCTGCCTTGCCAATTCGCTTTCATTTCCAGTACACTCTATAAATTCACACTCTCCCGTCTCATATCTTCTTTTTTTTATCCCCTTCGTTCTCATCGTAATATCCCTCCTCCAAACTTGACTCCATCTAGTGCCTTTCCTCTACCTTATCCTTAGCTTTTTAATTGATCCTTATCTTCCTTCTATACTAATTATCAAACTATAACATTCTTAACACCCTCCCTAATCTTCTTCTTAGAGTTCACTTCTCCCCACTCTCTCCACATTTTCAGCTAATTTTTTACATCACACTTTCATTCCGAAACCTTCAGCTTGCCATTTCTACATCCTCAAATCGTGCTAAAACCAAAATAATTTGACGCATTTCACAATTTCTTAAGCCTAACCCCTTTGATGAAGACTAGCAATCGTTCGCTTCGCTGCCACAACGTTGGTCTTGTTGTAAGAACATAAACAACTCTATTTACAAAATATTCCCCGTGTTCAGAGTATATGCCGCTATGCATTTTGTTCGACTCTTAAACGATTTCGGCAGGTCACCGCTCTTCATGGTTTATGATTTAGGCACAAGGGCAACGATTTAAAAAAAAAAAAAATGGATTTAGTCCAGAGTATCGACTGTGGTCTTTGACTGGTATTTTATTTTATCGACTGGGAAAGGTGTAAGGCAAAGTTAACCTCGGTGGTATTTGAACTCAGAATATAAAGAGTCAGAAGATTGATAGAAAATTTATTCTGATGCTCTAACTATTCTATCTACCAAACACAAACCAATGATGTTCACTTAAGAAGCAACGAACACTTAGTTCTTTCACCAATCACAAGGTGCATTCTAGAAGATTTCACACCTTTTCAGGTGAGACATTTATGAGCTTCAAAGAAGTACAAAACTCTAATCTCTTTCAAAGTAGGCTTCTCTGATTTCAATGCACTTGATATAGCGCACTGATCATATTGTAAAGGTCCCAATGAAGTTCTCTAAAGTGAAGGTGTTCAGGACCCTTGTCACAACCTCCTTCATCTTCAAAATAACTACCCCTGAGCTTCTTCTTCTGCTTGTGTAACAGCGAAAAGTTATAGGAAGCAAGGTATGGACTGTACTGAGGATGATGGACAGTTTTAATGTCCATCTCTGTCAAGTAGTCGGTTAAAAAGATACTCTTTACTGAGCACTCCGGGAACAAACTTTGCAAAAATTTTGTGATGGTTCAGATTTTCATGAATAATTCTGAGTAATTACCTCAGCAACTCCAAACTGGGTCCTTATTGCCTTTATAAACACACGAATTTTCTCATCTAGCTCTGATGTTCTGACGTCATTTTCCCTCCCATACCTCTCATCGTCTCTCATTTCTTCTCTACTGCCCTTGAACTTCCTGTGCCAGCGAAAAAGTTAATCTATAAGCAATCTGCACCAAATGTCACCAAGCAGGCCATTGACTGGAACCCACGGTGGAAGCGAAAAGTGGACCGACCAAAACAGTCTTGGCGCAGGTGTGTCGACGCAGAGGTGAGGGCAGCCGGAATGACATGGGCCGAGCTGAAGAGGATCCTCCAGAACCGCGACCGCTGGGAAGATGTTGTTGCGACCTTACGTTCCCCGAGGAATCAAGAGGCCTAAGAGAGATAGATAGATAGATAGATAGATAGAGAGAGAGATAGAGATAGATAGATAGATAGATAGATAGAGAGAGAGAGAGGGAGAAAGAGAGAGAGAGAGAATCTGGAGTATATAAGATTCTGTAACGTTTTTACCCAGTTTAACACAAAACTTCATTGCATAGCGAGCCTTTAAATTGTCATTACATCCCGACTGCATTCTACTAACTTGAAAGCTATAATAAGCAGTGTTTAGTAGGGCGCGTTCAAAGTGCTGTTGCTGTTGTTGTTGTTAAGCAACAAGACGGGTAAGGGTGATTAGGTGATAGTCTAGGGCTTAGGGAGGTGAAACCCCAGACCTTGGAAAATAAAAACTTTGGTCGTCTTGTAGTCGAAGGCTCTTCATTAACGCCCAAGACCACTGGGAGGTGGCCCTCGAAGTCGCTGGAAATGGAGATCTCCAGGTCCAAATTCTTGGACGGCTGCTGTTGCTACTGTCTCCTTCAATCTGGAATAATAAAGTTGGCAGGTTAGATTATTAGAAATATACTAATTATATACTTAAATTACAATAATCTAGGACAGTTATAACTGCCACGCCCCCAAAAGTCTCAAAACTTCTGGAATAGACCTCGTATATCATAATAACGCCTCAGACTTATTTCCAGGTAGCTGTTAATTTAAATTTCCTCACAGTTTGTTTATTCAATAACTCCTACACATCCTACTCTTTTGCCACTAATCACACTCCCAAAGTGTAAGTGCCTCCCCGATCCATCATGCTATTGAAGTGGGGTAAGCAACTTCAGAACGGTAGCAGACTAAAATCTTTTATAATAACAATGTTTTCACTGTTTTTTCCGATTTTTGTAGATACGAAAGTATATGTTGTGTGTGGTGTGGAGAGCTTGTTTAAGTATGTGTGTGTGTGTGTGTGTGTGTGTTTGTGTGCGGAGAGCTTGTATGAGTATGTATGAGTGTGTGTGTGTGTGTGTGAGTATGTGTGCGTGTAAAGAGCTTGTATGAGTATGTTTGTGAATGTGTGTGTGTGTGTGTATGTGTGTGCGTGTGAAGAGCTTGTATGAGTATGTGTGTGAATGTGTGTGTGTGAGAGTGTGTGTGTGTGGAGAGAGCTTGTATGAGTAAGTATGTGTGAGTGTGTGTGTGTGCGTGTGAAAAGCTTGTATGAGTATGTGTGTGAATGTGTGTGTATGTGAGTGTGTGTGTGTGTGTGTGTGGAGAGAGCATGTATGAGTGAGTACGTGCGAGTGTGCATGTGTGTGTGGGTCTGTGCGTGTGGAGAGCTTGTATGAGTCAGTGTGTGAATGTGTGTGTGTGAGTGTGTGTGCGTGTGTGTGTGTGGAGAGAGAGCTTGTATGAGTGAGTATGTGTGAGTGTGTGTGTGCGTACGGAGAGCTTTAAGAGTATGAGTGTGAGTGTGTGTGTGTGAGAGAGAGTGTGTTTGCGCGCGCGCGTGTGTGAGGAGAGAGCTTCTATGAGTATGTGTGAGTGTGTATGTGTGTGTGAGAGAGAGTGTGTTTGCGCGCGCGCGTGTGTGAGGAGAGAGCTTCTATGAGTATGTGTGAGTGTGTATGTGTGTGTGAGTGTGCGTGTGCGTGTGGAGAGCTTGTATGAATGAGTATGTGTGTGTGCATGGAGAGCTTGCATGAGTGAGTATGTGTGTGTATGTGTGTGCGTATGTGTGTGTGTACATGCGTGCGCTCGTGTATGTTAGAATCTCGGTCCATGTAATATTTTCCTATATAAATGTGTGATGCTTTCGAGTAATTACAGGAAAAGGAAGGCGATATTTATAATGTTCATGTCCTGTTTTGAATTATGTATCTCACTATTCATCAGACCCACACACACACGCGCACACACACACACACACACACATGCGCACACACACATACACACACACACGCGCACACACACATACACACACACATATACGGTAGTCAGGAATTGAACAAAAAAACACTCCTAAACCATCCTCTTTCCGAAACCCAAGCAAACAAATTCATATCCAGTTTCTTCTTGAACTGACATATAATACCGTTCTATATTTAAGAGATGAGGAATTATGCACATTATTTACATTTGACGGATATTTGTCCTCATCTTGTTTGTTATTAGCACAACGTTTCGGCAGATATACCTTCCAGTCTTCATCAGGTGTCTTAGGGAAAATTTCGAACCTGGGATCTCATTCCTAGGGTATTTTTCGTTGTTGTTGTTGTTATTATTATTATCATCATCATCATCATCATTATTATTATTATTATTATTTAGGTTACTTCCTGGAATCGAACTCGGAATCTTGGGGTTAATAGCCCGCTCTGTTAACCACTACGCCATATGCTCGTGTGCATACAATTGACATATGTATAAAAGGTATGAATTTTCGTCTCTTAGTTTTTATCCAGATCTTGACAACCTTCTTTTTCTTAATATATACATTCTGTACACCACATACATACATAAATACATACATACATACATACATACATACATACATACATACATACATGTGTATACACACATATGTGTATATATAAATACATATGTATACAAACACACACACACATATATGAAGTTATATTCAACGAAACATATGTATGTAAAAATATATATACATGCTTACAGAGTCGTACACACTTGTGTGTATCTGGTATGCGTGTACTGTCCTCATGTGTTTCCACAGCACCCCGCCTCGATATTACGGTACGTATTGGCTGACTGTTGCAAAATATTCTGATTGTGAAGTTAAAAGTGCTACGGTGGATTGCAGTGGGTGTCTCATATAGCATTATTCACGTTATCTTATGTGTAATAGAAGCAGTAAAAGAATGTTGATTTCCGGAACGGTGAGGGACGTTGGGAACGTTTTCTCATAGACACAGCGGAAATATGTGGGAGACCGAAGTTGGGGTAAGGAAATATATCCTAAATATCTATTAGGCTGGAAAGAAACCTTGTCACATTATTGATACGACCATTTTTAAAGTACTTTTTACAGCGAAATAAGTATTAATATTTACTCTCTTATAGTGGAGGCGCGTGACTTAGTGGTTAGGGTGTCAGCATCATGATCGTAAGATTGTGGTTTCGGTTCCTGGACCGGGCGACGCGTTGTGTTCTTGAGCAAAACACTTCATTTCACGTTGCTCCAGTCCACTCAGCTGGCAAAAATGAGTAACGCTGCGATGGACTGGTGTCCCGCCCAGCTGGGGCGCACATACGCCATAGAAACCGGGAAACCGGGCCCATGATCCTGGCTAGGCTTTAAAAGGGCGCATTTATTATTTATTATTTACTCTCTTACAGGCAGCGAGCTGGCAGAATCGTTATCACAACAGGAGAAATGCTTAGCAGCATTACGCCCGCCTTTATATTCTGAGTTCAAATTCCGTAGAAGTCGACTTTGCCTTTCATCCTTTCATGGTCGATAAAATAAGTTCCAGTTGAGAACTGGGATTGATGTAATTAACTAACACCCCTCCCGGAAATTGCTGGCTTTGTGCCAAAATTTGAAATCAATATTTACATTAACACGCGGGGCAAAATGCTTAGCGGCCTTTTGTCCGTCTTTTTGTTCTGAGTTCAAATGCCACCGAGGTCGACATTGCTTTTTATACTCTCGAGGTCGATAAAATAAATACCAGTTGATCACTAGGATAAATGTGATCGACGTACCCTCTCCCCCGAAACTACTGCCCTTGTGGCAAAATTCCAAACCGATATTTACATTCAAATGATTTATCTTTCTTCGTTGATTACTTTTTACCTTAGCAATTAAATTCATATCGATTTTACTTATTTAATTTAGATCAGAGTCATATCAAGCTTTGCATGTTGTATGAATGCAAATGAACGCTTTAGCAATAAGAAGCGGAAAGAAATATTCATTCTGAAATGAAGCTTTAAGCGTTCAGACATGCCAATCATGGTTTGGCCTCTCGCAAATTACCCTCGATCTGGACGAAAATGTTCAGTCAATATTGAATTTCTGAGAACTGTAGTTGAGGAAAATCCAAAGCAAAATGTGATATAATCTTTTCAGATGATTGTAACATTATTTACAAGGTAAACTATTAACGAATTGCGAAAAGATTACAAATGATATTGAGTGTTTCTTTGCTAAATAATTTTACGCACGAGGGAATCAAGAATTTGTTAAATAGAAGGGGATATATTATTGACAATAAAGGGAGATAATATCATGATTACATATAACAATTTAAAGCGAAAAAGCAGTTGTTTGTTTTCATATCATGCAATGCGACAGGGGTTTCTTTCCAGCCAAAATAATCGTTAGTTGATTGCTACTGTCCTTTGTTTGGTAAAAGATATCGATAGAATAAAGAGCAGGCTTTAGAATAAGTAATGAGTTCCATTTGTTCGGCTAAACCCTTCAAGACAATGCCCCAACGTAGCCACAGTCCGAGATGAAAGGCAAAGATCTGCTTATGTATATATTTAAGTATATGTACATGCATGTATTTTTGTATGTACGTAAATATATATGTTTGTATGTATAAACGATTATGTATATATATATATATATATATATATATATATATATATATATATATATATATATATATATATATATATATATATATATATATATATATATATCTGTGTGTATGTATATGTATGTATATATATATATATTATATATATACGTTGTGTGTATATATATATATATATTACATACACACCCAAATGAATTGTAATAGAACAGTTTTATTTTGCAAACTTTACTCCAAAACAATTTTTGTGTGTTATAAAATGTGTAAGCTGAGCCATCGAAGGATGGTGAGATCATCCTACTTGTTTCCCCTTCTGCTTCGGTGCATTCACGTCTAAACTCTCATTTTCCATATAAAAACGAATTATTTCGTTTATTTCATTCATATGCTTTATGGTGTATCACTTAATTTCTCCCATGCACTAATTGCCAAATCTACCCCCACCACATAATAATCTGTTCTAGATACTTATTAATTGATATATAAATAAGTCTGTCTGACTGAGAAAGCATGCATCGTTCTCACTGCACAGAGATATAGAAAGAAGCCAAGCTTGAAATATTCTCTTATTACAGAAATAATTAATTGAAATGCCAATATGGTGAGTTATATAAAGCGACCGAGTTACGTACAGCTTTTATCGACGAACAAATGAATAAGACTTCGTATATGTATCGAGTCTTCATTTTCTTTCGTTAGCCTCTCTTTCTCGTCCGCCATCTCACTCACTCACTCACTCACTCTATCTCTCTCTCTCTCTCTGTTTGTCTATGCCCTATCTCTCTCCTTCACTTTGTGTCTTTCTTTCGCTCTATCTTTCCGTGTTTCTCTCTCTTTCTTTTGCAAACACATACTTCACATTTAATGGATGTTTTTACTGCATTGTAGTAACACTTCATTTCTAAGATCATACCACTGGAATCGTTTTGGACCACACGCTCGCGCGCGCTCACACGCACACACACACACACACGAACAAACACACACACACAAGCACACACACACATACAAGTGCACACGCAAGCACACACACACATACAAGTGCACATACAAGCACACACACACAAACACACGCACGAACACACACTCACAGGCACACTCACATTCACACAGATATAGACACACGCAGATGTATACACAAACACGTAATAGAATACGTATACATACGCACACATAAGATACATGAAGTCTTAGACATGCACACACATTAAATCACACCCACACAAGCTCATACATGTACATAAATGCATCATTAATTCCCATACCCACACAATAAGATAAATGAAATTTAAGATAAACACACACACACACACACGCATACACGAACACATAACACAAGATATAAACGCATATATATATATATATATATATGCACACACATAAATGCACACATACACACACACTCACACATATATAGGCGCAAACAAATCATAAAATTTCCATACATATACAGACAAGATTGTGGAAGTGTTAGATAAACACATACACACACACATACAAATACGTTCACACACATACGCACATATACACACATACACAAACACACGCATATGAGCATATACGTTATAAAAATTTCCATAGATACACACACATACAATCAATAAAATTGGTGAAGTTTGGAGTAATCACACACATACACACACATCATAAAATTCCCATACAGACGCACACTGTAAAGTAAAAGAAGTCAAACAGTTACATACATACAAGCATACACATATACACACATACTTGCGTACACACACTTCACACATAAACACAAAACCATAAGACTGCCACGGAGTGTAACTCATATACGCCTACAATAGAATTGTAGTTGAACACACATACACACACACAGGTTACAATAAGAAACATATACACGCAACTGACGAGTACAAATACACACGCACGCAAACTCAGACACACATATACACGAATACACACACACACACACACACACACACAATTTGCAAGAAGAAACATCTACATGTAACTCATAAAAGCAAATACGCATAAACTCAAACATACATATACACGCACACACATACACACACAGGCACACACACATGCACTCACACACACGCACACACATATACATCAACATACAAAGTCAAACAATAGACCTGACACAGAAACACAATAGAATTGTTGAAATCGCAAACATAGTAAGACACCCCACCGCCGCCACATAGACAAATATCGAGACACAGACACACTTAATCACCCTTAGATGCTGCCTTCTCATTTGAATCAGCTGCTAATTATTGGTTAATTAATCTAAAGAATCTGTAGAATTTGTTGCAACTGAAGTTTTTGAACAACAAACAGGGAAGTTTGCTTGTTTTCCGTTGGTGCCGTTATTGTGTACTATACGGATATGAACTGAAGGTTCTTTGTTAATAACAACTCAGAGAAACAGATTCATTGCGATCCCTTCATGGTCTTCTGCGGAGCTCATCCTGCTAGAAATAGATGCCAATTCACCCCGCATTTTTTTTTCTTTCCTTAGTCTGGTGTTTATTCCATTCTGTCTGAGATCCGGGTGTTCTTTTTTTTTATTGATGCAAATGAGATATTGCTTTAGTAATCTTGCCGTTGATATGACATGTAACTGCTCTCATAGATAACCGGATTCTGAGTGATAGGTTCCCCCACTATGAGAAGGGTGAGGATTCGAAGCTCCGCTTGTGGACTCGGCTTTCAACAATGCCAAAATCCAGAAAATCCAAACAATAAAATTATGTGAATATAAAAAAAATAGAAAAGTTCTGGAGTAGATTCATTCGACTACAATTTTTCATGGTGGTACTCCAGCATGACCGTAGTCTAATGACCGAAACGGATAGAAGATATAATCCTATGGAAGTCACCTCTCAAACCCCATGACTTTATAAACGATAAATGTCGCCCTTTTCAAGCCTAGATCATGGCCCGGTTACCCGGTTTCTGTGGCGTATGTGTACCCCCACCCCAGCTGGACGAGACGCCAGTTCATCGCAGCATTACTCAAGAAACAGGAAGAGAGAGTGAGAGAAAGTTGGGGCGAAAGAGTACAACAGGTGTCGCCACCCCACCCGGAACTTCGTGGAGCTTTTAGGTGTTTTCGTTCAATAAACACACACAACACCCAGTCTGGGAATCGAAACCACGATCCTCCGACCGCGTGTCCGCTGCCCTAACCAGTGGGCCATTGCACCATTGCGCCTCCACTCATGACTTTATAGCATTTATTTATTTATTTATTTTACTTGTTTCAGTTATTTGACTGCTGCCATGCTGGGGCACCACCTTAAATAGATTTTTAGACGAATGAATCAACACCAGAACTTAATTTTTAAAGCCTAATACTTATTCTATCGTTCTTTTTTTGCCGAACCGCTACGTTACAGGGACGCAAACACGCCAACATCGTTGTCAAACGTTTATCCCGATAATGCAATGACGTACAGACATCATTCATCATTCTACACACCGAAAGTCCTATGACGATAGAAGAATGACATCGAGTTCAGACCAAACCATTTGGAATCCATACGGATTTGCAACAGGACTGTATAGTCACCTGAGAAGTTACGGGTGAAAGTCTTTTTCAAATAGTAACAGTTTTGGTATTAATTTCCAACTGATCTTCTTAACGACTAATTAATGTCACACCTGCAATGTCTTCGAGACTCTCGATTCTAGTTGTTAGTCTGCTTCTATCGAAATTCAATAAATTAGTAAATAAACAGACGAATCATCTCAGTGAAAAGGAAAGTCAAGGGTGCGATTGAAAACGGAGATGCACAAAGAGAAGGAAATCATCTGTGAAGTTGGAGCAATCGCCATTTTTCTCTCATTTTTTTGTTGTTTTTGTTCCTCATTCATTTATGTGGAAGAGCGTAGGTTTGTAATGACGAAGACTTTTTTCCGTACGTCAAACTAAATAGGCCTTGTTTGTTGTTTCCTTACCTGTCTCTGTCTTTTGTTTTTTGTACACTTGAACAATAAGACGAAGCTTGCTTCCCAGCCACATCATATCGGGTTCAGTTCCGCTGCGTGGAACCTTGGAAGAATGTCTTTTACTATAGACTCGGGCCGACTAAAAGCCTTGTGAATGGATTTGTTAGACAAAGACTGATAGAAGCCTGTCGTGTATACACACTAACACACACACAAACACACAAACACACACACACACACACACACACACACACACACACACACACACACACACACACATAAATATAGTTGCGTACTGAGGTCGATCTAATCGACTGGTCCCTCCCAAAAAGGTTCGGGCCTTGTGCCGAGAGTAGAAATGAATACTCTCGACGCCAGGAGCTTTTCATAACTCCCTCCCATACACCCATACTCGCTTATATACATGCATACATGCTTACATACATACATACATACATACATGCATACATACATACATACATACATACATACATACATACATACATACATACATACATACATATATATATATATATATATTAGGTTGTCCCAAAAGTTCGTAAACACTTGCGAAAATTGAATTTTTACTCGCCAAGTACTAACAAAAACAACAAAAATTATTCCTCAAAATAAAGACCATTATTTTCCAAGACTTTCTACGAACTTTTGGGACAACCTTATATATATATTTTTGTTTTTACTTATTTCAGTCGTTAGACTGTGGCCATGCTGGGGATGCCTTATATATAATTCACATCCACCTGTATGACAATCAAGGGTGAAGGTCTCTTTCAAATAGTAGACAGTTTTGGTGTAAATTCCCAACTGATCTATTTAACGGCTAATTAATATCACACCTGCAATGTCTTCGAGACTCTAGATTCTAGTTGTAAGACTGCTTCTATCGATATTCAATAAATAAATAAACAAACGAATGAACTCAATGAAAAATTTACAAAACATATATATATATATATATATGTATGTGGATACACACACACACACACACATATATATTCTTATCAAGTAATATGTTATTCAACAGAATTTTCAATTCGTGTACTTCCTGGGGTGGCAAATAAATAAATGAATAAATAAGTAAATAAATAAAATTAAAAATAGATTTTTTATTAGAAATTTTCTTGCGTCTAAAGTTAGTAAACAACAGTCATAGAACTTAGAATTGGATTTTCAGCAACAATGTTTTTGGGAATATGTTTATCGCAAATAAATGACAAGCTATATACGTTGCACACACACGCACACACACACACACACACCACACACACACACACATCACACACATGGATAAGCATGCATATATGTACACACACAACTATATATATGTATACATATATATTTTATATATATATATATATATATATATATATATATATATAATATATAAATATATGCATATGTATACATACATATATATGTATACCTATATTATATATATATATATATATAATATATATATATAATATATATATATAATATATATTATATATATTGTTTGACGTCATAGGGATTTTGAAACTTCGAGACACGTGAAATAATTTTGGGAAACGGTGAAACTCAAAGGGGACAAAGCTACAATTGGTAGCATACAAACACAGGTCCAAAACAATCCTGGACAGAAATGTATCTATCTATCTATCTCTCTATCTATCGATCAATCGATCGATCTATCTATCCACACACACACACACACACACACACACACACATACATATTCACATGTACGTATACATACATGCATATATATATATAATATTATATATATATATATAATATTATATATATATATATGAAATATAATTCTATACATACATATTACCATATATATACATTGAATATATATTTACACACACATACACATATATATACATACACAAACGCCCGCGCACACACATAGGTATGTATATACACTTACAATACATATATAGACTTCATCATCTATTACTTCTTGACAGCCGCCTATGAATAAAATGACTCACCAGGTGCCTGTTATTTGCCATGCTACCACTGGTGGTTATCAACGACAGCATTATTTCATTGGCACATTCTATTTCCTTTACTTAAAACGACAACAACCATCAGCAAAAACAACAATTTACTACAATACTCAGGTTATAAAATACAACAAAAGTATCAAACAAAATGAAATGCATGTACCTTCTCAACCCCCTTCTCTTATCTTTTCTTCCATTTTCATCTCGGTCGGATTTTTTCGCTGACAATGAAGGAATGGTTACAACGGAAATTTCAGAATTCGTATTTTAGATTTTATTCTTACATAAGGTGTTTTGTTATCAGTTGTGAAATGACCAGTCTTTGGGATGTAATACGTCAGCATAAAGCAAAGAGGAAGCTGAATTGTTAAATACTGTTTTTCTCTTTCGCCCCCTTCTTAATAAGATTTACATAGGCGCAGGAGTGGCTGTGTGGTAAGTGGCTTGCTTACCGACCTCAAGGTTCCGGATTCAGTCCCGCTGCGTTGCACCTTGGGCAAGTGTCTTCTACAATAGTCCTCGGGGCCTACCAATACCTTGTGAGTGGATTTGGTTGACAGAAATTGAAAGAAGCTCGTCGTATATATATATATATATATATATATATATATATATATATATATATATATATATATATATATATAATATATATATGTGTGTGTATGTGTTGTGTGTATATATATGTATATATATACATATATGTGTATATGTATATATATATATACATATAATTTATATACATATGTATATTATTTTTAATGTAATATATATATGTATATGTGTATATGTGTGTGTACATATTTGTGTGTTTGTCCACCCTCCATCGCTTGACAACGGATGCTGGTAGGTTTACGTCCCTGTAACTTAGTGGGTCGGCAAAAGGGATCGATAGTATAAGTACTAGGCTTACAAAGAATAAGTCCTGGGGTCGATTTGTTTGACTAAAAGGTGGTGCTCCAGCATGGCGGCAGTGAAATGACTGAAACAAATAAAAGAGTAAAACAAGAGTAACTATCTGGCTTTCATTATGGCTATAGCAGAAAGGGATAAATAGCTCTGAGCATAACAGAACTATTTTGGCAGAATGTATAGGACGTTAGACGAATGACCTTACGCTGTCTGTTTATAAATCTTTATATTTTGAGTTCACTACCCGCTGAATTTGAGTTTATTTCTCTCAATAGTCGGCAACACACTACTTTGGTGGGACTCTCATCCAGTTATCGAAGACAAAGCCATTTCACCGAGCATCTCGATCCAGCGTCGCCAATTGTAGTTCGTTGGTAGAATCCAATTCCGTGTCCTCCTTCAGCTTGTCGATAAATATCAGACGGCGTCTCCAACGCTATGGGTCGCAGAGCATAAGTTTTGATGCGTCTTCTTTCTGGTGCCATATGCAATAACCTGATTTACGGAGACGTTGTTTTCTCATCTTAGTCACTTCTGCAGACATCCACGGAGATGGTCATTGATCATACGCTGCTGCGATTTTGCATTCAGGGCTGCGATCTCACATCCTTATGTAGCTGCCATTTAAACTCGCCTTTGCTTGGTACGCGACCATGTTTTGCTGCCATACAAGTGGACTGACTCATCAATGGCAAAAATTCTTTTTGCACCTCCTGACGGTCTTGACTTTCACATTCTCTTGACTGTATGACACGCTGTCCAAGCTTATGATTTTCTGGATCTGACATCAGCATCTTAGCCATTTACCCTAATACCAAGTTACATCAAAAACCTTCACCAAATTCATCTTCTATTGGCTTCTATATCCAAACGTTTTCGACCTGCGACAAAATTAAAGATCAATGTTTATAAACTGAAGTGGCATGTATTTATAATCTTATATAAAAAAATTAATCAGTGCTTTCTATTTTACATATCTCACTCATCAGATTGCGGCCATGCTGGGGCATTGTCTTGAGGAAAAAATCGCCCCCATTATATATACATGTATGTATATACGATAAACTCCCACACAGTTTCCATCTGTCAAATTTACTGACAAAGCACTGGTCGGCCCGGGGCGACAGTAGAAGACACGACGTACCGCACAGTGAGACCGAACCCGAAACCTTTTAGTCGCAAAGTGAGGTTCTTAGCCACAAAACAATAACTACCCTTAGATATAAATTAAATTTATGAATTAGCTTAGAAGGGTTCAGACAACACAAGTTTCAATAAACGGGTATTTATTTTTTTTATTCAGTATATAGACGGTTATTTGTATGTTTAAAATAGGACATTCATTTTAGCCAATTTTACAAATATATGCAAATTCATTCCTCTTATCATTATTACATTGTAACAATATACTGAAGTTTAACGATATGATATTAATTGAGCGCTTATATTCAGTGAGTATATTTTATAGTACTTAAACACTAATTCAATATATTTAATTACGTTTAGACCATTATCTCGTCTGATTTGGGTAGGTACTGATGTTTGAAAAGTGACAGCAGTGTCTGGTTAGTATTTTGTTTTACTTATATCGATGGTTTTGTATGATCCAACATTTTCCTACCTAACTCCACCACGCAAGTACCTTTAAGTAGCATTAAAAATTCAGGTTAATGTACAATACACACATATATAGATACATTTGTGTGTGTATGTATATATAAACATACACGTGTATAGATATGTATATTTAAGTATATATATATATATATATATACATATGTTTATACACACACACAACACACACACACACACACACACACACACACACATATATATATATATATACATATGTTTATACACACACAGGCACATAGACACATATACACACACATACTCACATACATATATATATGAGCATGTGAGTGTGTACGTGAGTGTATGGTTTGTTTTTTACTTTGTTTACGTCGCGTAAATTTGTGCTTCAGTAAATGAGAATGTTGGAATAAATACCGGACTTAAAAATATATGAACAGGCAATGATAGAAACAAGTAACACATTATATATATTATATATATATATATATATATATTATATATAATATATATATATATATATCTGAACTACAAAAGAAACGTCGCACTGTAAAATATTATTTGTTTCACACACGATATTGAGATTATATGGATTTTATCACATTTCTAGGTAATTTGACATTAGGAAGATGTCATTTTGAAAGCACAAGGATTGCATGTAGGGTTCGAACTCGCTTACGTTTTTGTGAGCATGGTAATGCTAACGAACGCATATTTATGAAAAGCATGATGCACTTGCAAAACATCGACTCATTGAGTATAAGGGGCACCCAAATTTACCAGCCTATCTTTCGTTTCCCGAACGCAGCGAGCATGCCAAGACTGACAGGGAATTAGAGGAGGCAAGCAATCGGAAGTCTCCATGCTCGTCAACGTTCGTGGATCATTGCTAATGACTTGAACTGCAGTGTTCGGACAATTGATCGGCTGAGGGAACAATACAATGCCACAAATAGTACGGATAATCGTCCAAGCAGTGACAGACTGAGGGTTACAACAGCACGTCAAGACTGCCACCTGCACCGACAGCCCTTGCAGGACCGTTCCCGGAGGGCAATGCAATCAGCTAAGCAGACCATAGGGACTCACTACAGTCCCATTTGTGTAGAGACAGTTCGCCGCCGGCTGTGATCTCTCAATCTGGCTTGTCGACCTCCGGCTAGGGACCCCATCCTTACAGATCATCATCGACGGGCACGTCTGCAGTGGGCTCAAAAACGCCAGAATTCCAGCCATCAGCAATGGTGGACCGCAAAGTCCTACTGCTATGTGGTGCGTCTTTGTTTTGGAGTGCTTCTCTCCTGTTCGTCGTTTTTTATCATGGCTGAAACGAAGGAACAGCGTGCTTCCGTGAAAATCTGTTATTTGCTGGGGAAAATGGCAGCCGAAACAGTTGACATGCTTCACACAGCTTACAAGGATGCTGCCATGAACAAAATACAAGCGTACGAGTGGTATTCGTCTTTTAGGAATAGTCACTTTTCGCTGGAAGACCACCCTCGTTCAGGGTGAGCATTGGCCTCCTGACTGAATGAATGAAAATATATATATATGTATATATGTATATATATATATAAAATTATATATATATATTATATATATATAATATATATATATACATATATATATATGTATTATATATATATATATATATGTTTACCCTTTTACTCTTTACTCTTTTACTTGTTTCAGTCATTTGACTGCGGCTATGCTGGAGCACTGCCTTTAATCGAGCAACTCGACCCCGGGACTTATTCTATGTAAGCCCAGTACTTATTCTATCGGTCTCTTTTGCCGAACCGCTAAGTGACGGGGACATAAACACACCGGCATCGGTTGTCAAGCGATGCTGGATGGGACAAATACAGACACACAAACATATAACACACAACATATATATATATATATATACATATATACGACGGGCTTAATTCAGTTTCCGTCTACCAAATCCACTCACAAGGCTTTTGTCGGCCCGAGGGTATAGTAGAAGACACTTGCCCAAGGTGCCACGCAGTGGGACTGAACCCGGAACCATGTAGTTGGTAAACAAGCTACTTACCACACAGCCACTCCTGCGCCTATGTATATGTATAATATAATATATATATATATATATATATATATATATATATATATATATATATATATATATATATAATATTATAATATATATATATATATATATATATATATATATATTATATATATATTATATATATATCATATATATATATATATATATATATTATATATATAGGAAGTATTCACAAAAAAACAACAAAAGACGGAGACAGGTGGTGTATAAAACAAACAGATGTATTAGTATAACGCTTAGGAATAGAAAAAGTCTGAACCCGGAACCATGTAGTTGGTAACAAGCTACTTACCACACAGCCACTCATGCGCCTATGTATATAGTGTATATATATATTATATATTATATATATACATTATATATTATATATATATATATATATATATTATATATATATATGTATATGTTGGAGCACCGATATATATATATATATATATATATATATATATATTATATATATATATATATATATATGGGAAGTATTCACAAAAAAACAACAAAAAAACGAAGACAGGTGGTGTATAAAACAAACAGATGTATTAGTATAACGCTTAGGAATAGAAAAAGTCTTTTACGTTTCGAGCCTACGCCCTTTTACAGAAAGGGACACAGAAAAAGCAAGGGGAGAAAAAATGTGTGTAGTGGCTACCGATCTATCATGGCGACCGCTTGACAGAAGGGTCACACAAGAGAGCGAAGAAGTAGGGGAGGTAACAAAGTAAAGATGGCTCCCAAAACGAAGGTGCGTGTGGGTATAAGAGAGTATGTATGTGCGTGTGAAAGAGGGCTGTTGGTCTTGATGTTGCGTGTGTGTATGTGTAGGTGTGAAAATGTGGGGATGGGAATTTGTCAGTGCTGGTGCGTGGGTGGTGTGTTGTGATGTGATGTGTAGTGTGGTATGGTGTAGTGTGGTGTGATGTTGCTGGGAGGTGGGGAGGCGAGAATGGGGAAAGCACGAGTGTGGTGTGGGTTAGGCTAAGGGTTGGGGTAGAGTTGGGGTATGTGGGTAGGTACATGGTGGGTATAGAGGTAGGGTTTGTGGGTAGGCAAGTGGGGGTGGAGGTGGGGTATGTGGGAGAGGGTGTAAGGGATGGGATGGGAGGATGGGAAGGATAGGGAAGGTGGAGTAGGAATGTGTAGGGATGGGGTGGGCTTATGGAGGAGGGTTGACGATGAAGGGGGAAGGGAAAGGTGGGTGTGTGAGAAGAGAGAGATAGAGAGTAAGAGAGAAAGAGAGTAGGGGTGAAGAGAAGTAGGAGTCCGAGCAAGAGAGGAGAGATGAGTGGGAGGAAGTAGGAGGGAGAGGGTGAGAGGCAAGGGGAAAAGGTTAGATGAAGAGAGGAGGAGAGTTGAGCCCAAATGGCATAAAAGAGCGAAGAGAGAAGATTAATTCCTGTTCACGGCGCAAACGGGAGTCAGGATGGCCTCTGTGCATACATACATATACATATAGTCATACAATATGAGGAGTTTAGTTCACTGTTACACTGCTTAAATGCTATAATTGGTCATCCGTTACGTTCCAAGCTCACAGCTGAGGATGGAGCTAGGGATCCGTAGTAGGCTTCCGGGTCAGCAGGTATATATTAAAAGAAAACAAAACCAAAGCAGGACGAGTATCTTAGGTTATTTAGAATATCTAATTAGAGTAAGGTCAATCAAAAAAGAAGTAGAAGTAATTACTTCTACTTCTTTTTGATCCACCTTTAATTAAATATTCTAAATGACCTGAGATGCTCGCCCTGCCTTGGTTTTGTTTTCCTCTTCCATTGACACATATATACATACATATATACATACATGCATGCATACATACGTACATGCATATATATATATATATATATATATATTATATATATATATATATATATATATATATATATATATATATATATAATATACGCATACACACATGCACGCACACACATACGCACACTCACATTTAATGGACATGTGTATATTCGCGCACATATACGCACAAAAGCACGCGCACATGTAGGAAAGAATAAAACGAAACTGAAGAACAAAATAAAAAAAAGTAAAACAAAGTAAAATATTTACGTTCTTACATTAAAGAACTTTTCGTCTTGCTCTTGAGAGTGCTAGTGCTTCTAGAATAAACGGACAAATGCTCACAAGCCCTGCTCAAAACAGTTCTTAAATATTTTGCTTCATTTTATTTATATTTCATAATATTTTCTTTCGTTCTATTTTATAACACTTCCTTGGAAAATTTATATATAAATAAACTAAGGGATAATTCCATGACTTCTGACTAGTCTTAGTATTATTACCAACATACCATCATGTACACTTCCCAATATATATATATATATGTATATTATATATATATATATATATATATATTATATATATATATATATATATATATATAATATATATATATAATATATGTATGTAAAAGCAGCAGAATTTCAAACAAACCTGCTACTCGGAGTTTCACGTTCCCGTTCGTCATATCGGTTCAATTTTTACAAAACTATCCGACGAACGGGAACGTGAAACTCCGAGTAACAGGTTTTGTTGAATTTCTGCTGCTTTTAAATAAAGCATATTACTCTACCCTTGGTATTTGAGTACTCTTTTTTTCCACCTTGTTTCACATTTATGTGTTTACTCCGGTATATATGTATGTATGTATATATGTATGTACATCTATCTAAGTGTGGGTGGGTGTGTATATATACATAAATATATATATGTATATGTATATATATATATAATATATATATATATATATATATATATATATATATATATACATAAATATACGTATATATGTATGTACATCTATCTATGTGTGTGTGTATATATACTATATATATACATATATATATACACATATATAAACATATATATATACATATATATACATATATTATACATATATATATATAACATATATATACATATATATGTATATATATATATATATATATGCATATGTATGTACGTATGTACATTTGTCCATACAAGCTCACACACACATTCACACATATATACCTCATATATATATATATATATATATATATATATATATATATATATATATATATATATATATTATATATATATTCAATGAGAATACAATATACTGAATTTCTAATAATTGCTCTTGGTAGGGAAATATCTAAAACATTAAAAGTATTTAGATATTTAATAAGAGCGATTATATATATATTATAATTAGAGCAGGCAAATTACATCAAAAAATCATCACAGAAAATAACATCCAAAATGATATTGTATTAATAGATAGATGTATAAATATATATATTTAGATATATAAATAAAAATATATAAAATAATATTATACACACACACACATACATATATATATATATATATATATATATATATATATATATACATACACACACACATACATATATATATATATATATATATATATATATATATATATATATATATATATATATATATATATACGCATGTGTGTATGTGTATGTATGTATGTATGTATGTATGTAGTATGTATGTATGTATGTATGTATGTATGTATGTATACACACATATTTTCGCAGCGGAATTAATCTTGTACCGTGTTGTCTGGTCTTCAGCATAAGAATCCAAAGAATAAAAGAAAAATAGAAAAAAAGCCCAAACAACCAAAAGCAATTTCACAATCGTTTTTCTTTTTCGTCAGTTTCCTACTAACATTTTGTCGTGAGAAACTTAAGTAGGAACTTCTAGCTACATTGAAACTACTGCTTATCTTACAAGTATTTCAAAGCTATCTATTTATTTTGATTTGTAGAGAACTTTCTTTCTTAGAAGCATTAAAGAGATAACAGCACTTTGTTTAAAACATAGAAGTTTTGAGAATCGCAGCAAGTTGAATCAATAGTGATTTTATAATCGTAAATGCCAAGATATTTTCTCGTTGTTGTAAAGTTTATTATTAAACCTAGATACAAACTTGCAGTGTTACTCTATTGAGTTTTGTATAACCAAATCAAATACAAATAACAAAAAAGCAACAACAACAAAGTCCCATGTAAAATTTATTCAGTAAAAAATATAACGTTTCGGATATGTTCCTTCATCGGATAATAGAGGGAAGTTCAAGAGAGATAGCAAAGATAAAAAAAAATGGAAAAGAATAAGGAAAAAACGTAACTTGGTTAGGTTAAAACGTTAGGCAATGGGAACGTAGGAGGTACAAAAACACGTAGCGATCTTTTTAGGAATAATGTGTAACGTATTTCTAACCTGGAATACATTTTTTGCTGAACTCTGGCCGCGTTATAATACATCTGCTTCTCGTACCTGCTTAATACATTGGCAACTGTATTATCATCCGTCGGAACGACGATGGTCATTTAGCCATCCTTGACCATTTAGCATTCAGATTTCTTTGTCAAATGTATTGCTTATTTATTTACATCATTTTGAATTAATCATGCATTATCTTGCAGCTTCAAGAGTTTATTTTTAGGATGACATTGTGGGGTACAAGTGAGAGGTTGGATCTGGTCAGTTAAAACTAAAGTAGGAAACAGATCGAATATTTGGACCAGACATGATTGGATTAAATGCTAATGGATTAAGGAAGATTGATGACATGCGTAGTAACTCCGTATAAAGTTGAGTTGCGCACTATCAACTTTACTTTCTTGTTAGTTACCATCTTCACATCAATGGCAAGACCCGGTCAAGATGACTGAATATGGACAGATACAGGAGATGACCAATATGATTTTCTTGCCTCCATCATCTTGCTCCGTTTCTTTCGTAGAGTCTCCCGCATTCCGTTTCTTTCGTAGAGTCTGCCGGGTCTAGTCTTCACAAACATGGGTAGGAAATCCCTAATTTGTTGATTATCCCATAAATAGAAACTCTGACAGAGGCTACAATTCGGGTTAGAGTTGACCTGCAAACAATAGTGGCTAAACTATTAGTAACTGAGGCACTGTTGAATACCACGAGTTTTAAGTTTGGCCAAATAGCCAATCTGTAATGGTTGCGCTAAACCTACTACAAATGATAAAAAATTTTTCCTCGTATAATACCCTAAAAATCAGTCTTGACAAAGTGAGGCAGGGAATAGGATACATTAGATAATATAATCCTAGATATGCTATTCCGGGACGAAAAAATGAAAACCCAAAACAGATGATGTGTTTACGGTTGGGATGTGTTTTGATTATTCGTTATAGTTTTCTTCAATCAAGATTCACCTGGGTCGAAACAACAAAATGCAACGTCGTCGTCGACATCAACATCACCATCATCACCATCACGATGATGATGATGATGATGATCATCATCATCATCGCCATCATCATCGCCATCATCATCGTCATCATCATCGTCATCATCATTATCATCATCAGCAGCAGCATCATGATCATCACCACCCACCACCACCACCACAACCATAGCTACTACTCCCTACCACTACAATCCTACCACCACCACCACTAACAGCACCACCACTATCCTCCTCACCATCAACAATGACGACAGCAAAAATAACAGCTACAATGACAACGAACTGTCCGCTAAGATAGCGAATCAACTGCATTTGGACGCCATTGTATTTTTCTCTAGTTAGCTCTAACAGTTACCGAACCTGGTTCTGTAGAATCGTCTTTTTTGTCAGTTCACACCCAATAATTAGTGTTGATTTTGATTAGAGAACTTCAATTAACTGTAGTTAAATCCAAAAATCATGTCAAAAGGAAACAAACAACTTAAGCAATCGCCCTTTACCTATATCTTTCATATTTTTTACCTTATATTTGTTTCAGTCATTAGACTGCGGCCATGCTGGGGATCACCATGAAAAATTTTAGTCGAATAAATCGGCCCCAGTATATATATTTTAAAAAACCTGGTACTTAGGTGCGTGGCTTAGTGGTTAGGGCATTCGGCTCACGATTGTAAGGTCTTGAGTTCCATTCCCGGCGACGCGTTGTGTCCTTGAGCAAGATACTTTATTTCACGTTGCTCCAGTTCACTCAGCTGGCAAAAATGAGTTGTACCTGTATTTCAAAGTGCCAGTCCTGTCACACCCTGTATCACACTGAATCTCCATGAGGACTACGTTAGGGGTACACGTGTCTGTGAATTGCTCAGTCACTTGCACGTTAATTTCACGAGCAAGCTGTTCCGTTGATCGTATCAGCTGGGACTCTCGTCGTCGTAACCGACGGAGTGCTCCAGTACTTATTCTATTGGTATCTTTTGTCAACCACTAGATTATGAGGACGTAAACACATTAACGCCGGTTGTCAAGCAGTGATGAGGGGACAAACACATAAACAAACACATGAACATATATACACATACATACATACATACATACATACATACATACATACATACATACATACATACATACATATGTATATATATATATATATATATATATATATATATATATGTGTGTGTGTGTGTGTGTGTGTGTGTATCTATGTATATGTGTGTATATATATAAGGCAGCTTCTTTGAGATTCCGTCTACCAAATTCACCCACAAAGTTTTGGTTGGCCTGAGACTACGGTAAAAGATACTTGTCCAAGGTGTCACGCAGCGGGACTGAACCCGGAAGCATGTGGTTTTGATGAAAGCTTCTTACTACATAGCCACACCTGCGCATATATAGTGAGACGCCTCTGATACAACTGTACTATAAAGGCTTTGTACGTTAAGAACAACCAAGATACGAAGATTTGGCCAGTAAGCAGTATTTTTATCACCTGTTTCTTGAGTGCATTTAGAGGACTCCACCATCTTGTATGTGCACGTGTTTGATTATTTGAGTTCTTCCAGCTGATTCCCTATATTGGAAAGATATGTGCCTGGTCTTTAGATGCTTTTAGCTGGGTTCACTTTGCTACAAGTGCTTGTAGATTGTTTTCAGGTACTTTTAGCAGAGTCCACTGCATTTCATGCTCTTGACCTTGTCTTTGTGCTTTTTTTTTTTAATATCCACCAAGTTGCAAATGTTCGTATCAAGTGTAAAGTTTGAGATCACGCTGTCTTCAGATCTTTCTCTCTACTGTAACAACACCTGAGTTTTCTGTATCTTCTCTCATTCGCCACAAACCTTATTTCAGCAAAATTGTTCTGCGAATTGACCCTCTTCCTCTGAGAGAGCTATGCAAAAATAGCTTCTTAAACAACATAGCATTATTGTGCACCATATTCAAGCAACATCCTACTCCGCCTCCTCCTTTCAAGATGATGATGGTCATGATCATGATGAAGATAATCATCATCATCATCACTATCACCCCAACACTCACTACATCAAATCAACATCCCCAATACACACGCCCCCTACACATATGCACATATACACACGGACATACCTACATGTACAATCCTTCTTTCCTTCTCCAACACCTGTTTCTCATTATCGTATATCTCTAACAGAACGTAGGAAGATGAAAATCCTGTCCATCTCACAACATTATTTTTGATCCTAAAAATGGCAATTTCGTATATTATTATTATTATTATTATTATTATTATATTATTATTATTATTATTATTATATTATTATTATTATTATTATTTTTCTTTCCTTTTTTTTATCATTTCATTATATGTAAACCCCCATACTTTATGGCTGTCTTTGTACTGCCCCCTCATCCTTCACACTTATGGCAAATAAATGGAATTATTATTATTATTATTATTATTATATTATTATTATTATTATTATTATTATTATTATTATTATTATTATTATTATTATTATCATTATTATTATTATTATTTCAATCATCTTTTGGTTCCGTTGGTAAACAACTCTCATGAATATCAGTGGGAAATGACAGCTCACTGCGGCTCCGGAAGCTCTGATAGATTCTACATAAGTCTATCGAGAAAGGAAATTCCAGGTCTCTGAAGAGAAAGAGAGGGAGAGGAGGATAGAGAGAGAGAAAGAAAGAGACAGAAAGAGAGAAAAGTAGAAAACGAGAGAAAGGAAAGAGGGTAAGAAAAACATTTCCTACAACATCCATGACCTCTCCATCTGTCTTAATAAATATTCGCACTCCCAGATGATGACTGGTTTCATTGTTCCTCGCACATCCAAACGTCATTCAAACTTTTTCCTCACGTGTTCTCGCTTAGATTGCAGTGATATAGTATTACTGCTGCTGCTGCTGTTGTTGTTGCTATTTGACTTTAGATCAATCGTGATCCACTAGACCAGATGTCGGCAAACTTTTTATATTACTGACCTCTTCAAGGTAGAAAGCCGGAAGAATTGTTAACGCGCTGGACATAAGGCTTAGCGGCATTTCGTCCGTCTTTATGCTGTGAGTTCAAATTGCGTCGAGGTTGACTTTACTTTTCATAATGTAGGAGTCGATAAAATAAGTACCAGTTGAGCACTACGGTCGATGTAATCGACTTACTCCAACCTCTATGAAGGCGCATGGCTCAATGACTCGAGCTTCGGGCTCACAATCATGAGTTTGTGAGTTCGATTCCCGAACCGGGCTGTGTGTTGTGCTCTTGAGCAAGACACTTTATTTCACGTTGCACCAGTTGACTCAGCTGTAGAAATGAGTTGCGACGTCACTGGTGCCAAGCTGGATCGACCTTTGCCTTTTCTTTGAATAACAATGGTGGCACGGAGAGGAGAAGCTAGTATGCATGGGTGACTGCTGATCTTCCATAAACAACTTTGCGGGGACTTGTGCCTCGGATGGGAGCTTTTTAGGTGCAATCCCATGGTCATTCATGACCGAAGGGGATCTTTACCCTTTACTTCTACCTTAAACTGCTGTCTTTCGATGAGCCCCATCCCCAGAGTTTCCGGCCTTGTGTCTATAGAAGAGAGGATATCATTAATCCCTTCATGAAATCACGGAGAACGTATCAACGATTCCATTTCGGTTAGCGTTTATCACTGAATTTCGATTTGCATAAAATATTTGTCGGTCTGAATATCACTTGGGTCGCGACTATGATATGATAGCGCGTGGCCTTGTGATTATGGTGTAGCGCTTACGTTTTAAGACCGTGGTTTCGATTCCCGAACCGAACGATGCGTGTTGTTTTTGAGCAAATCATTTCATCCACGTTCCAGACTCTGGCCCACAAGTGTGTTACCTCCTCTCGCTATCTTTATCGTTACTTTAATGGCCTCTGTCCCTCAGAACTGGCTGGTGTAGTACCTGCACCATGCAGACTCCTCTCTTCTCCACCCCGATCAATTCACCCTCTCCACATTTCATCAAGCCTCTTGTATCCAATAACCTAGGCCTCGAACTAACCACTATGTATAGTTCTTCTCTATTGTGTCGAGCCTCTTGAAACACTTTTGCG
>NC_043001.1:80366133-80371133 GCF_006345805.1 Octopus sinensis | reverse complement strand
TTTCGTTCAACAACCGTAAACAACCTTTATTCAGGGATCTTTTGGGCAAAATGGGCTACTCTATCTGAAGAAAATTCTAACAGAGCCCCATCTGCAAGGTCATGCGCTATTAGTCTTGATATGAGATCACTATGTCGCGCACATATGGTTGTGATGCATGTGCCTGGTGTACTCTTATCAGACGGGTATACTGGGCTTTGTATATTTTATCCCGGTGTCACTTTGATGGCATGCACTACTCTCTCACTCAATAATAATAATAATAATAATAATATAATAATAATAATAATAATAATAATAATAATAATAATAATAATAATAATAATAATAATAATAATAATAATAATGATGATGATGATGATGATAATAACAATAACTACAACAACAATAATAAGCTGGCCCTTTCAAATAACTAGTGCTCCGGACAGGCTGTACTCGTTAGCCTTGGGTGGCAAGCAGCCTAAAAGAAGGAATATTCTGAGTCCAAAACCAGAGGAGCAAGGACCCTGCCACCTTGGCAGAGTACCTTGATAGAGGTGGTGTCTCGAAAAAAAAAAAAAACCGGTTTGTAGTAACCTAAAGATAAAAACATTTTTGAATGAAAATGTCAAGTAAAATAACTGATGATAACGGTGTGAACCGGACTGGAACCAGTGGTTTTGTGCAGCACCCGGCAGGTGCTCCACTGTACAGTAGGGTGGGCCCGGACGTAATCGAGCAACTGTGTTAGCCGTGCTACAAGTCATTAACGATTTCCCGGTAAGCTATTCCCGGTAAGGTGGAGTAAACAAGTAAGCATGATGGTTATAGAGTGTTACTACTGGAGCACCCCAGTGGATACGAATGGGATGCCTGTCAGAGGGTACAGAAAACGAAGGAGTGCACATGAATCGAAGGCAATGAAATTGTTCGAAATTACTGAATAGAGGTTATGTGATCAAGCTAGAGTAAATCGAAAGAATGGATGGTTAACAGAATTGGTGCTAGAAGCTATTAAAAGAAGGATATCGGGTGAGGTTGGGCATACGAGAAATGAAAGTAATATAATGGAAGAGAGGGACAATTGTCCGCATGAATATAATACCGTGAATTGTGAAAGAATTGAGATCAGTGACTACTCAAATAATGAAGATCGATTAGTAGTACACAGAATTGTGGATCTATTAAATACAGAAGGGAGAGAATTTGTGTGCGACTTTAAAGGGCAAATCAATAGAGACTAAATCAAGAGACGAATAAAGTCTATATTGTTCGGTAACAAGTTGAAACAAAGAACATCACACAAACAAATAATCTTATCAAGGCTGCCAGTGGGATTGTGGTGGAAAGGATGAGATTGAGAACTATTGAGAATAGAAAAACGACGGATAGAAGAGGAAATAAACAACCGTGGTGGAAGAGGAGAATTTCTGAAGATATAAAGTCCTTCAACAGTGTAGTGTCAATACTTATCAGGAAAAGAAATGGAGAACTTAAGAATGAATGGAAATTCGAAAAAGTTAGGAAGTATGGTGTAGATACAAAAATGCCTGAATATTGTAATTGAAAAACTGAAGCAGTGCAACATGCAAAACAAGGAAATAGGTTTGAACAACAGATTAAGCAATACCAGCAAAAAAAAAATGTTTAGAACCGACAAAAAAAGATCTTATCAATGACGATAAAAAACATGAAAGATTAGTCCCTGATGCTGATGAAAGTCGACATTTTGGGGAAAGATATGGAATAAGCAAGAACAACGTAATACTACAGCTGAAAGGCTCTGCAGCCTGAAGCAAACAGTTTGTTATCCCTAGAAAGAGGCTATCCACTTCACAGAAGACGGTATTAGAAATACAAGTAAAAAAGATAAGCAGCTAGAAAGCACCAGGGTCTGGTTGTATACAAATATTTTTGATAAAAAAGTTCTGTAGTTGCTATAAATTGATCGCAGAGCAATTTAATGCATTGATCAATAGAGAAGATGAAATCCTGAGCTAGTTGAGAAAAGTGATGCTCCCGAAGGAAATGTTGCTGACAATTACAGACCAATTTCCTGCATCCTATTAATGTGGAAGTTACTGTCAAGAGGAATTGCAGAAGAAATGTATAATTTTCTTGATGAGAACGATGTATTACCACCGTAACAAAAAGGCTGTAGAAGGAAGTACCAAAAATTAATTATTGATAGACAAAATGGTAATGCAAGATTGTAAACGAAAGGGAACAAATATGGGAATGGCCTAGATTGACTATCGCAAAGCTCATAACATGATTCCACATTTGTGGATCATCGAGTGCTTATATCTGTTTGGAATTGCGAGGAATGTAACGTGTTTCCTGAAGAGAAGTATGGTGGGATGGAAATCTGAACTGACATCTTACGGAAAAAGCTTGGGCACCCTTGGTATCAGAAGAGGGATTTTCCAGGGTGACAGCCTATCTCTGTTGCTTCTCATACTCTGTATGATACCCCTGACCTTGGTACTCAGGAAAATGAACCTTGAGTGCCAACTAAAGGAAAAAGCCCAAGCAAGCAACCACCTCCTCTTCCTGGATAGAATAAAATCCAATCACTACGCGATGTGGAGGCACCAGTGTCTGTGGAATCATCTCGGTATGTGTGAGTCTGTGTTTGTGTGAGCATCGCCGTGTGAATGTGTGCTTGAGAGAGGAGGTGGAGTACTGGTTTGAGTGGCACCCAGTATGGTTATCCCTATTGTTTTTGTGCTTCACCTGAAAATGAGGCTGCATGTGTGGCATGTTGTCTCAGTTGTTGCTGTTGTTGAGGGTTTTGTTTGGGTGGTGGGAGTGGCCTCGTGCTTCCTGTCTTTTTTGTGCAGAAAGCCCTCAGGTGGCTTGTGGTCTCAGAAATGTTGCACTTAGGCTTTCTGTCTTCTATAATAACACGTTGGACAGCTGTATAAAGTCCGGGATTTTTTCCATGTTTTCCGGCAGGAGTAGCATTTTAATGGTTTTGAAGTGAACCTCGATGCTAACATATTGTCTGTCTCTTTGTAAGTGGGCCACGTATTCTAAGATGACCTTCAAAATCTCTTCCACTTGACATATAGATGCTATTTCTGTTCGCCTGTTCTTACGCGAGGCACATTTTTTTTTTGTATTTCATTTCCAACAACTCTGGAGACACAAGAACCGCTATCTTATCCCACTCGATTTTTATGATCTTTTGGCTTGAGCGAAATTCTTTCGCTTTTTCATCAAGGGCCAGCGGAAACATTCCTTTTTATAGTTGGCTATGTCGGAAATTATTTAAAATTCGTTCAATTGTTGTTTGTCGTCGTGTTGGTGATTTCTGTTTCTCAGGTGTCAATACATGTTATGGTGTTGCTGTTATTTCTACAATCTTCTCTCTCTCTCTCTCTTTTCCGTCTTCGCATTCTCGCTGTTATTGCTGCTGATTTCGCATGCGTCGCGTGCTCTCACACATTGCTTGGGCTGCTGCTGCTGCCATTGTTGCTGTTGTTGTTGTCGCTTGGAGTGAGTGATATGGGGGAGCAGAGAAATCTTCTGTAGGAGGGCTGGTGTGAGGATCAGCTTTCCTCTTCAAGGTTTCATGATGGCTACTGATGCCGATGGTAATAGTGATGATGACGACGCCATGTTGTGTGTTTGTGTTTATTTACACAAGATTTTCTGAGTGCAATTAAATGAATAAATAAATGAGTAAACTAAATGAATAAATGAAATGAATAAATACTGCCCCTTACGGGACAGAAACAACCACTGAACACCTGCCAAAAGGTTCCTGGTGTTCTTATTGTCAGTTTATAACAAAAATTAATAACATATATTTGAAAAACACAGTTTAAAGCATAACTTACAAAACGTGTTCGAAAGAACGTCTTACGTATTCCACAGCGAATAACACTAATAATAATAATAATAATAATAATAATAATGATGATGATGATGATGATGATGATGATGATAATAATAATAATAATAATAATAATAATAATAATAATAATAATAATAATAATAATAATAATAATAATAATAATAATGATAATAATACACTGGATTCTATGCTAGCACTATGGAATAACAAAAGACAAAAGATGGTATAGGCACACCCCAGAAAATGTCACAGAAAATGAGAAAGCAACCATACTCTGGAAAATGCCAATACACAGTAATTAAGGCCAACAGGCAGGATATAGTTGTCAGAAGACACCATGAAAAAAAGATGATTTCTAATCGATGTATCAATGCCAACAGATGACAATGTTTCTTTAAAAGAAACGTAGAAACTTTCAAAATACGATCTGGAAATAGAAGTAACTCGAATGTGGAGCCTAAAAACCAAACAATTCCTATTATAGTAGGCGCATTAGGTATGATGCATAAAAACTCCAAGACCTACAAGAAAATGACATTCCTAGGCACGGCACATATCCTACGTAAAACACTTTCAATACAGTGAAAATAAGAGCACCACAACAAACCACAGCACATACCCAAGGCAAACAGAGCCCTTGCTCCGTAGTGCAGTGAAAGCACATGTTGAAAATAAGACTGCTGAATAGCAATAATAATAATAATAATAATAATAATAATAATAGTCCTTTCTACTAAAGGCACGAGTTCTGAAATTTGGGGGAGGAGGATAATCGATCCCTTTGACTCCAATACCTGACTGGTACTTAGTTTATCGACCCCGAAAGGATGAAAGGCAAAGTCTACCTCTGCTGAATTTGAACTCAGAACGTAAAGACCGACGAAATACCGCTAAGCATATTGCCTGGCGTGCTAAATATTCTATCAGTTCGCTACCTTAACAACAACAACGACGGCAGTAAAGAGACGAAGAAGACAAAGAAGAGGAAGAAATAAAAGGAGGGGGAGGAAAAGCTGAGGGTTAAAGAGAAAGAAAAGGAAAGAGCTAGATTTATATCCATAGAAATGATGATTTCATCCTGAGTAACTTGGCGTAAAATATGGCTTCCTCGAGGATAAATATCATAAAATTAATTTTACCTGAAACCCGATGCGTGTTC
>NC_043001.1:80326133-80343633 GCF_006345805.1 Octopus sinensis | reverse complement strand
GGCGGTCGTTTTGTAAGTGATAGTGAAATTAGAGAAATTTAGTTAAAACACCGATCAAATGCTGACGGCTCTCCTTGTCTGAGTTTGCTGTTTACAATCTTTTAGATTAACCCTGATCGCTGCCTTCAGCTGATGTTTATACTATTGAAGTTGTCGTTAATGTGCTGCTTTACTCGAAATTATTGTTGTTTCGGTATTGGTGTTGCTTCGGTGTTGTGTTGTTTTTATGTCTTTTGCTGTTATTGTTCGTCTATTATTGCGTTTATATATTTTTAATTCAATTTTTATTTTATGTACTTGTTTCAAAAGTTTTAAATAGTTCTCCTTTGTACGTATTGCTTTATTCAAACAAATACCTAAAATACCTATCCAACCACAAACAAATACACTTCTGCGCATGCATATATATATATATATATATATATATATATATATATATTATATATATGGATATATATATATATATGGTTATATATATGGATATATATATATATAGTTATATATATGGATATATATATATATTTATATATTATATTATTATATATTATATATATAAATATAATATATATATAATATATATGCATCACTACTTTATTATTTCCCCTTCATCCTAGCTCCCCTGTGTGAGCCCTCTGTCCGGCATTCGCCATGATAGATCTCTCTAGCCACTACATATTCTTTATTTCTTTTGTTTCTTTCTGAGTTCCTTTCTGTGGAAGAGTGTAGGCTCGAAACGTTAAAAACTTTTTCACTTCTCGAACGTTAAACTGATACATCTACTTTTGTGTACACCACCTACCTATCTTCGTCTTTTGCTTTTTTTGTGAATTCTCTCCGTATATATATATATACTCACGCACACATATAGATGTATATATGTACATACTCCATCTACTAGGATAGTTTGTGCTAAAGAAATGTGCTAGTGACAATCGTAGTAAGACATGGAAACGATAGACGAAGGACATCAATCCTCTTCGAATATGGAGGATATAATCTGCGTAGTTTCAGCGGTTTGAAACTCCTTTGGCTATGATTAATTATATCTCTCATCACTGGCAAAATTACAGTGCTAGTATGATAGAATTTAAAGTTTTCACAATTTAAACGCACCGAAGTCATGCTGAATTTGCTTTTGTATGTATTAGTGTCCTAACACACAGCGCGTGCGCGCACACATACCTGTGTCTGTGTGTGTGTAAAACATTAAACGTCAGGAGGTATGCGAGGTGAATATATTTATTTAAGCACTTAGGGCCCTTAGGATTACGACAGGTTCGCAACCATTTGCAGTTCATAATTTCAGTCTACAATAAATTATGTTTTGATATCTGCACTAATATTCATGCTATCTGTTATACAACACAATTGTATATTTACGAATCAATGTAGATAAAGAAATCTAGCACATCAGATCACCAAAACATCATGGTTACACCAATGCTTCAATTCTAAGTATGTATAGAAAATTTTCTCTTTATATTTCCAATATATGGAAGACTGAAACTAAAAAGTTAGCTTTGTATGGTCAGTGAAATATATGCTGTTTCTTGGATCTAAATTCAGAGGTGACCATTCTTGATATTTACCAAAAAAACAAAAACAAAAAAAAAACAGGAAGGAATAAAGAAAGGAAAAAAGGTAGCTATAGTAAACATAAACCACAAATGAATGGATTTTAAAAGTATATAAAGGTACGTACAAAGAAAGAAAAAAACGTAATAAATGAATTCAATATGGAACACACAGATGGAAATATAAAGATTAAACGAAGAGATAGTATCGAGCAACAGTAATTTTGAAACAAAGTTAGAAGGACAAAAAGCAACGTGAATTAAAAACATATTTTGGCCACAGCGTTGAACGTAAGACCAAATCTTTGATTACTTCGACAGAATACTGTTTTGGATTGAATCTGTCGTTAAAATTTGCTCAAGGTATTTCTTGGATACTTCTCATACAATTAAGAATCGAACATTGTTTTGCGTTAACTTTCTTTTAGTTATCTGACCACCCCTGGCAAAGAGAACATTTCCTTATCCGAAGAGATTATTTTTGTGTCAGATTTTATCTCGATTTTTGCAATCGTTGCCGTAGTCTTGCTGCTTCTCTTCATGTAATTATACGAATATAGATGATATACTTAAGTACAGCTATAAGAAAGACAGATATGTTAAATTATCCAGCCAAAAATACAGGAAAAAATGCGATTAGCAGACAACATTTAGCAATGACAAAAATTTTCATCTTGCTCAAAAATTTCTTGTCCAGCTCCATGCAACCTAACTACAGTTCGCATTGTATTGGGTATTGTACACATAGTGACTTCATCTGCTCTCTCATTCTGCACAAGTGTGAGTGTATGAGTGGTTATGTGTATGTGTATGTGTGCGTGTGCGTGTGTAACAAGTGAGTGGGCAAATGAAAGAAAGAGGCATTCAACTCATTTAGTACATATTTTGGTCACATGTATTACTACCTCCACCTTGGTGAAGGCGGAGGTATGGTTTTCAGTCGTGTTTGTCTTCCTTGGACAAGATTTCTCAAGAACCGCTTGATGGATTCGGATGAAACTTTCAGGGATGTTTGGCCTCGTGACTGGGACGAACTGATTATATTTTGGATGTCGATCTCATACCGGACAAGGATTCTGGATTATTTTTCCTTTTTTTTTATTTACTTAATTTTTCTGAGTGGTCGGGTTCATTTTTAGTATTCTCGTTTGTGAGAACAGTCGAATTTATTTCAAATATTCTCATTTTAAAAATTACCTCCGGCTAATCGTTGAAAGGACGTTGATGTTGCCTTGGCGAATATTTGTGCTCTTTGAGCACTTTTGTTACGCTTTGATAACAATTTCATATAACTCCGTGTAACATAACGATTTCTCGTCCAGTTATATGAACCTAGTTCGTTTGGCTTAGGCGACCGAGTACACACATACATATACACACAGACACACAGAGATACACACACACAGACACACGCACAGATACACACACACGCACATCTGTATAAATGTGGGATCACGTGGCATAATGGACTGGTTGTAGCACTCCTGATCGTAAGATTGTGTCTTCGTCTCCTGCCTGGTCGACGTGCTGTGCTCTTCTGCAAATCATTTCATTTCATATTGCTTCAGTTCACTCAGCTGAAAAGCATGAGTAGTCCTGTACGGATCGGTTTCCTATTTCGGGATAAGAATATATACGCAGCAGAAATCGGGAACCCGGCGTTTTCAACTTTTAACTCGGAACAGATGTTTGGTCCCTTTTTCGACGTGTGTGTGTGTGTGCGAGTGTAGGTGCGTGTGGACACTTCCACATACATCAGCAATAACCTTCTCACTGGTAATGCTTCCCCTGTATATTACAAAAATGTGATTCTTCTTTACCCCAATAAATTTCACTTCATTTGAGGCTGCGATGAAGCTATAGGCTGTTATCTGGACACTCATATAAGAGTCCAATGCATCTTATGCAGAAAAAGCTGTAAACTAATGGAATTCATCACATAATCCTGTGTCATCTCTTTTTCGTTTATATATATATATATATATATATATTATATATATATATATATAATATAGTATATATGTGTATATATATATATATATATATATATATATATATATATATATGTATATATGTGTATATATATATATATATATATATATATATATATATATATATATATATATATATATATATATATATATATATATATATATATATATATATATATAAAGATAATTATTATTTGAGGGAATAAAATCCAAACTTACAAGGAAAATAATTCAAATTAGAAATACTAAATCAAATTCCACACAATATAATATATATATAATATTAGAAAAAAAACTCCTTTTATCAATTGAAAATGAATAATTAAATTACACCATCTAGAAAATTACATATAATAGAAAAGTTAAAATTAAAAAAAACAATAAAAAGTAAAGATTAAGTAAATTACAAAAATAATATAATGTATATTATATGTAATTTTCTAGATGGTGTAATTTAATTATTCATTTTCAATTGATAAAAGGTGGGTTTTTCTAATATTATATATATATGTACACACACACACACATATATATATACAGAGAGAGAGAGAGAGAGAGAGAGAGAGAGAGAGAGAGAGAGAGAGAGAGAAAGAGAGAAAGAGAAAGAGAGCAAGACAGACAAATACATAGATAGACAAACAGATAGATAGTTGTGGAAAAATATATAGATGGAGAAGTTTTAGAACTTCGAACCTTTTAATAAGTGAACAAAAAAATAAAAAAAAGAAGAAAAGCAATTAACTATATGAATTCGAAGCAACTTTCTCCTTGTAATTCCTTTATTTCAGATTCAAATATCTAACCCAATCAAATATAATGAATAAATGGTTGTATTCCATGTGATAACTGATCATTAGGAAGAAGACTCGTGTCTGTCCGTCTGTCTATCTCTCTGTCTCTGTGTCTCTCTTTCTCTTTCTCTCTCTCTCTGTTTGTCTATCTATCTATCTATCTATCTATCTATCTATCTATCTATCTATCTATCTATCTATCTATCTATCTATCTATCTATCTATCTATCTATCTATCTATGTGTGTGTGAATATGTGTGTGTGTGTGCTTGCATATTCATGTATGTGTATACGTAGCCTAATTTATAACTTCTTTATATAACAACTGATAATTCTTTTGAAAAACCGACATATGTGTGTACACACACATTCATATATACATTTCTCTGCAAGGAGGATTGTGCATTCTCTTTCTTTTTAACAATTCTTTATTTCCTTCAGCAATGAAAAAATTACTGAAACTAGTATGGTACTTTGATAAATTTGCAAAATATGTAGAAACTATTGTCACTTTTAAGACTGAGGTGCATTTACAATCACCATACCAATTCTCATATATCTATATACATAAATGTATATTGGTGTCTGACTCTGTGTGTGTGTTTGGGTCACTCTAACTCCTCCCACACCGTCCAACCGATTTTAATGATTTTTGGCACATATGTAGATCACATGCCATGAAGTTCAAATAAGGCCGGAATGTTTCGAAAACTCGATAATGCTCAGTTGCCATCGACTTTTGTGTGTTCAGTCGGGCGTGTGAATGGAAATTCGCACAACGATGTTATTTTTCCTGCAGCTTTTGAATTTGTTGTCCGATTTTGTCCAATTTTGAAAATCGATGAGTGAGTAAGGCTCGTGGCACTGAGTTGATGTCAGTATATGGCATTGAGTGGAAACTGAAAGAAGCCCGTTGTATATATGTATGTGTGTGTGTGTGTGTGAGTGTGCGTGTGTTTGTGTCTGTGTTTGTCCCATCGCTTGACAATCGATGTAGGTGAATACGTCCCCGTAACTTAGTGGTTCGGCAAAAGACACCGATAGAATAAGTACTAGGTTTACAATGAATAAGTCCTGGAGTCGATTTGTTCGACTAAAGGCAGTGTTCCAGCATGGGGGCACTCAAATGACTGAAACAAATAAACAAATAAGAGAATATATATATATATATACTAGCTGAAGGTGACCCGCTCCACGCGCGGGTAAGAGTGTGGTTGTTACTTTCTGTTGCTTCCTTTCAGAACGTAAAAAGCACCATCCGAACGTGGCCGATTGCAGCGCCGCCTTGACTGGCTTCTGTGCCGGTGGCACGTAAAAAGCACCAACCGATCGTGGCCGCTGCCAGCCTCTCTGGCACCTGTGCCGGCGGCACGAAAAAAAGCACCCACTACGCTCACAGAGTGGTTGGCGTTAGGAAGGGCATCCACCTGTAGAAACACTGCCAGATCAGACTGGAACCTGGTGCAGCCACCTGGCTTCTCAGACCCCGGTCAAACTGTCAAACCCGTGCTAGCACGGAAAACGGACGTTAAACGGTGATGATGATGATTCTCCCTCTTTGTTTCTCTCTCCTTTCTCTCTCACTTTCCCACTCTCTTACTCTTCCTTTCTCTCGGACTCTCCCTCGCTTTCTCTTACTCTCTATCTTTATCTCTCTCTCCCATTTATAAACAACAAAAGATCTTGAGTAAGTTGAGAAATAAAATATTTAGAAAGATTAATCATAAATATCAGGCAGTAACAACGGAAAGGTCTGCTTCAAGGCAGACAGCAAAACACTAACATTTAAAAGGGACAGACGAACTTGCGAGCTGAATAAAAATAATAAAATATTGGAAACCAAAGTTTGAAGGGATAGAATGTGAGGATAGTAGAGTCACCATGGCTGGCATTTCTTAACGACGGACAGCAACGTTTTGACAGTTTAACGGCTGGCGTAAAATTTTGAACTTGATGTAAAAGAAAATCCGTAAACACCAAGTTTTGAAGTGATTCTTTCTCACGACAGTAGACTCACCATGGCAAGCATTCAAAACTTCTTCATCATGGACGGCAACACATTGACGATTAAAATGCTGGCGCCAATTTTTTAGCTTGATGTAACAGAGAATTCCTAAACACCCGCTTCTTTAAATTTTAATCCCCTTCCAGCCCCATTTAGACCCCTTTTCACATTTTTGTTAATATAACCCGATTTCATTCGGGTCTACTGGGGCCATATTTTATAAGATGAGGAATTTTGTCCTAGGGGTCACGCGTTTCATTTGAGGAAAAAAAATAGTTCTCATGCAAACTTGCCAGCACTTTTAACATAGGTCTGCATATTTTCAGCTCAACCGACCTCATAATGCACACATATATATATATATATATATATATATATATATATATAATATATATATATATATATATATATATTATATATATATATATATATATATATATATATATATGTGTGTGTGTATATATATATATGTGTGTGTGTGTGTTGGAGTCTCTCTCATACGTGAGCGTTGACGCTGAATTCGACTGTTAAGCAGGTAATCTTGTATTTGTTGAAATAGTTGTGAGCTGCTGGAGTTATTTCTCTGACGGGTAATAGGAATTTCCATATCCTCCGAGGAAATGAACTGTTGACCCAGACAATTAGAATTAATTTTAATAAAAGCATCAATTTAAGAAAAAATAATAAAGTAGTAAAAACTGAAAATTTAGCACGAAAAATTTGTAGGGTTCTAAATAAATGTTAAAATGTAATACATACGAAAAACCTACGTTATCGCCAGAACACGAACGCTCGTTGGTGTGTTCTGTTTGTATTTGCTCCATCGGCGCGTTGACAGGCAGACAATAGAATGCGATGGCGAGATTCATAATATTTGTTGTCATGATTGTGTGGTGGATGTGGCGATGATAAATCTCTCTATGAATGCAGACAGGTACATAAAAGAACGCCGTTTGACGAAGTGAAAGTGATGGAAAGGTAGGAAATAGACTGAGTGAATAAGTGCTGGGAAGGGAGGAAATTGCATGAGTGAGTGAGAAAGACAGATACATTAAAGAATGGGAGTGGACTTGTCAAAGTGGGTTTTTGGCCCTAGCAATGACACCTTTTAAGATAGGGATTTCTAACGTAGCCCACGGGCATCGTCACCTCATTTTATATGCCCCTGTAAATTTTGGAGTCAATCGGACGGGATGTAGTGACCTTGAAAGCGATCCAAGCGGTCCAAACGCATTTCAGTTTTATATATAGAGAAGATATATATATATCGAGTTTGTATGATTGTGTATAGAACAATATATTAATCAATGAAATTCCAACTTAGTCTGGATTTCACGTTTCATTATTCGTAAGTTTTGCAATTTTGAAATTAAGTAGTACTTTCGTGCGTTACGCAGTTATCAGGTTTACATAGTGGCAATCGTGTTCCACTTCTGACAACTGCCATTGATCACAGCTGTCAATTATGGAAAACGACTGTCATTACTTAAACCTGATGATCGCGTAAGGCATGAAAGTACTAGTTTTTCCAATATTGTAAAATTGTAAACTTGCAAAAATTGCAAATAATAAAACTCTAAAATCAGACTTGGAATTTCATTGATTAATACACACACACACACACACACACACACACACACACACACACACACACACACACACACACACACACACACACACACATACACACACACACATACACACACACGCACACACGCACACATACACACACACACACGCACGCACACACATGCACACACACACACATACACACATATACATATATATATACATATATATATTAAAGGAAAATTGACAACAAAACCAAGGCAGGACGAATATCTCAGGTCATTTGGAATGTTTAATTAGAGTAAGGTGAATCAAAATATGGAGAAGTAGAAGTAATTAATGTCTTACAGTCGTTTCTGGGATATCCAGGTGAAGCGTCATCACCATACACTGGGTATTCCATCATCAGAGACAAGAAAGTTCCAGACAGAGAATTCACAGTGTATCTCTCTCTATATAAACGGCAGTTTGTCTGTGCGTGTTTCTGTGTGTTTGTTTGCTTGTACCCTCACCCTGACCACGGCTTTCAACCGATTCTGATGAAACTTGACACACACATAGCCCAATGTCATAATTCAAAACTAACGTAGCGAAAATTTTGAAAAGTTCCCCCAGTTCTGAAAAAAATCGATAAATTCGACATGGGGTCGAGAATCAGAAACACAAACCGCAAACTGTCTAGGGGACGCAACTCCACCTTTTTTTACTCTCAAAAAAAATTTACCATCATTTTTTTCCATTTTTTTGCTATTTTTTGGCTATAACTCTCTAAAAATGCTTTATAGTTATTTCCCTTACAAACCTGAGCAACGCCGGGCGATACTGCTAGTAAAAGAATAAAAATTAAAACAGTAGATGGAAGAATAAAAGACAGAAGAATATAGTTCACAGAGTGTACGGAAGTTACTCCGTACTTCCGTGAAGGTATAGCTTCTTTAGTATAAGTCAAGGTAAATCGAGGCAGTATTTGGAATGTTGCATTCAAATTGAAGGAATACTGTTTTATTGCTATATATACTGCGAATTCTCTGTCTGGAACTGACCTGCATACACGCCTTGTTTCTGATGACAGAATATCTAGTGTACGGAGGTGTAGACCCATCATCTGGGATATCCCAGAAACAGCAGTAAGATATTAATTACTTCTACTTCTCCATATTTTGATCCATCCTTAATCTAATTAAATATTTTAAATGACCTAGGATATTCGTCCTGCCTTGGTTTTGTTGTCCATTTTCCTTTAATATATATATATATTACAAACAAGAAAGGAAATTTCGAACGTAAAAACAGCAGAAATATTAGGCATTTTACGTTTAAAAGACGAGAAGGGGGGGGGGGCTTCCAGCAGATAAGGATAGGATTCGAACCCGTACTCGTCAAATGCCGGGGAAGTATTCTACCCTTAAGCTGAACGGACTGCTGACAGATATTACTGTCAGTTTTAGCGCTAAATAATGATAGGTTTTGGAATGCGACTGCATTTTATAAACAAACTTTGGAAGCGTCGAATGTGTTTGATAGTCTACAGAAAAGAATATAAATTTCAGCGTCGTATAGCTGTGAAAACAGTATAATGTGTATACGTTATAATATTTGAAATTCCGTGGTTTTGCTAACCATTTACGAGTATGTGGATGTGTCTGCATTGTGTACGTCCCTGTGCACAGCTGTGTATATTTGTATCCCCTGTTGATGTGTTATTGCAGGTGCTTATAACTATACACACTTGTCTTTGTGCACACAAGTGCTTGTTAATGATGACTGCACTCGCATCGTAGGTGCATGCACGTACGCATGTATGTCAACGTATTTATGTATGAGTGTGCGTTTGTCTTTGTATCTATGTTTTGTGTGTGTGTGTATGTGTGTATGCACGTATGCATCTGTCTATGTATAAATGTATGCGTGTAGAAATTTGAATGCATGAGGACGTGTCTGAATGTGTGTACGAACGTATGTTTGTATACCTGTGTATGTGTGTGTATGTGTGTGTGCGTCCTCGCGTTTGCGCGTGCGCGGGCGAGTGACTGCATGCGTGTGTATGCATGCGCAGATGGTAATTAGCAAGATACAAACTAATTAAAGCAAAGTGGGAATCCTGATGGCAAACTTTGATTGGGGTAATTGACAGAAGACAGAAGACAGTGAGTCATAGATGCACAGATGGGAGGGTGGTGGATGAGTGGCAATATATCTAAAGGATCGGGAGTTATTAGTATTAGCGTAAAAGTAACAGTGTAAGAGGTGGTGGTGGTGGGGATGAGAGGCAAGGAAGGAAAGAAAGTAGGTGGGGTGAGGCTGATTGGATCGTGGGTGCCGAGAGAGATGAAATATATGAAAGGAACGCAGAAAGGATGTCCAGGAAACAAGATCATAAGCATACATAGACACAGACACACACAAACACATACTACTACTACTACTACTACTACTACTACTACTACTACTACTACTACTAATAATAATAATAATAATAATGATGATAATAATATTATTATTATTATTATTATTATTATTATTATTATTATTATTATTATTATTACTATAAATGTATATATGAATCACAGTCGGGAATAGCCCCGCCAGGAGTGAAACTCAGGATGTACTATTAAGTTTTGATATAATATACACACATATAAACACGCGCACATAGACCCACACACACACACACACACACAACCATATACAACACATGATGATTATAATGAGTACGTGGTCGATAATGTTGATACTGGTAGTAGTGATAATGTTGATGGTGATCATGATTTTGATGGAGATATAGACACACACACACATTCACATAAAGAAACACACAAGCAAGGATACAAAGAGAAGCACATCCAAACACACACACACACACACACACATACACACACACACTGACACACGTGTTGCATACTTAGTATACCCGTGCCGTCAAAATATATAGCATAATAAATCGACAATTTTATTGTTTCTTTCATCTTATATTTGTCTCAATCATTAAATAACGACCCAGTACATATTGTATTAAGCCTGGTGCCCAGGCTATCGCAAACACACCAACACCGTTTGTTAAGCAGTTGGTGGGGGACACTACAAACACAGCACACACACACACATATATACACACACACACACACACGCATCCCGTTGTTTTGAGTAGAGAATCTTGAAGTCGATAATGCCATGAATAATAGCCTGCCAATAATATGTTAAAGGGTCATTATCTTCCATTTTTCTAATTTAAAGGATTTATTAACCCGATTTTAACATGCTATTATTTATAGCTTAATCTGTTTCGAGGTTCAACGTTTACCCCCAAAAGGAACAATTATTGTACATTCTTGAGGTTTCTAAATTCTCAAGACGTGAACCATTCATAAGCTTAATACATGAACGTTGACCAATCAATTTATACGTTAACGGACAGCGCTCTGAGCTACATCTCTGCTTCAAAAACAAAGTATTTTTATAACATAATTCGCAGTACATAACCATACACCATACGCTTTTGTAAAATTAAAGTGAAACCGGTAAAAACGTATTCTTATATTTTAAAATAGAATTAAATTCTAATTAATTCTAACATATTCCCTGTGCATTTTCAGTTTCATTATTTCTATTCCTCCACATGTTTGGATTAATAACAATGTTTACACATACACGCACACAAACGCACGCAAAAGCACGCACACACATTGATGTTGATTCGCTAGCTTCTGCACGCATTTTTTTCTCTTCTTGTTTCTCTCCGTGTTTCTTTTCTGTGTATCTTTTGTTGAAGAGCGTAGGCTCGAAACGTAAAAGACTTGTTTTATTTATATTCCTGAGCGCCATACTAATACAATTGTTTGTTTGTACTCCACCTGCCTTCGTCTTTTGTTTATTTTCATAAAACTTCCCGTATATATATATAATATATATATATATATATTATATATATATATATATATATATATATATATATATATATATATATATTGGAAAGAAAATTCCGAATTACCCGTCCTTGTTGTCTTTGTATCGTCTATCTGGATGTTTTGTTGTCCCATTTTTTGGTATCACCTGTCTGGATGTTCTGCGTTCTTGTTCCATTTTTGTATATATATATAATATATATATATATATATTATATATATATATATTATATATATATATATATATAATATATATATATATATATGTATTTTCTTGCTTCGGATCGAGTTGGATGGCGAACAAAAGTGTGGAGTGGAGTGAAAGCGTTTGAAGAGGCCAGGATAACGCATGCAAGACTCAAAAGAGATTTAAAGAAGAATGCTACGATCGAGAAGGTGAATCACAATGACCTTTTTGTGTGCACAGTCTGTGATGCACTATGCCTTTCTTTTGCTAGGCTCAAATCTCATTTGCGGACCCATGGAAAATGAACCTCCGGCAACTATTCTGCTTATATATTTGTGCACACCTTTGAATGCAATGTATGCCAGAAGGTTTGCAAATCTAACGGAGGTCTCGAAAAACATTTTAAGACCCACAAAGATCAGAACTTATATGCTGCTCTGGGTGGTCCAAATCAAATATGAATTCGATGTGTCTTTTCAGAACATTGTCTGGTTTGAAAAGCCACATCAGATGCCATGATGGTTCTAAGGTATAGATATAAAAGAGGTAGTCAAACTGCATAAGGAGTAGACAACCACCATATATATATATATTACTCTTTTAGCTGTATTAGTCATTTGACTGCGGCCACGCTGGATCACCGCCTTTAGTCGAACAAATCGACGCAGGACTTGCTTTTTGTAAGCCTAATACTTATTCTATCGGTCTCCTTTGCCGAACTGCTAAGTTACGGGAATGTAAACACACCAACATCGGTTGTCAAGCGATGCTGGGGAAACAAACACAGACACACAAACACACACATACACATATATATATACGACAGGTTTCTTTTAGTTTCCGTCTACCAAATCCACCAAAGACTTTGGTCGGCCCAAGGCAGATGCAGTGTGACTGAGCCCGGAACCACGTAGCTTTTACATATATATGTATATGTACATACACATACAGAGGCAAATCAAAATTAAAAATAAAAACATCAAAAGAACGTACACATTGAAAATATTAGATTGACGCTCAGAAAAAGTTTAAGATGCAAAAAAACATGGCTCTTTGTCAGAAAGAGGAAAGTGGAAAACTCCATAGAGAAGGAAATTAATAGTGCGAGAACAGCACGGACACACATGCACACACACACCACACACACACACACACACACACACACACACACACACACATACATACACACACATACACACACACACACACAGACATACTCATACACATCCGCTTTTATACAATTTCTGTTGAAAAGATTCACTTACAGGGTATTGGTCAGCTGGCCTAGGGCTCTAATACAAGAAACTGACCTAAAGTGCTGTGTAATGAGACAGAATCTGAAGTCAAGTCATAGGATCTTCAATGAGCTTTTTAACCACAGTGTCATGACTGCGCCAATTTCTTAAGGTGGCGAGCTGGCAGAAACGTTAGCACACCCAGTGAAATGCTTAGTGGTATTTCGTCTGTCTTTACGTTCTGAGTTCAAATTCTACTGAGGTCGGCTTTGTCTTTCATAATTTCGGGGTCGATAAATTAAGTACCAGTTGTTGCATACTAAGGTTGATGTAATCGACTGCACCCCTCCCCAAGCATTTCGGGTCTTGTGCCTAGAGTAGAAAATAATTTTGCTCATTTCTTAAGGCATCGAGATGGCAGAAACATTAGCACGTCGGGCAAAATGCTTAGCAGTATTTCGTTGTTTTTACGTTCTGGGTTCAAATTCTGCCGAGGTCGATTTTCCTTTTCATTCTTTAGGGGTCGATAAACTACGTACCAGTTGCGTACTGGGTTCGATCTAATCGACTAGCTCTTTCCGCCCAAATTTCGGGCCTTGTGCCTAGTGTAGAAAAGAATTTTGCTCATTTCTTGTTATCCTTTACTTTATCTCAAAGATGCAAAGACATCACAAAAACTGTTCAGAATTTCCAACCAAAACTGTCCGACGAACGGGAACGTGAAACTGAGTAACACTCTTTGTGATGTCTTTGAAGATTTATTAATAAAGTTTATATATACCTTAACTTCTCCTCCTCCCACCCTACCCATACCAAGCTCTCTGTCCCTTACTCCCAGTTTCACCGTCTGCGCAGGCTCTGCAGTGACAAACATGACTGTGATATTCAATCTCAACTCATGATTCACCACTTCATCCTTCGTGGATATCCCCTCACCACTCTCCGCACAGTCCTTGCCGGAGCACCACCACCACTACTACTACTACTACTACTACTACTACTACTACTACTATACTACTACTACTACTACTACTGCTGCTGCTGCTGCTGCTGTTGCTCTCTCCCCACACCCGCTCCGCCCTTGCCCGTATCCCGTTTCCCCTCACCTACCACCCCTCCACCTCGCCCCTCCAATGCACCATTCTCCGAGCCTTCCAGCGACTCCAGTCTGACTCCTCCAACTCACACATCTTCCTCAACCTACCCGTTCCTTCCTTCAAATGAACCCACAACCTGCGTGACTACCTGAGCCACAGTTTTTTCCCTAACCCCACCTTCCAGCTTGGCTCGTTCTCCTGACCCCGCTCACGCTGCCACACTCACGCCTACTTCTCTAACACCACCATCCTCACAGGCACCCATCATCGTCCCTATCATATCACTGATTCCCTTACCTGCACTTCTAGGGACGTCATTTACTGCATCTCCTGCTCTTTTTACATTTCTCTGTATATCAGTCAAATGGCTGACCGGTTCACGAAGCACCTCCGAAACATCAGACTCAGCAATGACACCCCGGTATCGCGCCATTTCCGCTCTACTGGTTATCACTACAACACCTGTCTGTGTTCGTATTGTGTTTGCACAGGGCCATCCGCAATCCCGCCTTCGCTGTGAACAAGAATTAATTTTCTCTCTCGTTTCTTTGTGCCACACAGGCTCAACTTCCCTTCTCTCTTCATCTGACACTTACTTCCTGTCTTCACTCCTACCCCCATTCTCTCTTCATTGATACCCCACCCATACACCTTCAACGCACACGCACATCCCATGTCCCAAATCCCACTCCCACACCACAAAACACCACATCACGTCAAACAACCTCACACCATTCCACACACATTAGCACTCTCTACTTTCTAGCACACACACCACACACCATCATCTGCATACCCACACATCATCATTCGCAGACCCACACACCATCATCCACATACATACACACTACAGAAGCGCACATCCACACATCAGAACCATAAGCCACTATCCACACTTACACATACTCACATACATACGCACGCGCACTTTCGTTTTGGGATCACCAATACTTTATTATCTCCCCTTCTTTCTACCACTCCTGTCAAACCGTTTTTCTAAACAAGTCGCCATGCTTCATCGCCAAATCCACGTGGAAGCATATGGCCTAGTGGTTAGAGCAGCGGATTCGCGGTCGAGGGGTCGTGGGTTCGAATCTCAGACCGGGCGATGTGTGTGCTTATGAGCGAAAGACCTAAGCTCCGCGCGGCTCCGGCAGAAGGCAATGGCGAACTTCTGCTGACTCTTTCGCCACAACTGTCTTTCACTCTTTCTTCCTGCATCTTGCAGCTCACCTGCGGCGGGCCGGCGTCCCGTCCAGGTGTGTGTGTGTGTGTGTGTGGGGGGGGGGTTTACACGCCAAGGAAACCGGTAAATCAGCCCTTATGAGCCAGGCCTGGCTCGAGAAGGAACAAACAATCGCTAAATCCACAAGTTTTTTTTTTATATTCTCCCTCTGATTGAGGCTCGAAACTTAAAAGACTTCCTCACTTTTCCGACCGTCAAACTAATACACCTGTTTGTTGTTCCTACACCTGCCTTCGTCTTTTGTTTTTCTGTAAATTTCAACTATATATATATATATATATTATATATATATATATATATATATATATGCATATATTCATACACACACACGCACACACACACATATATATTATGTGTATCTTTCGGTGATAACGATTTAGTTGTGCGTTCTACTGAAAGTACCTGTTCCGGAATTAACATATAAACGGTGGAGCATTCCACAGACACATGTAACCTTCACATAATTCTCAGGCAGAATCCACTTCTGATCAGGATCTCGACTGTGCAACAACAACAACAACAACAACAGCATCGGCAACAACGACGGCGACAACAACAGATTTTATTTCCTCAAAATATGAATAGTTGGTGTTTTCAATGGTTAATGTTTAATTAACGAATATCAGCCTCATTAATCTCACCATTATGGGAGATCTTATTAAGGCCAGGGGCCACGAACCTCAACCCATTCATCCACCCTTATTTGTAACTTAAACTCCACTCATTCACCACCACTAGCACCACACCCACCAACACTACTGCTACCGGAAATGCCACAACCTCGCAGCGAACAACAATTCTTAGTAATACCACCCCTCCAACTTCATCACTACTACTACTACTACTACTACTACTACTACTACTACTCTACTACTACTACTACTGCTGCTGCTGCTACTACTACTGCTGCTGCTACTACTACTACTATACTACTGCTGCTATTGCTGCTGCTACCACTACTACTACTACTACTACTATACTACTACTACTACTACTAATACTGCTGCTATTGCTACTACTACTACTACTACTACTACTACTACTACTGAGACTGCTGCTATTGCTACTACTACTACTACTACTACTACTACTACTACTACTACTATACTACTACTACTGAGACTGCTGTTGCTGCTGCGGCTGCTACCTCTACTGCCGTCTCTGCTGCTATTCTGTCCACCATTAACGCTCTCATCACTATGGATACCCTCATCACCACAGCTACCAGTAACCTAAACACCAGATCGACCAACAACCCTTGACGATTTGCAGGTTTTATGCAAGTGCGTATGTGTATATGCCCGTTTTGTATATGCACGTACGTATATATATATATGTATGTACGTAAGTATGTATGAATGAATGAATGCATATGCATATATGTATATATATATGTGTGTATATATATACATGCATATATACATACATATATATATGTATATATATGTATGTATATATATGTATATATATATATGTATATGTATATATATAGTATAATATATGTATGTATATATATATGTGTGTGTATATGTATATATATATAAATATATATATATATATATATGTGTGTGTGTGTGTGTGTGGTATACATGTCCAGACGTGTCATCGTCGGTCATATCAGATGTTCCAACCTCTGCCACACCTTACTAAGTAAATGGGCCCTTTTTGTTTGTTTCCTAAAAGCCAAACGAGTGATTATGTCGTGTGATATAAAAGTAACAGTTTTTTCCAAAGGAGTTAAACGTATGATTATGTCTGCCTTTTAACCCGTCCACCAATAATGGACAGTCATACACACACACACACACACACACACACACACATACACATAATGTATATATTTATATAAATGTATGTATACATATATAGTTACCGCCCTCCTCGTTATCTCACATCTTATTAC
>NC_043001.1:80301133-80321133 GCF_006345805.1 Octopus sinensis | reverse complement strand
ATGCCTTTATGAATTTCAATGAAGTCATGCTTAGATCATCAGTTAAATCCATCTTTTAGCGATGCACTGCAGAACTGGGGATAAAACTATTGAAACACTTGTATATAGAAACAGAAATTTCTTTATATGCATGTTTACATACATACATGCACACATACACAAAGGGCAAAGAGTAATGACCCCCTTTGGTCACGAATGACCATGAGATTGCACCTAGCAAGTTCAAGTTACTCTCCGAGACACGAGTCCGGGTAAGGTTGTTTATGGATGGCCAGCAGTCGCCCATGCATACCAGCCTCTCCTCTACACGACACTGATGTTATCCAAGAGAAAGGAACATGGAATAAAGCATCTTCCTTAAGAACAATACACAGCCTGGTCCGGGAATCGAACTCACTACTTCATGATTGTGAGCCCGACGCTCTAACCACTGAGCCAGGATCCTTCACAGCCACACACAAATATATATGTATGCTTGTGTGTGTGTGTGTGTGTGTGTGTGTGTGTGTGTGTGTGCGTATAAGTATGAATGTATTCACGTATGTACGTGTATATATATATATATATATATATATATATATATATATATATAATACAGGCAATTTAAAAATAAAACAAAAGTAGAAACAAAAACAGCAATAGTCGAGAGGACCTACACAGTGAATGTATTAATTTCGTTGACGCTCAGTTTAAGATGGAAAAGGGAGGGATCGTGACGTTTCGAGCGTTGGCTCTTCGTCAGAAGGAGGAAAGAGGAAAAAGTTCAAAGAGAAGGAAAAGAATAGTTTTTTAAAAGCACGTGTGTGGTTATATACATGCTTATATTTGTGAGTGTTTCCTTGGTGAGGCTACTGTTGACAATCACAGTTGTGTTTTATGCATTGGTAAAGTATTTTCCTTGAAAAACAAAAAATAATAAAATAACGGAATAAATCTCGAACGAACGTTATGATAAAAATGTCTAACGCAAAAGACTAATGAAAATAAGAGGGGTATTTGGTGTATTTATTGGAGCAGTAATTGAAGGAGGGTTAAAGATATAACTTTCTGACAAGTTCTGATTGGTTGAGGTGTGTAGTGAGTCACGGTTATAAAATAGAGCGAATTATCTCGGGTGATTTTCTTAAGATATGTGGTCAGTCATGGCTCATAAAACAAGGAGAGAATTAGGTAGCGTGATTGGTTGAGATGTGTGGTGAGCTATGACCCATAAAACAGAGAGCGAACGTAATATAATAATTTTATAGTATGATAATAATAATAATAATGATAACAACAACAACAACAACACAATAATAATAATAATAATAATAATAATAATAATAATAATAATAATAATAATAATAATGATGATGATGATGATGAAAGATTAATAAATGATGAAATAATGCTAAAATTATATAATGTTAAGTGAAATGAAAAATAGCATAAAATAAAATGAAACAGAATAAGTGGAAAGGTGTGAGATGAAGGAAACTTTTACAAAATAAGAATTAGAAATTAAAAATAACGATAAAAATAATCAACATAACATTAAAAATAATGGTAAAATTAATTTTGATAAAAGGAAAAAGATTTTTAGATGTGGAGTTACACAGTTAGAGAAATAATATTCACCTTAGCCGCGTATTCATTCTTGCGATTACACACACACACATACACACACAACGTATTTAATCGCTCTTTTTTATATTTTATGTTGATTTTTATCGTCGTTATTATTTTAATTTGTATTTTCATTTTCATTTTATGAAATTTTATTTCCTCTCTCACTTTTCCACCTAATTCATTTTATAATATTTCTTTCTTTCAGTTAACATTATAACTATTTTTAAATTTAATTTTTTTCATCATATATCATTATATTATATTATATCATTTTATCATTAGACTATATTATTATTATTATTATTATTATTATTATTATTATTATTGCATAATTACATCATGATAGTGTTATACTATAGTATCATCTTTACTCTCTGTTTTATGGGTCATGACACACATACATCCACAACCAATCGCGGAACATAATTCACACTCTGATTTATGGAGCATGACTCATCATACAGCTAAACCAATGATACAAAGCCATTTGCTATCACTGTTATGGTCATTTCTTAACACAAATCTTAACCAACCACATTGCATCACTCTCTGACTGTTCGATAATATATGACTCACTATACATTTCAAGCAATCACATCACACCATTTTCTTTTTAAATAGCTGTGACTTACTAGACGTTTCTACATTTCGGCCAATCACATCACAGAATGCTCTGTTTTATAGACCGTGACACTCCAGATATCTCAACCAATCACATCACACCATTTTCTGCTTTATAAATTGTGACTCACCACACATTTCAATCAATGATATCCCACGATTCTCTGATTGGCATATAAACATAAATCACTACATGCCTCAACCAATCACATTGCACAATTTCCTGATTGCTTTTCAAATAATGATCACTTACACTTCTCAGCCAATCACATTACACAATTCCCTGATTGCTTCATAAACCATATCTCGCTGCACAACTCAACCAATCACATCATACAATCTTCCTAACAAACACATATCTGGCCTAACTACAGGGCCGTGTTAGGAGCATTGAGGACGCATGTGTAATTTAATGTACTGGGCCCTAATCACATCACACGATCTTCTGTTTCTTAACCAATCACCTGATTTTCTTTCGGACTTTGACCGACCACATATCTCACCTAACTACAGGGCCGTCTTAAGAGCATTGGTGACACCTGCGTGAGTCAATGTACTGGGCCCTATCGTGTTTATTTATTGACAGAAAGGCAAATCATACATAGATCAGAATTGGGACTCCAGACCTGTGGAACCCCTGCGCAACTACCAAATGTATCAATGCGTTAAGACGGCAGTGACTCACTATACCACACATTTCGTTCTGTTCATAGCTATGACCCACCATATGCCTTAGCCAATCAGAACGTAACAGATATCAGCAGGGTCAAGCGATGGTGGGGACAGACACAGACACAAGGACACGCACATGCGCGTACGCACACACACTCACATACACATACACACATGTGATAGATTTCTTTCAGCTTCTATCTACCAAACCCACTCACAAGGCGGTTTGGGTCGGCTCTATGTTATTGTAGAAGACACCTGTCCTAGGTGCCATGCAGTGGGACTGCATTCGGAACCATGTGGTCGGGAGGCAAGCTTCTTACTATAGCTTGATGAGTTTGGTGAGGGCAATCTCTTCATAATATGCCGAGTGATCTCAGAGTTGGTAACTGTGCACCATGGCTTGCACTGATTTCTTGGTTGAGTGTATGAAGAGGACTACAGTAGGGTGTTACGAGCAGTTAGCAAAGTCTGTAACCATGAGCAGTGCATTGACGACTGCTTGCATTAATTCTGTCTTTCATTTGTCCGTCTCACAGATTTTGTTACACAGCATGGGGAGAACCATGGTTATCAGATCGTTATTTCATTTTATTAACCCAGTGGAAAATTTGTTATCGGTATTTACTGCATTTTTGTGGAATAAGTACTAAATCGCTCCTTTCATTTCAGCATCCACAATTCCTGGCGTACATTGCTACATGTTACTGTCATCATTACAACCACTGTTTGAATCATCAGCATCATTGACATCCTGTGTATCCTGGATATTGTGCAAGAATCTAACCCCATTCTCTTTCCATCCCCTCAAAATGTTTTATGTCTCTCATGACTCGTCTCTTTATATCCTTGGCGCTGTGTCGTTTCGACCCATTCTGCTACTGTTCTTTATGAGTGGGATGCCGTTCAACATTATGTTGCATCCATTTTGTAGTTTTGGTCTCATCAGTTTTGTCTCGCCAAATATCCTGAGTCTTGGCTGTCATGTTTAGCGAGACACAGCTTTATGTATGGATGTATCTGATGAGACCCAGACTGCAAAATGGTTGCAACAGATGTTGAACGGAGTCCCACCCATAAGGGACAGTAGCAGGATGGGTCGAAACGACAGTTGTGCAAAATAATGATTAATACCAATAATAATGATATAATATTCTGGTTACTTAATAAATTATATATATATATATATATATATATATATATATATATATATATTATATATATATATATTATATATATATATATATATATATATATATGTATATATATATATATATGTGTGTGTGTGTGTGTGTGTGTGTATATGCATATATACAGAGCAACCTCGATTCTTGAACAACATTGCCGAACTGAGTCGAACCGAGTTAACCTGAATGGAATCATTTCTGAGTCGTATACATTCGTGTATTGTGCTTTTCTTTTCCGATTTTATTTTACTGTGCCTTTTTTTCTCTTCATTAGCCCTTCGTCATGGCTCCAAAGAAAGCTAGCATTGATACTGGTAAAGGAAAAAGAGAAATTGAGAGAAAAACAATTGTGTTCACTAAAATGCCTTCTCGTGTTAGACAATGCTCCCGCTCACCCTCCAGGTTTTGAGGATAACTTAGTTGAAGAGTATGATTTTATTCAGGTCAAATACCTGCCACCTAACACAATTCCTCTAATACAACCAATGGACTAATAGGTAATCGCAAACTTTAAGAGACTTTACACAAAAGCCCTGTTTCGAAAGTGTTTTCAAGTCACAAATGACACTCTGTCAATTCTCAAAGAATTTTGGAAAATTCATTTCAATATTCTGAATTGTGTAAATTGTATTGATAATGCATGGGACCAAATGAGTTTCAGAACCATGAATTCAGCATGGAGGAAACACGGGCCAGACTATGTACCAGAACGAGACTTTGAGGGGTTTGAGAGAGCTACAAGTACTGCTGCTGTCGAGGAAATTGCTATTGTTGGTGATATTGTCTCTATAAGGAAAACTATGGACAGTGAAGATATTGAAGAGCTGGTGGAGGACCACCGAAGAGCAGGTACACCTTCAAAATGAACAGCAAAAGACTTTGGCTGAGGAAATGGCTTCTGAGAAGAGAGGAAAGGAGGGTGTCCCAAGTTCTTTAATCAATGACATTTGTGCTATATGGAGTGATGTGCAACGTTTTGTGGGAAAATAGCACTCTGATACAGTGGTAGCAAATATAGCAGTAAACCTTTTCAATGACGATGTCATGTCTCATTTTAGAAACAGTTTACAACTCAGGCAAAAACAACTAACATTGAACAGGCTTTACTGAAACAAAAAAGAAAAGAAACACCAGAGAAAGATTTTCTTGAGCCAGAGCCAGAGACAGAGAAGGGAAGAACCCCCCACCAAAAGACAGTTACCAGAAGGTTTTATGGAAGAGGTCTCCCCTTCTAAGAAATAACACACTTTTGTGTTTTAATTACAGTTTGAGTACACGTTTTTGTACCAAAATATATAGTGTAAGTGTGTAAATAAGCATTCACCTGGTGCTTGGAAACGAATTAATCACTTTTACATTAATTGTAATCGGAAAAGATGATTCGGTTCTCGAACAATTCGGTCTTCGAACAGACTAAATTATGATCGAGAACCTAGGTTGCTTTGTATATGAATATGTATATTAACATATTATACGATTAACGCACGCACCCTACTAAGTAAGATTGTTCTGTTATCAAGTTAGCCTTGATATTAACTCTCACGCGACTCTGCATCTTTCTTTCTTTCTCTCCCATTCCCTTTCGTCTTTTTTTCCCTCACTTAACTTGTCTCTCCTCTCTCTCTCATTCTTCATCTCTCTCTCCTTTCACCATTCTTCATGGTCTCCTCACACCATCCCCTTCTTCTCTCTCTCTTCCTCTGCTCCTCCTCCCCCCCATTCCCGTCATCCATCTGCGACGATACTTCCGTCGTAACTGCTATCCTGTCCTTTCTCTCCCGCCTTGCAAGGCTCTGGTTGACAAAATTTCCCTCTGTCTTCCACGATAACCAGCGTTACAATACTTTTTTCGTCTGGCGTTAACAGCCCTTCTATCTTGTTCTCCTTGTCTTGTCTCTCACTGTTATATATTTATTTTTCCACTGTTTATATATATTTTTTACTGTTTATATGTTTGTACTGTCGTTACCGTCTTGCCTTTTTTTTTACCCCTCTGCGAAAAGATCTCAGAATTTTAATTGATTTGCTTTTCGCGGGAGGAAGGAATTTTTCTTCGAAGTATACGTCTCGCTTTTATCCTTCGAAACGTTTAGTAGATGAAATCTTAGCGACTGAAGAAGGGGGTTTTTTCGTTGTGCTTATTGTCCTGTATCTCTCCCTTTTTTGCTTGTCTTGTTCCTTGGTTGTGTCTATGTGTTTCGTCTCTCTATGTGTTCGACGTCTTTTTGGTGTCCTGTACACATATATGCGTGTATATGTACATGTAGAGGTAGGTACGTACATATATGTTTATATATATGCATATATCTATTTTTTAACATATTATACGATTAAACGCACGCACCCTACTAAGTAAGATTGTTCTGTTTATCAAGTTAGCCTTGATATTAACTCTCACGCGACTCTGCATCTTTCTTTCTTTCTCTCCCATTCCTTTTTCGTCTTTTTTTCCCTCACTTAACTTGTCTCTTCCTCTCTCTCCATTCTCATTCTCTCTCTCCCTTTCACCATTCTTCATGGTCTCCTCACACCATTCCCCTTCTTCTCTCTCTCTTCCTCTTGCTCCTCCTCCCCCATTCCCGTCATCCTCTGCGACGATACTTCCGTCGTAACTGCTATCCTGTCTTTTCTCTCCCGCCTTGCAAGGCTTCTGGTTGACAAAATTTCCCTCTCTGTCTTCCACGATAATCCAGCGTTTACAATACTTTTTTCGTCTGGCGTTAACAGCCCTTCTTATCTTGTTCTCCTTGTCTTGTCTCTCACTGTTATATATTTATTTTTCCACTGTTTATATAATATTTTTTACTGTTTATATGTTTGGTACTGTCGTTACCGTCTTGCTTTTTTTTTTACCCCTCTGCGAAAAGATCTCAGAATTTTAATTGATTTGCTTTTCGCGGGAAGGAATTTTTCTTCGAAGTATACGTCTCGCTTTTATCCTTCGAAACGTTTAGTAGATGAAATCTTAGCGACTGAAGAAGGGGGTTTTTTCGTTGTGCTTATTGTCCTGTATCTCTCCTTTTTTGCTTGTGTTCCTGGTTTGTGTCTATGTGTTTCGTCTCTCTATGTGTTCGACGTCTTTTTGGTGTCTGTACACATATATGCGTGTATATGTACATGTAGAGGTAGGTACGTACATATATGTTTATATATATGCATATATTCTATTTTATTAACATATATATATATATATATATATATATAGATATATATAATATATATATATATATATATACACACATATATACAGGTTTTATGTCGGAGCTATCCCAGTTACGTGAGTTACCTTCTCCATGAAGGATGCCCTAACAAAGGCTAGGAGTCCTTCACTCCCAATGGTTTAACCACGCGATCGGGTATTCAGTCCGATTATTTCTATGTCCCCCGCGCATGATACAGCCCTAAGACATTTATTGGATGGCCGTTGACTCTCAAGAGTTCCTCCGCCCTTTGACGGGTTTTGTTTTTCATCCCACAGGGTGACCAATAAACACTCTCCTCACCAAGCAAGCTTGGTGGGGTTGCCGGTTTAGTCGCCGACGACCCGAGATCATGTATAGATATATATATATATATATATATATATATATTATATATATATATATACATACATACATACATACATACATACATACATACATACATAAACATGTATATATATGCATATACAGAGTGTGCGTGTGTGTGTGTGTGTGTGTGTGTGTGTGTACAAAGAAGAGAAAGGAGGAGCGAGAAAGAAAAAGAGACATTTTTACAATTTTCTAGCAATTCTCTCGACGCATTTTTGTTACAGACAAACATTGAAAGGAAGATGAGCGTGGGATGTGTGGACGTTCGAAAAGGAGTTGCTAATTAGTAGATGTTATGAATTTTCCGCCCATAAATTATTGAATATGAACGAATAAACAGATGCTGAAAATAAAACATTATTTTAACTAAAACATTTTTTCTCAACTTTAGATCTAAAAATATTTTCATAACACTTTCTATATTTACCTTTTGAACAATATAATTTTCTATTACGAAAATTGCGAACGAGTTTGATCAGCCTTGTGTCATGGAAAACCATAAATTATGGCTTTATATGATTTAGTTTACAATCCTTCTCTCTCCCGTGGCTTCAATTATAAATATCGTAACCATTATTGTTAATGCAAACCACAGATTTAACATGACATGTCTTGCAACTTATTACCGTTGATGTATATAACGGCTTCTATCAGAAGCTTTATATCTTCCATACAACATCTAGTTCATTCAAGAGTAGATCGCGTCCATTAATAGCACTATCTCGTCGGTGCCTTAACTTATCCTCCAAACCATGACAGTTTATTTTTATCTTGGCAATTCTTTAATGTTCTTTAAAGATTCTCATGAGTTATTGAAACTTTCTAACTGTTCAAATCTATCTGATAAAGAATTAATAGCCGTGTCAAGTATAACATTAAACGCATGATTTTTAAAATATCTTTCTGGGTCATCCGTACGAAGAATCTAGACAAAGCACTCATATAAAAATTACTTCGTTTTCCCTGGCGTATTCTTTTTCTTTTAAAAAAATTAGCTCTACATCTAATACTATAGCTAATCTTATTGCTGATATTAGCAGTATTTTTTATATTTATTTTCACGATAATAAATTAATTAGCAACATTATTTATTAATGAAATTGCAGTATATAGTGCCACAGAGTTGCTCGGCGTAGTTTTGCTGACAGCGTTATCTCTGTCTAAGACATCATATCAGCAGACATTTATCAGCGTTAGAAAAATATAATTTCAATTTAGTGATTCAAGTGTCTTTCCTTCGTGTCGCATTGCAGGATCACAAGCTAGAATTTCTAAAAGTTCATAAAGAAATTCTCAGATATAAATACAGGCGTAGGTGTGTGGTTTAGAAGATTGGCTTGCGCTGCTAATGGATTTGGTAGACAGAAACTATGTGGAAGCCCCTTCCACAATATATATATATTGATAAAAATGGTAAGACAACAAAAGAATGAAAGAGACCTCGATGTTATGTAAATAGAGGAATTTAACTCTAAATGTAATATGTGACAATTATTCGGTAGCCATGATAAAACTCCGAGTTTCGGATGCCGAAGTGGATAACTGAAGAGATGGCGGCGTGGATTTCCACCACGGCATCCGAAAATCGGAGTTTTATCATGGCTACCGAGTAATTGTCACATATTACACACACACACACACACACACACATATATATATATATATATATATATAAACCAAAGATAAAAAACACAAACGGAAATCGTCAAAAACATAACAAGCAGGAAAAGGACGATAGCACAACAACGGCAAACAGGACAAAACAAGACACGTATCATTCGCAACCAATTGCTTCTTCAGTCGGAGTCTGGAATGTCAACATAGTTTCGTCCAGTCCTTTCCGATACTACTTGAAAGCAGTTGAGCCAAGGGCTTAAGCTGAAGGCATTAAGCCCCTAGGCAAGGCAAACGAATGTATATATACAAACACAAAGAAATAACAAATAGAAAGGGTCTTTCGACTATCGGACGAACGTAACATAAGAAATAGAATTATACATATACAATCGACGAAAGCCTTTCGGTTATACACCAAAAATAAAACAAAATAGTCTTTTGCCTATCAGTCAGTGTAGCAAGCTAGCGCAAGGAAAAGGAAATGGAATAATCTTAACTGACCGGGTGGCGAGACAGAACAGAACAGATGCGACTGACCTCAAAGGTAGAGAAGCGGAGGAGTTGAAGAAAGCAGAGGGACTAAGGAATAAGAGAGAGAGGAAAGAAATCAGAGGGACCAAATAATGGGAGGGAGGGATCATATAATGTGAGGGAGGGAGGGATAGAGAGAGAGAGAGAGAGAGAGAGACAAGGTATAAGGGAGGTGAGGAAAGAAAGCAAAAAAGATTGAATATATATATATATATAAATACAAAATGGGACAACAACGCAAAACATCCGGACAACTAGGTAATACAAAAAGGGACAACAAAACATCCAGATAGACGATAAAAAAAACATGGACGGATCATTCGAAGCCTTTTATCCTCAGTCAAGAACCGGATCATCCTCGCAATTTCGGCTGATACATACATACATACATACATACATACATACATACATACATACATACATACATACATACATACATACATGCATACATTCATGCATTCGTAAATATAGGCATCTGCGCGTTACAGCTAACTCAGGTAACGTGATTCCGCACAAACGGAAATTGTAAGATATGACCGTTAATTTCGGAATACGGCTTGTAGTTTCGCTCTTACAGAAACTTGTATTGCGTAATGAGTTCAATGGTGACTTGCATTTTAGTTAAAATCAAATCGTTAACGATTTGAAAAACTATCAACGTTTTGCACGGATATATACACTCATGTATATATAATTACATAATGTACGTAATGTGTACATATATATATATATATATATATATTTATTTATTATATAGAAGGAGCTTCTACAGGACTAGAACTGTTTCATTCAAAAGAAATGATCAGGAAGCTAGTTGACAAGAGTTGTTTTGGCATTTATACATTTAGGCAGGTTTAAAGTGGTGGTGGTGGGGGACTTTTTGGGGGTAGGCATGGCGCAAAACTATCATTCTTAGGGGAGTGGTCAAAGGAATCGGTGGTAAACTAGATAAAAGTAGATAAAAGATATATATATATATATATATATATATACGTACATACATACAAACGCACACACATATATATACGTATATGAATGTATATATAATTTTTTTTTCAGAATTAAATAAAAAACCTAGGCTGTGAAAATTTTAGAACATTTATAAATAGGTCTTACAGCTGTTTCTAGGATATTTATTTTATCCCTTCATCGGAGACGGTGTGAGAAAATGGCTAAAATTTTTTTTATATTTACACATGCTGATATATGAACTATATATCCTTATTCGCATAATCACAGAACCTGGAGCTTAACTATGGTCTATCCATAGCACTTACTCAGCATTAGCTTACACCTTCGGGTCTTACTGACACCATTACCTCTCATAACCGCTATATGAATGTATATGTATATATGCATGCATGAATGTGTGCATGTGTGTTTCTATCATCAACACGAACGCAACCACCACCAACAACGGTATTATTTAGTACGAAGTAGATAAGCAAATTAATTTAAAATAAAAACATAAAATGTGGTATGCTACTGTATTTGAAAAGTTCGAATGACATGTCTTCGATCTAAGGTCTATAAGGGTTGACTTGAGACTAAACATCCACAATGCATTAGCTAAAGTAATATAACCAGCTTACCACCACCAATACCCGAGTATCATCAGTAACATCTAAGCCACTATAACCCACATCATCAACACTATCAACCCATCAGTTTTTGAATGCAACCGGCTACAACAACTGCCAGCATGTATGCCAACACATGTGCATGACCGTGTATATGAGTGTGCGCGCGAGTGTGTGTGTGTGTGTGTGTGTGTGTGTGTGTGTGTGTGTGTGTGTGTGTGTGTGTATGTATTTATGTCTTAAGTCAGAAGTGCATGGGTCGAGTTGCCTATAAAATCTAGTGACCCTTCAGCTATATTCCGCGTCCTCCAAAAGATTATAAGCACGCCTCAGGAAAGGAAAAAATCTGTATAAACATTTAACTTGTATAAATACCTCTATAACTGTAGATACCTTTTCCCATGTTTTATCAAATTGTGATAACACTGAATAAATTGCAATAACACTGAATTAAAATATTTATACAGATTTTTCATTCCCTGAAGTGTGTATACATTCTTTTGGCGTACTCTGTAGTACTTTTTCTTCCCCAGTTCCCTTTTTCATCTCATTTACCACTCTCACAAATCAGATCTTGGGTCAACTTTCTTTATCGCCACTGCTGTGGAACTGCCTTCAACTTAAGATTTCTGAAAAGAAGTTATCAAGTAGACCTGAAAAGGAACCGTAGAGAGATTACACAGGATATTAAACTTGATGTTTTAAACCACTTGATGCGGAAGTAAAACTTATATCGACAAAACATTAAATTTTGCTACGTCAAATGTGGGAACAATATAAAGGAGAGAAAATTATGCCAAGTGCTCAAGAAGCTACTCTGTTAACTTCCCGAGCTTTATTTTTCTATATATCTAATGTAATGCTTAAAATGGAACGGCTCTTGAGTATATGGATCGAGGATCAGAATCAGCGTAATGTGCCGAGAATCAATGATGACAAATTAAAAAGGACCAAAAGTTTATGTGACAATTTTCAGGAAAGAGAAGATGAAAAACCACTTTTGGCCAGTAAAGGTTGATTTGAAATATCTAAGAAGCACATGAATTTGCAGATCTAAATAACTGGTGAAACCGCGAGCGCTGATACAGAGACTGCATATAATTATTCTGGGCAGATGAAGAAAATGATTGCTGAAGGTGGACTATACACCAGAACAGGTATACACCGTTCAGGAAGCGCGTATTTGTTAGAACTTTTACTTTTCAAGAAGAAACATCAACATCAGTATTTAATGTTTCCAAAAATCGTCTGACTCTTCATTTGGGAGAAAATGACGCTGGAGTTACGAAATTTTAAAGCCCTTACACGTGTATAACTCCGAAAATCTAAGGCTTTTCAAGGGTTACACAAAGTTTAATATACATCTGATTTGGCATTCAAAGTGTGATTTACAAGCGTTTTTGACCTGTGGTAGAAAGGCACAGTGCCAGATAATATTTCCGGCAAAGCATTGCTTCTTTAAGACAAGGCATCGCGACATCCAACGAACTTAGTTGACTTTTCTGATGTGAGAGTAGAATTCATCCCCCAAAATGCGAGTTCTTTACTCCAATCAACGGATCAAGTTGTGATAGGTAACTTCAAGGTATATCATATCAGAACTTTCAAAGAATTTATGAAAGCAATTGTAAGGGAGGGTAAACCTACAGTCAAATTTCTGGAAGAAATTCAGCATAATGGATGCTGTAGATAATATAGCTGAGTCATAGGATGAAGTGAAAACCTCAGCTTTGAACAACGCGAGGTCAGACTGCATATGTGTAGAAAGTCTACATTAAATTCGAAAAGATATTGTGACACTTGCAAAGGATGTAAGATTTGAAAACGTCATAGAGGATAATGTGATTAAGTTGCTAGTGTCCTAGAGAGGAAATTTATCTAATGAAGAGCTGATTTTTTGTGAGAAAAAGAACAAGCTGGGAATACAGATGAGACAACAGAAGTTCCAACAACACCTCTTAAATTGGAAAATCATTGCTAAAGGTTTGGGACTTATAAAGGAAGGTCTCCAGATTTTGATTGATAATGATCATAAACGTAATATAAAATTATTAGAGGAGTTTACAATAGCCTCATTACCTATACAGAGCTATACGGAAAGGTGATGCGTCATAAACGACAAACAACTTTGTACAAGTTCTTCACCCATCAAGCTTATGTTCGTGATAATGAACTATAAGATAGCAAATATTGTCTCTCATCCTTCTAGTAACGCTCATTCTACCACCACTCCTCACACAGTAGTAAACATCTTTTGCGGTAAGAAAACACTCTTACAATGATATGATTTTAATTAATTCCCTGGTGTATTCCTCTTGAAATGTTTCTGTGTTTTTAAGTATCTATATCGTGTGTTTAGGAATAGTTATTTTCATGTACAAAGGCGATCGCGTTACTTGTTTTGTTATTTTTCGTGTACTACTTTTGCTTGTATTTTTTTTTTCGAAAAATGCGTAGGAATGCAATATCACTTGATAATATAAAAATCAATAGGTAAAATATTTTCCCATTGCGGAATTCCGCGTTGCGGCCAGATTTTCAGGAGCTCATTGGTTCCGTAATGCGAGGGATTCCTGTATACATACATACATACATACATACATACATACATACATACATACATACGAACAAAGTAAAGCTGTGAGAAGAGCAGAGAACGATTGGGTAGCTTACCCTCATAAGACGGAAAAAGTTGCCAGCAGACGGCATATATATATATCAACACTTTGTGCTTGGCCCAGACAACACTTGACAACGGGTGTTGGTTAGTTTACTTTCTCATAACATAGTAGTCCAATATAAATAAGTACTGGGTATGATTTGTTCGACCAAACCCTTCAGTGAATTGCTCCAGCATGGCCGCAGTCAGATGACTAAAACTAGTAGCTAGAAGATAACAGGGACACAATCCAAAGTAAAATTCGTTCTTTGTCGGTATAAATTAAGAAACCGAAGACATATTTAGAGTGAGGTGTAAATAATGCGACTGAAGTTCTTCTGAAAGCCAAATTGTGTTCTTGCTAAATGCAGATTGATGCTCATTAAATGTTCCGACTCTTTACACCAATGCTTTCGCTCTTATGCCATTACGTTACATCATCTCCTTAATGGCTTTATTAATCTGCAATTGCAGTAGTCTCAGACAACTTCTTAAGTAATTCCAGATGATCTACTGAATTTTCAAGTGATTGCCAATATTCATGAGTTTGCTTCCAATCATTAATTCCAGATTTTTCTAAATATGACTTATTTCAGAAGTCAAAAAGTTGGCATCAAAGGCCATAAATTTAATTGAAGCTCTCAAGAATAAACAAGCCACCTTCTTAGAAAATGTTCACCGTTGTTAATTTTCCTATACATGATTGTCACAGGAGAAACTACTTTGATTTGAATCTGTTGGAGAACTGCATTGCATATTTATAGGAAACAACCTGTTCATAATAATGTGAACAGTTTCCACCATTGACAATAATTCAACCAACCAGTTCGGTAGGTTACGTAAATACTCACTTCATTTTGAAGAATCTATGAAACTTGAAATCGCAAGTTTATATATATATATATATATAATATATATATATATATATATATATATATTATATATATATATATATATATATTATATATATATATATATATATATATATGTATATATATATATACGTATATATATACGTATATATTATAATGACTTCAAATTTTTGCTCAAGGCCTGTAAAGAGGTTAAGTCGATTACATCGACCCTAGTGTTCAACGGGTAATAATTTTATCGGCTCCGAATGGCTAGAATGTAATGTCGACCGCGGAGGCATTTGAGCTCAGAACGTAAAGACGGACGAAATGTCGCTTATCATTTTGCTTGGCGTGTTAACGATTCGGCTATCTCACCTCCTTGAATATAAAGTAAATAATAAGACAAATAAATACTTTAACACTTCTAAATACTTTAATTCAATGCTTTAGCTTTAATGATCAGTTACAATTGTTTCTGTACGAACCCTGATTGAAAAGCCAGTTTACACAAGAATTCCAAGGGAGAATTTAGGTAATGTTTGTGGTTTTAGATATTAGAGAGGCACTTCATCAGATTTGCATCAAAGGTACGCTCTTACATTGTGCACCTTTCAGACATTGCATTTTTGGTTTATATCGGGAGGAAACAAGAAAGCAAATAAAAGTAAATGAAAGCATAAGAGCATGAATGATTAGTATAAAGAACATGCGAGGCGTAAAGAATTAAGGGAAGGAGGAGGGGGAAGGAAGGAGGAGGGGGAAGGAAGGAGGAGGGGGAAGGAAGGAGGAGGAGGAAGAAGAAGAAGAAGAAGAAGAAGAAGAAGAAGAAGAAGAAGAAGAAGAAGAAGAAGAAGAAAAACAACAACAGCAACATGATGAAGATATAGAAGAAATAAGGAAGAAAGAGGAAAATGGAATAGAATTCTAATCGAGTCTCTGGACGAAAGATAGGGGTTAATGAGTAGAATGGCAAATAGTATTAAGTACATCTCTTTCTTCTTCTTCTTCTTCTTCTTCTTCTTCTTCTTCTTCTTCTTCTTCTTTTTCTTCTTCCTCCTCTTCTTCTTCTTCTTCTTTTTCTTCTTCTTCTACTACTACTACTACTACTACTACTACTACTAATACTACTACTACTAATTCTTCGTCTCCTTCTTCTTCTTCTTCTTCTTCTTCCCTTTCTCCTCCTCCTTCTCCCCTTCTCCTTCTCCTTCTCCTTCGTCTTCTACCTTGAGCATACTGCTTAGAGGTCACATCTTGCCCATTCTGACTATAAATCTCTCTGAACTGCTCAAACACCCATTCGATTTGCAATGAACAAAAAAGTGTAGAAAGTAGTCATTGATGGCTGCGCGACCAGCTGAAATACTTAGTCTGCGAAGGTATAAGCAAGCTGATGGACTGCTAGAGGAACTGCACCGAAGAGCAAGAAGACTCTCTCGAGAACTATGTAATTGCTCAACTTCTGCTTTTGCTCTAACAAATTACAGAGACAAGAGAGGGTATAACTTTGAACTTAACCTTGTATTGTATACCTGTGTGTTTGTGCGTGTGTGTATATGTATCACATAATCAGCTAGACTATCAATCTTGTTATCCATCGCTGGTCACAATGCGCTTTGCATCCTTGCAGGCTAGGCTAGTTGCCGACTTTCACCTTGACCGGAAGGCTAGTCCGTTGCAGCGTGGGCCATTTACAGCTGAGTGGACTGGAGCAACGTGAAATGAACTGTTTTGCTCTAGAACACAACGTGCCACTCGGGCCGGGTATTGGATCCACGCTCTATCGATCGTGAGTGCAACATATGTGTGCAACACGTGATCGCAATAGTGTGGCTGTGTGGTAAGACGCTTGCTTTCCAACAACAGGGTTCCGAGTTCAGGCCCACTGCCTGGCACCTTGTGTAAGTGTCTTCTACTAAAACCTCGGGTCGACCAATATCCTATGAATGGATTTGGTAGATGGAACTGAAAGAAGCCCGTTGTATGTATGTATGTATGTATGTATGTATGTATGTATGTATGTATGTATGTATGTATGTATGTATGTATGTATGCATGTATGTATGTATGTATGTATGTATGTATGTATGCATGTATGTATTTATGTATATATGTACGATTTAAGTATGTATGTATTCATGTATGTATGTATATATATATGTACGTATGTATGCATGTATGTATGTATGCATGCATGTATGTATGTATATATTATATATATATATATATATATATATATATATATATATATAATGTATATATAAATGTATGTGTATTTTTCAAGGTGTACAGATAACAAGGAAAACAATACTTACCAAGGTAGCAAAAATTCACATAAGTGTCAAGGATATTACAGCCCACCTATAAAGGGGGAAATTCCAGGGTTAAGTGAATTGTTTTTGTATAACAGAGATAAATTAAGAAATGGAGTCAAACGCGGATGTTATTCAAATCTTTTATACTTCCAACATACGTTTCGAGGATAGCATTGAGGTTATTCCACAGCAAATAAAGATGATGTAAAACAATACAATCTTCTCGTGAGGGTAAAAAGAGAAACAAAACGCATCAAGAAGCCATTTTAACAGACTTTTTGGATATTACCCTTAATTTATATAATGATTCATATGTCCCATGCCATAAACCCTCAACTGATTTAAAATATATTAACTCTTTCAGTAATCATCTGAAGGCTATTACAAGGAACTAAGTTAGAAATATTTCACATAGACTTTCTAGATTATCTGCTAATGTGGATATCTTCAACAATAAAGCTTAATTTTATAATTTTCCCTTACTTAAAGCAGGCTATAAAGAAAATATTACCTATAATAACCCTATTGACATTAATTCTACCTCTATTAATCAGGACAATAAAACACACCATAACGGTAATAACAATATAAATTTTAGTTCGAATAACACTAAACTGAAAAATGTAATTTTGCAGCGTAAGGGAGATAACTGTTCCCTGTATCACTTTATACGTAATAAAAATAAGTTTAGGACTTTTAAAGATAATTACCCTTATAACAGGGTGTATCCTAGCAAAACGGTTTCCATATGATAAGCAAATCAAATCCAACCTCCCTTATCAGTTTTGTGAAGCTATAGATAAGAATTTTCCAAAAGAATTCCAGATACCCTTCCATTATCAATTTACACCGAATTAGGATAATTCAAGCACCAAAAACCTTTTACAAATCATTTCTTCGCATAACAATAACTTCGAAATTTCCCCAAGACACCTGACGAAGGCTGGAGGGTATATCAGCCGAAACGTTGTGTTAACAACAAACAACATGAGGACAAATATCCGTCAAATGCAAATAATGTAAATATTGTATATATGTCCATTTCCACGCTTTTAAACTTTATTTACATTCATCTATCACACTATATTGTCCCCATTCTTAATTTTCTGTTCATTTCTTTTTTTCTCCCCCTTCTCTTTATTTAAATTACCTTTGGCGTTAAATCTATTAGCAGCAGTTTTTTTTTTAATTACTTACCAGTGTCCCCCTTCATCATATACGCGGTAATCACATTCGGTTAAAATGGCTTATTCATGTGATTTTATTTCTCTCTTTTCCCCTGACAAGATGATTGCATTGTTTACATCATTTGTTCACTTTTCCCTGAATAAATCTTCAATGCTTGCTTTGAAACATATAGTTGGAAGAATTAATGATATTGATATAACACCTGTGGTATTGACTATATTTATATATGTATATATATATATATATATATATATATATATATATATATATCATATATTATATATATATATCATATATATATATATATATATATATATATATATATATATATATATATATATATATATATATATATCATCAATGCAATTTGCATTGTTCTAGACTTCCAATGGCGGCACCTCGCTGGCTGGACGAGCAGGCCAATATTTTCCCATTATCGTCTGGAGCAACGTGAAGGGAGGTGTTTTGCTCAAAAACACAACGTGCCGCTCAGTCTGGAAATCGTACTGACGATCGCCAGATCGTGAGTGTATCTCCCCAACCACTACGTCACGCGCCTTCACACACAAAAACACACATGATATAACAGGAATGGACAATCAGAGTTCAGTGCAACATATTTCAGAAGTCAGGCATCCATTGATTATATGAATATTATTTACGTGTATATATTATATATATATATATATATATATATATATTATGCATATATATTATGTATGCACGTACGTAGCTATGTATGGGTGCTACTGGTAACTTGGAATCTAGTACAACCTGTTGCATGGTCGGGTCATCTGCTACTAACCAGCACCCCAACTAGGCTTGCCTGGTTAAGGAAAACACTGCAGAACTAAAATCAAAAGCTGTCACAATGACGGGTGAATCTAGTACAAGTTGAACGATTTTTCGTTCAATAGCACAGACCCTAAGAAATTCTGAGCTGAGGTCTGGGGTGCCAACCAGCTTTTGTTAAAGCTTGTATCTAGAAGCTCATTCTGATATAGAACCAGTTATGCAGGAAAAGACATTGAACTATTTGGCTTTCGATTGAGATCATAAGGCACCCACATACTTGAGTGTGTGACCTAGAATTGGCGAAGTGTATTTTGACTCTGGATCATGCCAATAGGAAGAAGGGGGCTTGTGAGGTGTTGTTCAGGCCTTATTGGTGAAAGGAACTATTGAACAGATATAAGTAAATACAATAACGTCAGTGTTTATATATATATAGTATGAGAGGCATTGGTGTCAAGAAGACCCAAAGATGTCAGGTAATGCTGAGTAAGTGCTATTGACTGACTATAGTTTAGCTCCAGGTTCGATAATGATACGAATGGGGAGTCCAAAGTAGGTCGTGTATTAGTACGCACATACATAAAAATTTTACAGAATGAGATAAAAATATCCAAGGCTGTGAATAATTTTCAGAACATTTATAAAGAAAAGGTCTTACAGCTGTTTCCGGGATATTTTATTTATCCATTCATCTGAGACGGTGCGAGAAAAGAAAATGTTTAAGGAATAGTTATTATAGAGAAGATATGAAATACAGAGTGAAGTGGAGGAATGAAAATAGACGTGAGATACGTAAGGATATTG
>NC_043001.1:80286133-80296133 GCF_006345805.1 Octopus sinensis | reverse complement strand
ATTTCTTATATAGCCTCTGGCCAACCAAAGCCTTGTGAGTAGATATGATGGATAAAAACTGAAAGTAGCTCGTCATATATATATATATATATAATATATATATAATATATATATATATATTATACATATAACTTTTCTATTATTTTTACTTATTTCTGTCATTTGACTGCGGTGATGCTGGAGCACCGCCTTAAAAGGTTTTAGTCGAAGAAATCGACACCCAGGACTTATTCTTTGTAAGCCTAGTAATTTTTCTATCGGTTTCTTTTGCCGAACCACTAGGTTACGGGGATATATATACGGTTAAGTAATTGAGATTCAAGTGAATTCTAAAGAATTCACATGAATATGGTCCTTAACTAGGATGCACCGGAAATCTATATGGTGTTAACCATACGACAAGTGGGGTGATTACAAATAGGAAAAAAGCAACAAGAATGGATTAAAATCTCGGTACGATCGTTTCGTACGAGGACATCTTTAATAAGCTACAAAAAATGCAGTGAATACAGATGGCTCGTACTCGTCAGCCGAAAAAACATCAGAGAATTCCCAAACATCAAAAGGGGGGTGTACAAAGAGGTTGTAAGATTAACTGATATATATATATATATATATATATATTATATATATATATATATATATATATATATATATATATTATATATATATATACATACATATATGCGATGGGTCTTTGCAGTTTTCTTCTACCACATCCACTCACAAGGACTTGGTCAGCCCGAGACTACCGTAGAAGGCACTAGCCTTAGGTTCCGTGCGGTGAGACTGAACCCGGAACTATGTAGTTTGGAAACAAGCATCTTACCACAAGGTCACGCCTGCGCCTACATTTATTTATATATATTCTTTTATTCTTTTATTTTTTTTACTTGTTTCCGTGATTTGACTGCAGCCATGCTGGAGCACTGCCTTTAGTCGAATAAATCGACCCCGGGACTTATTCTTTGCAAGCCTAGTACTTATTCTATCCGATCTAAGTTACAGGGATATAAACACATCAACATCGGACGTCAAGCAATGGTGCGGGGACAAACACAGACACACAAATACATACATACTCACATGCATACATACACACATACATAGATACATATGTAAACCTACTGAACCCCCCACTCCCACATCCACTACTCTTCCTCTCATTCCAAACACATTAAATCTACTATACCTTTCTCTCAATGTCTTCGCCTTCGACGACTTAGCAGCATGAATTCGGATTTCGAATCCCATTGCAAAACGATGCGACAGTTTTTTCAAAATCGAGAGTATCCTCCATTAGTTTTCGACTCGGCACTCCCCCGAGCCCAAGCCATCAACCGCACCGTAGCTCTCCAAGCATCTTCCCGCACTTCCACCGACCGTATCCCACTCTCTCTCACGTATCACCCGTCTATCCTCCCTCTTAAGCACAAACTCACCCACAACTTTTGCATTCTTTCTGACCCAACAACCACCCCTATCTTTTCCGCACCACCACTCATGTCTTTCAAAAAAGATAAGAGTCTTAGAAATCTCCTCGTTAGAAGCGTCACAGCTTCCAGCTCCGCGCAACCAAGAACCTTCTCGCCAACGATGTAACACATACCCCTACATCAACACTATTACTACCATTACGGAGCCCAAGAAGTAATATCACATAACATACCACTTCTGTTGCACTTCGGCGAATCTCAGATATTGCATCATATGCAAACTCTGCAGTGCTCTTTACCTTAGAGATACAGGGCGATGCCTTGGGGATCGCTTTCGCGAACACATCAGAAGCATAATTCTTCGTATGCCAGGCCAACCTGTCGCTACCTACTTCAACACTGTGAATCATTCTATTGCAGATTTATCCCGTTTTGTATCTTATTCAATCGCCTCCACGCCTCTGCATCCTCGCAGAAGACATCCTCCCTGAGTCTCAGTGTGGATTTCGACCCTCTCCAGCCACAATTGACATGGACTTTTGTGCTCGTCAACTCCAGAAATGTCAGGAACAACGACAGCTTGCAATGTTCATCTTCTGGGATCTAAAGAACGACTTTGACAAGGTCTCTCGTTCTGCAATGTCTCTCGTTCCTTGCCCAGTTTGGATATCCGGAGGACTTCATTGTCCTGGTCCACTCCCTTCACGACAGTATGGTGGGTAGGTTATACCATCAAAATGCCCTCACAAAAATGACCCGTTTCCTATCACTGGGATTCTTAAGCAAGGATGCGTCCTGGCACCAACCTGTTTCTCTTAGTACATGGCTGCCATATTCGACGAAATGTCACTACTCTCACCTTCCATCAATATGCACTATTACTTGGATGGCGGACTCTTCAATCTTGCACCACGGACCGCACTTCTGTAGGAAACAAAAGGAGCAGCGTCTCATATTTGATCTTGCCGCTGTCCCCGACATGTATGGATGAATATTTTTCCTTTCATTCTTTCACCTCCTCTTAATTCTATTTTACACTTTTTAATCCTCCTTTTACACTCTCTCCGCAACATTCCAATACTTACCTCTACTCTCTCCATCATCCTTTTCCTTCTCCTTTCTGCACACCTTCTCCTATTACTTCTGTTTTACGTTAGCAGCCCGCGCTATTCTGCATCAATTATTAGTTGCATCCAGTTGTTCAAGCTGAAAGGATGTAAATTGTTTGACTTTATTCTCCTTTTCTTCTCTTTTTCTTTGCCTCCTGACCAAGGATTGAATCTGAAACGTTGGGTATTCCACTCCTCACGGCATGTTCACTGTACCTCTTTCACATTTTCTACACATACACACACACAACACCACCACCACACCACACACACACACACATATATGTATATACATATATACGACGAGTTTCTTTCAGTTTCCGTCTACCAAATCCACAGACAAAACTTTGGTTGATCGGAGGCTATAGTAGAAGACACTTGCCCAAGATGTCACGCAGTTGGACTGAACTCGGAACCAAGTGGTTGAGACGCAAGCTTCTTAATAAACAGCCACTCCTATATATATATATATATATATATATATATATATATATATATATATATATATCTTAGTTATTTTTTTATTTTCTTACTTGTTTCAGTCATTTCACTGCAGCCATGCTGGGGCACCAACTTGAAGGGTTTTAATCGAAGAAATCGACCCTAGGACTATGTTTTGAACCTATTCAGTCTTTTTTGCCGAACCAATAATTTACAGAGACGTAAACGCACCAACACCAGTAACCAAGCGGTGGTGGGGGACAAACACAGATACAGAGACAAAAACACATAGATATATATACATACATATATATATACGACGGGCTTCTTTCAGTTTCCGTTTCCCAAGTCCACTCACAAGACTTTGGTCAGCCCGAGGTTACTGTAGAAGACACTTACGGGAGGAAACATGGGGTTGGGAAACATGGGGTTGGGAAACATGGGGTTGGGAAACATGGGGTTGAGAAACATGGGGTTGGGAAACATGGGGTTGGGAAACATGGGGTTGGGAAACATGGGGTTGGGAAACATGGGGTTGGGAAGCAAACTTCTTATCACATGGCCACGCCTGTCCCTGTACTCTAGCGTTTCGGCAAAATGGGGCCAACGAAAAACTACCAGGCTTATAAAAGTAAGTCTTGGAGTCAATTCGTTTAACTAAAGTTCTTTATCGTGGTGCCTCAACATGACCCAAGATCTGTCTTGGGCCCTAGGACTCATATGTTCGGATAACCTGTTTCCATAGAATATAAGCGACCGAGACCACAACGCTACCCCTAAACGTTACAGTGTTACTCTATTACAGCTGAGTAGACTGTAGCAACATGAAATGAAGCACAAGAACAAAACTCAGCACCGCTCTGAGAATCGAAACCACGATCTTGTGATCGAGAGTGCAACATACTACCACTATGTTACGACCTTCACATATAACATATAGTTGATCATTAACTATAGGTATGAATTCTATCAGTTTGGGCTCTTGGTGGTATTGCAAATTTTATAAACATCGTATTCCTCCTCTAAGTAAGGGATTTTCACCTACCGGGATGCAGACAAGTACTGGGCTGCGGATCATTTCGTACCGCGCCGCACAAAAGTGAATGCGCGCACCTAGTAGTTACAGTGCTGCACTCAGATTGTGGGTTCGATTCCCGGACAGGGCAGCACGTTGTGTTCTTGAGCAAAGTACTTTATTCGACGTTGCTCTGCAGATGAAAGTTTGGCAGCTTCGTTGGTGCGTCGGAAGAAATGCTTTACGGTTTATATCTTCCGTCTCTCTACATACGAAGTTCAAATCCCACTTGTCTTAAGAAGGCAACAGGAAACCACTGCAGTATTCACCCCAAGTCTAGTCATGGTATTCGAAGTTCCATTAATCTATCAGAGAAGGGTACAGGCTCTTCCAGGTCAACAAAGTGTGCTTCAGACGGTTCACATGCACAGGACCTACAAAAGGGCCGACCACCACTAGGCTACATTGCAATCAGCAGAGTATTTTTGCACCATAAATGTATTATATATGTGACTATTTGTATTATATGTCTAATAATTAAATTATATACTATGCACTTTATTGCGTTTTGTTATGCAAATGGTTCTCCGTTCCGTGGAAAAATTGTCTTGTATGAAACAGGCCCGTGATGCAACAAAATGGCTGGGGACCGCTGCTCTAGATGATAAAGAAACGTTATCCGCCATTTTATAAATGTTTCCTTTCCACGGTGCTCACAAATATTTCTATGCATAGAGTGATAAACAAAATGGTACCTATATATATATATAACAACGATATATCAATAAACTATATTACTATGAATATCACTATAAAATCGTTTGGATAATACTCGAAATATCATCGACAATAAATCTTAGCATAATTTTGATATAACAGTGACTGTCGAAAAATATTTAGACATTTGGGTATGCGTGTGTGTGTGGTGTGTGTGTGTGTGTTGTTTGTATGTGGGTGTATACAAATAAATAATTGCTCGTTACTCTTTTACTCTTTTACTTGTTTCAGTCATTTGATTGTGGCCATGCTGGAGCACCGCCTTTAGTCGAGCAAATCGACCCTAGGACTTATTCTTTGTAAGCCTAGTACTTATTCCATCGGTCCCTTTTGGCGAACCGCTAAGCTGCGGGGGCGTAAACATACCACTGTCGGTTGTTAAGCGATGTTGGGGAGACAAACACAGACACACAAGCATATACATACACGTACATATATATATACATATATACATGTATACGACGGGCTTCTCTCAGTTTCCGTCTACCAAAACCACTCACAAGGCTTTATTCGGCTCGAGGCTATAGTAGAAGACACTTCCCCAAGGTGCCACGCAGTGGGACTGAATTAAGAACTATGTGGTTGGTAAGCAAGCTACTTACCACACAGCTACTCCTACGCTTATAGCTACTTACCACACAGCCTTGTCCTACGTCTAACAAAAGATGAAGTACTCAATACAAAGCGCATTTAACTCACATATGCATACCTAGATACACATATGCATGCGTACATACATACATACATACATACATACATACATACATACATACATACATACATACATACATACATACATATATTATATCTGGTCGCTCTCAAGAGCTACTGGTAATATGTAACCCAGTACAACCTGTCGCATGATTGGATCATCGACGAATAAACCGGTAACCATACCAAGCTTTCTGAAGAGGGTGATTTATTGGATGTTTTGCGGGACAAAACACAAAACCTGTCGAAAGGCAAAAGAGAGTCAACGGCCATTCAGTAATGTGTGTGTGTGTGTTAAGAAGCTTTACGCCCAACCACATGGTTCTGGATTCAGTCCCATTAAGTGGCACCTTAGGAATGTGCTCAAATGTAACCTCAGGTCGGCTTTGTGAGTGGATTTGGTAGTGTGTGTGTGTGTGTGTGTGTGTATTTGCCTTTGTTTCAGTGTTTAGCTGGTTGAAACGAAAGGCCCCTGGGCTTTGTCAAGGTATCCCCCTTGGAGAAGACTAACTCGCTCTTTTGGGTCAGATTTCTTGCATCTCTCTCATGTCTGGGCTTATATACACTCATATATACATGCATAAATACATACATACATACATACATACATACATACATATATATATATATATATATATATATGTGTGTGTGTGTGTGTGTGTGTGTAATTATGTGTGTATGTGTGTGTGTGGATATATATATGTATGTATTTATGTACATGTATATATATATATATATATATGCATATATATATATATATATATATATATTATATATATATATATATATATATATATATATATATATATATATATATAATATATATATATATATATATATATATATATATATATTATATAGATGACATCCAGAGATTCTCAGTATTGAAGATAGTTGTCATTGAATGCTAGAAACGAGAAGTAGATAGACAGCCGACAACAGATGAAGGGTCCTTTCTCTGTGTTTACTTGTCCTGTTCTCCATTTTTTCTCGTTGTTTACGTTGTTCATGCCATTTACCCCATTAGTGACATCCTATAGCCAAATATATATGAGTATAATACGCAGGGGATTCTTAGGGGGCTGTACATTGTGTGTAATACGCACCACTTGAGTCGTGTGTAATTAAGCTAGCAGCACCTAGTCGAACAAACAGTTCCGCGCATGCGTAATACAATAATGGGAATGTAAATCTGTTTGCAAATTGTTTTCGTGACATGTTATTCTGTGTTCTGAATACTTTTTTTTTAAATAAATGTTGCTTACTGCAAGTTATGGATGATTCTTTTATGACTTCATTGCTTTCAGGCTTAGCTTATGGTATTTTCGCGCCCAACATCACAAAATGCGTCTGAATAAGCATTGCCGGACAGCAAAGAGAGACTCGGACATTGCTTAGAAAATATTTTTCATTTTTAACCTCGTATATAGTACGCACTAGGGATTTTGACCTTTAAATTTTGGGAAAAAAGTGTGGATTATACTCGAGGATTTACGGTATATATATGAACGTGTGTAAGCGTGGTGCATGCATGTTACATCCTTGTGTAAAGGAGAGCGAGAGTGTATGTACATATCTCTGTGTAAACAAATATGCCTTTGTGTTTGTGCATAAGCGTGTCTTAACGCACACATGTACGCGAACACCGTGCCTGCATGTGTGTGTACGTATCTATATCGTTGGTACTGCATATGCATATGAGCATTCTCTTTGTATGTGTGTGTGAGTGCGCATGTGCGTATGTATGTGCATGTATGAATACAATTCATGCGTAATTATAAATTTAGCTATAATTATTTTTGTCTAGGTATGCGCTAAGCTGTTTGTCGTTTTTTGTATAACTGTGCTTCTGCATATATCTTGTGAATATTTTTTGAAAGTGTGCCTAAATAAACGGATGTATGTATGTGCGTGTGCGTGTGTGTGTGTGTGTGTGTGTGTGTGTGTGAGTGCGCACGTTTTCACTGCTGCGTTGCATCACTAGATGCAGCAATACTGCAGTTCATGCTTGATTGCAATAACGAAAAGAAAAAAAAATCGGCTGCTGAGTGGTGCAGGGAATATGTAAAGGAGATGTGAGGTGCGAAGACAGCAGCTCCTATTGCTGGTGGCGATGATGATGACTGTGGTAATGAGGATGATGATGGGGACCATGATGGTGATGAGATGATGATGATGATGATGATGATGATGATGATGATGACGACGATGGTGATGATGACGATGGCGGCGGTGGTACTTTTAGTTGTAAATTTAGTGGTAGTGATGGCTTAGATGCTCGTGATGATTTAGGTGGTAATAATAATCTATTAGCTTTTACTTGAATCAGTCATTACACCGCGGCCATACTGGGGCACCACATTGAAGAACTTATAGTCGAATGAATCGACCTTAGTACAATTTTTTAAGCCTGGCACTTATTCTATCGGTTCTTTTTACCGAACCGTTAAGTTACGGGGGCGTAAGAGCACGAAAACTGGTTGTCAAGCAGTGGTAAAGGAGTAACGAACACAGAATCAAACACACACACAGATGTACATACATACATGCACACACATACACATACACATACACATACATACACGACGGACTTCTTTCAGTTTCCTATTTCCATATTGCCCACAAGGGGCTAAACATAGGGGTGACAAACAAGAACAGACAAAGGCAGTAAGTCGATTACATCGACCCCAGTGCGTAACTGTACTTAATTTATCGACCCCGAATGGATGAAAGGCAAAGTCGACTTCGGCGGAATTTGAACTCAGAACGTAACGGCAGGCGAAATACTGCTAAGCATCTCGCCCGGCGTGCTAACGTTTCTGCCAGCTCGCCGCCTTATCCGACTTCTTTCAGTTTCCGTCTACAGGGCTTTCATTGCCTCGAGGCAATAGTAGAAAGCATTCGCTCACGGTGCCACACAGTGGCACTGAACAGGGAACCGTTTGATTGGGAAGCAAACTTCTTTTCAAACAGCCGCACCTGCGCCAAATTTTGGTACTTTAGATTGTGATGGTGGTGATTGTGGTGGTGAGGATGACTTCAGCGGTTTTAAGAATTGTTTCTGTTTTAAGCACAAGGTATGAAATTTTGTGCGAAAGAGCTAGCCAATCATATCAAACCCAGTACTGAACTGGTCTTTATTTTATCGGCCATAAGAAGATGAAATGTGGTGTCGAAATTCCTCTAAGGAATTTTGAACTCAGAACGTAGAGGCGGAAGAATGCAGCTAAGTGATTTGTCCTGCGTGCTAACAATTCTACCAGCTTGACATATTAATTACATTGATTTGAAATGTTGACATAAGGCTAGCAATTTTGGAGGAGGAGCTAAGTCAATTTGATCATCTCTAATGCAGAACTGGTACTTAAGTTATCGACCCGCTCCGCATTTCGTTCAGCGTGCTAATGATTTTGCCAGCTAGTCGCCTTTAAAATATTAACAATGTTTTCAAAGTTTGGTTCAAGTCCAAAACATTTTTAGGGGAAGAAGATATTAGTTACATCGACCTTAGTACTTGACTGTTATCTAGTTTATCGACCCTCGAAAGGAGGAAAGGCGAAATCGACCCCAGTGGAATTTGAACTCTGAACGTAAAGACGGAAGAAATACCACTAAGTAATTTGCCCGGTGTGACACCTTAATCATATTAAGAATAATCCTGGTACTTTAGGATTGTGATGGTATGAGTGATGGTTTCGGAATTAGTAAAATTTTTGGTGCTCTAACGTTTCGTAAACGTTGGTACTCTTAACGTTTCTTACCAATACAGAAAGGTAAAAATATATACACCTATATATAATTTATGGATACTTATATCCACACACATAAACATGTATATACGCTAACACATGCATATACACTCAAATACAGACATTACTGCACATACATGCATACACATATGCACACACACTCACGGGTCTACATAAAACACTTGCACGCTTATCCCTACACTTTCATATTCTAACGTTCACTCACTACACACACACATAAATATGCATATATGTGTGTGTGTGCCTGTGTGTGTATGTGTGTGTGTATGTGTGTGTGTGTTGTGTGTGTGTGTGTGTGGAATACAAGCTGCGTCAGTGTAATAAGCGTTATCAACTGCATGTATCTAACGTATATGCTTTGTGTATTTGTCGGTAGGCTGCAGTTTGGCATGGTGGAGAATACTCTCTCAAAGCGTTGGGTGTTAAAACAACTACTAAAAGTCATGAACAAGCGAGATAACTCACCTTTAATCCCATCCAGGACTGATATACATCGATGTTTCGCTATTTTTGCGGCTTATAAACATCACGTACCTGAACAGGAGTCGGAGACGAATCATTTTGTCAGTCCACGACTTATATACATTTATCGTGCGAATTATGTGCGGATATGCCCGGATAGTGTTTGTCCGTCACCAATGCTTGACAACCAGTGTTGGTTGCTGGTTTGCTTACGTCCCCGTAAGCTAGCAGTTCGGCATAAGAGACGGTTAGAATAATTAGAAGGCTTCAAGAATAAAA
>NC_043001.1:80247563-80286033 GCF_006345805.1 Octopus sinensis | reverse complement strand
TCAAAAATGCTGGAAAATGATTAGGTTTTGTTAATTTGACATGATTTAGCTTTTATAGAATAACATTTTAGAAATACTTAAGTTTTGGTTTATATTTTTCAATGAGGTAAGTTTCCTTATATATATAACAAATAAAAAAAAAGGGGGCGCTTAGTTGGAATTAGAACCTAACGACAAAATTAACAGAGGTCACCAAAAGTGACAGAGGGTACTGGCTACCACAGCGTTTGCCAAAGATAAGAGTTAAAACAACTCAAAAGCCACAAAAGCACTGAACTTAATGACTGACGAAGGGAGATAAGTCCCCGGCGTACATAACCGGATTGTGATTTCGGATTTTGATGTAGACCATCTTATTCCTCGTCAGCGACTCTTAACGCCTAGGGTTAAACTCGACTGTCAGTCATTAAGTCCAGTGCTTTTGTGGCTTTTGAAATGTGTTTCAAAGAGTCACTGTCAAGGTTAAGATGGTCTACATCAAAATCTGAAATCGCCATCCATGTACCATGGGGATAACTCCCTTTGTCAGACAAAAGTTAAGTGTTTTTTTTATGTATATATATATATATATATATATAATATATATATATATATATATATATAATTGCAGCGTGGAGGTGTTTGTAAGCCATTTAAGAAGCACACAAAAGCCGTTCGATTCACTTCAACATTTAAGTTTAATTTGTCAAAATATTTTCGTCGCTAGAATCCGCGACCTGTTCACTGACAAAAATCCGTGCTGCATCTTTTTGTCAGTGAACAGTCGCGGATTTTAGCGACGAAAATATTTTGACAAATTAAACTTAAATGTTGAAGTGAATCGAACGGCTTTTGTGTGTTTCTTAAATGGCTTACAAACACCTTCCACGCTGCAATTGTTTTCGTTCCAGCTCACGACCTTAGATCAAATCACTTGCTATGCGAGTACATCTCCGTATATATATATATATATATATATATATATATCTGTTTAGCTATCTATCTGTCTATTTGTTTGTCCGTCTGTCTATCTATCTTTCTCTCTCTAAGCGGGTTTGACTGACGAGACACCAGAAATTTCCGAAATTGACGTCAATATCAAGAATTCTCAATCGGCATTTTGGGACGATGCAGGTCCCTATTAGTGTATATGTTTTCATTCATGTGCGTAAACTACAGCATTAGAGGGATTTAACTCTTATTTCTAGCAATGTAGGTGTTTCTTAACATCCTAGTCAGATTTTACAAACGCTCTTCAAATATTGCCAAATGTTTGAAGATCGTATATTGGAACGTCAGAGCCATTCTTGAAACAAGCGATAGGGGTCGACCAGACCGCTGATCCGCTCTTATTGCACATGAACTGTTCAGGCTAGAAATTGATATACAGCCCTTAGTGAGGTCCGGCTCCCAGAAGGCAGCGTAAATGAACATGGTGTTGGATATACCCTTATTGGTCAGGCAAACCCCCATCAGAAAGACGCCGTTCAGATGTCGGTTTCATGATAAGAAACTCCATTGCATGAATGCTGGAAACCTCACCGGCAGGTCATTCTGACCGCATCATCTCCATTCGCCTCCCTCTGGAAAACAAGCGGCATGTCACGATCTGTGTTTACTCTCCGACCCTCTAAGCAGACCCAGCTGACAAGGGCATGTTCTACTCAGACCTGTGCAGACTCCCCCAGAGAAGCCCCGTCGATGATAAAGTCATAATCCTAGGAGATTCCAATGCCAGTGTGGACCGAGATTCAGAAACTTGGAAAGGAGTCCTCGGAAAGCATGGGATTGGAAACTTCAACGACAACGAGCAACTCTTGCTTGAGTTTGCACCGAACATTAGCTCCTCATCACCAATGCCATTTTCCAGCAAAGAGACAGTCTGAAAACAACCTGGATGCATCCCCGATCAAAGCATTAGCACCTCGTTGACTATGTCCTACGTCTGACGTCATGTCATGCGCACCAGAGTTGTGCTATACTGACCATCACCTGGTCCGTTGCAAATTCAAACCCCACTTCAAGCCCAAACCAACAAAGGAAACAGGACCGGCCAATGACAAGAAAATCAAAGCTAGCGATCTGCAGATAAACTTTCAGGCAGCACTACAGGCAAAACTTGATATATCCAATCGCTCATGAAATCCCTTTCCAGAAATCCTATGGGAAAAACTGAAAACCGCTATCCTACAGACCTCTGCAGAAATCTATGGGTTTACGAAGAAAGAGAACAAGGATTGGTTTGACGAGAACGATGTGCTGCTCCAGGAATTATTAAAGAAGTATGTCCACCAAGCATAATTGGCACAACCGACCTGCCAAGTGAAGAAAGCTGCCTTTTGCCAAGCCTGCAGCTTTCCGCAGCGCAAATTCCGTGAAGTTCAGAATGAGTGGTGGATCAACCTTGCACGGAGAACCCAGCTGTGTGCTGACTCAGGCGACTACAGGGGTTTCTATGAAGCTCTCAAAGCAGTCTACAGCCCAGCACATCAAGTCCGGAGTCTCCTGCGCAGCTCAGATGCCTAGGCATTTCTCACAGACACAGCATCCACTCTCAACGGCTGGTCTGAATACCTTCAGGTTCTTTTCAGTAGAAACCGAGCTGTCCAGGAAAATGCAATCCTCCATAAGTCAGACTGCTCAAACTACCGGGGGATCAACCTGCTTTCCACTGCAGGAGAAGTTCTAGCAAGACTACTCCTCAACACACTTGTCTTGTCCATTGCCTGAAATTCTCTTCCAGAAAGCTAATGTGGTTTCAGAGCCAACTGGAGCACAACAGATATGGATTTCGTTCTCTCGCAGCTCTAGGAAAATTACCGGAAGCAAAACAAATCACTTTATGTAACATTTCTCGATCTGACAAAAGAGTTCGACACTATGAGCAGGAAAGGTCTGTGGCAGATCCTAAACCGACTTTGTCCCCCTAAATTCCTAACCATGATCATCCAGCACCACAAAGACCAACAAGGACAAGTCTGCCTGAATAGCAACATATCAGTGTCATTCCTCATAAACAACAGCATAAAGCAGGGCAGTGTTCTAGCAACAATTCTCTTCAGCATCTTCTTCAGCATGATGCTCAAGCAGGCCAGTGCAGTCCTTGACGCTGAAGACGGCGTCTACATCAGGTGCCGTCTGGACGGCAGTCTTTTCAAGCTCCAGCGCGTACTGGCTCGCACCAAGACTCAAGACCAAGTGGTCCAGGATCTCCTTTTTGCAGGTGATGCCGCACTTGTCGCACACATAGAAAGAGCCCTGCAGTGCATCACATCCTGCTTTTCAGAGGCCGCCCAGCTCTTCGGGTTGGAAGTAAGCTTGAAAAAATACTGAAATCCTACACCAACCAGCTCCTCAGGATGATTAAAGGATACCCCACACCACCATTACCGAAACAGAACTGAAGTCGGTACAGCAGTTCACTTAAGAAATTGACAACACACTTGCATAGGCAAACAAAGCATTTGGCGGACAGCACAAGCTTGTGTGGAATAATAATCTTAAAATCATCACAGAAGTCAGAGTCTACAGGACCGTCGTCCTCACAACACTTCTATATGGCTCTGAATCCTGGGTCCCTGACCGCTGCCGTCTCAGGCTCCTTGAATGTTTTCACCAACACTGCTTTCGTACCATCCTCAACATCTACTGGAGCGACTACATCACCAACACTGAGGTCCTCAAGTGAGCAAAGTTCACCAGCCTGGAAGCTGTTTTATTTGAGACACGTCTACATTGGGCAGGACACGTTGACAAGATGGAAGACCACCGCCTACCCAAGATCACCATGTACACTGGCCACCACAAAAGGGGGCACCAAATAAGCGTTTCAAGAACTGCCTGAAGCAATCACTTAGCGTTTGTGACATTGATTATCGTGAGTTCTTCACTCTAACAGCTGACCGTGTTGCTTGGTGCCATACCATCAGCAATGCTGTTTCTTTCTTTGAGATCTCTCGCAGCGCCTCTCTTGAAGACAAACATGAGAGGCGAAAAAATAACGCAGCAGCATCATCAAACTCTGGACACTCATACCTCTGTCATCATTGCAATCGGATATGTCTATCCCACATCAGCCACGAACGAGCGTGCAGACAACGTGGACAACGATCTTCCGAATCTTCGTCAGCGAAGCCAAGGCAATATATATATATATATATATATGTATAATTGTCACTATATATATAGATATTATGTATATATATATATACGTAACTATCTATCTATCTATCTATCTATCTATCTATCTATCTATCTATCTATCTATCTATCTATCTATCTATCTATCTATCTATCTATCTATATTTCTATCTATCTATCTATCTATCAATCTATTTATCTATCTATCTATCTATCTATCTATCTATCTATCTATCTATCTATCTATCTATCTATCTGTCTATCTATCTATCTGTCTGTCTGTCTGTCTATCTGTCTAATTATCTGTCTGTTTGTCTATCTTTCTTTCCCTATACACACACACACACATACACCCCCCCCCCCACACACACACACAAACATATATATATCAGTATATTATAGTTAGCACGAATCATTGTGAAATCGAGCGGATAAAGCAATAGTTCATAAGAAATTATCTACAATGCAAGCTGAGAAATAAATTCTAAACAGAAGCAGAACGAAAGCCAAATAGCTTGAACGATATGAAATTTTTTTCCAAACTTATATCGCAAGATTACAAATTCCCTTAAGAAGACAAACGGTAGACGAACCAACTCTGACTGAACAAATTATCGTTACAATTCAGTCAATTTTCCGAATACTAATATTGAGAAATGAGGGATTGCAAGTACGTGCGAGCTGGTTTGTTAAATCACTTGCTCAGATCACATCTGATATTAATAGCTGGATTAATTTTCCATCTCTCTTTTTTTTTGGTAATCCGGATAGCTACATTAATCCTTAAATTTCACACAAATTTTTCCTGTGGCCTTGATAGTGACTGCAATATTTCCAGTATGACATCATACCGGATGATTGTTGAGGCAGAGGTATTCGTATCAATTCTGCAACGGTTGATACTCTGGTAACATTCGCAATATTTATTACAAATCGTATCGTACATAACGTAACCCTATAAACATAAACACGTGACGTGTATTGGTCATAGTGACGGATATAACACGGGATGGGGGATAGGATTACGAAACATTCTCATGTTTTTGTCAACTCCATTTCTCATATATTTGTGTGTGTGTGTGCGCGTTTTTGTGTGTGTATGGGTGTTTGTGTGTATGTGTGTGTGTGTGTGTGCGTGCGTGCGTGCGTGTGTATGAACTATACATGTATGAACCTATAGACAAATGTATATATACTTCCATGAGATTTTCCTCGTTTGCAGCTTTTCTTAGTGTCCTTGTTTATTTAATTCTGTCACTCCTGTCTTGTCCTAATTTTTCTGAATCATTTCTGCGCGTTACTGTTTCATACTACGACTACTACTACAACTACTACTACTACTACTACTACTACTACTACTACTACTACTACTACCACCACCACCACCACCACCACCACCACCACCACCACCACTACTACTACTACTACTACTAATACTACTACTATTACTACTACTACTACTACTACTACTACCATCACCACTACTACTACTACTACTACTACTACTACTACTTGCCGTTGCCCAAACCCCACCCCCACCCCCACCACCACCACCACCGCCACGAAGCGTGACTGAGTCCGAAGCCATGTAAGTGGAAAGCAAACTTCTTACCCACGTAACCTAACATGCAAGACACGGTCGAAAAATTTGCTTATATCGTGAGCATCAACACTGATTTCTCTAAGATTCTCGAAGACAAGAGCTCAATGATAAATGACTGAGAAGTGAGGGGCTTCCATGTGCGCCAAGAACAATTCAGATTAGTTAAACCTACATGACAACATGGATAGAAATGGCAGCGGATTGCATCCACAATAACAACGTCATTCTGTACCAGAAAACGTTGAACGTTGGGAGTCTACATTATGGTCCGCAATGAGCGAGAGGCTGGCATTTGTATTTCACGAAGAATGGATGCTGTTTAGTCATTCAGCCATCGACTGATGAGCCTGAGGTTTCGCTCGATTAACGCTCCACTACTACTACTACTACTACTACTACTACTACTACTACTACTACTACCACCACCACCACCACCACCACCACTAGTGCTACTGCTGCTACTACTACTTCTACCACCACCCATGCACTGCTGCTGTTACTACTACTACTACTACTACTACTATAACTATCACCGCTAGCACCACCACCAATACCACCACTAGTGCTGCTGCTGCTGCTGCTAGTACTACTACTACTATACTACTACTACTACTACTACTACTACTACTACCACTACTACTACCACCACCACCACCATTGCTGCTACTACAATTTTGCATGTTTTTGCTCCTGCCGTTCACGTTATCTTCCACCTAAAGTAAGAGTCAAATGACCGTTAATTAATTCCTCTGATTAAATATACCTCTTCGACCACTTCCGCTTGTCTCTAACACTGTGTGAAATGAAGGGGAAGGCGTGGGGACTGGGGGGTGGGGGGAAAGCGGGCTCGTTGGGAGTGAAGAAATTGCCTTAATCGATTGTAGTGTCGTTGGTGTTGTAGCATTTAGTACTAATGTGTGATCTGTTATTATTCATGTTCGAGCGGTTACCGTAGGAAGTTTTTTTCTTTGTTTATTTATTTATTTATCTATTTTTGGAAAAGTGAATCCTTGCTTCCTTTTCTTGGGCATTCTGCTATTTTCATTTTCTCCTCACTTTTTTTCTTCTCCCCATCCTCTGTGTACTTCTATGATGATGATGATGATGATGATGATGATGATGATGATGATGATGGTGATGATGATGATGATGATGACGGTGTTGGTGACGGTGGTCGTAGTGATGGTGGTTGTGGTGGTGGTGATGGTGATGATGGTGATGATGATGATAACGATGATTGAGGTGGTGGTAGTGGTGATGATGGTGATGATGATGATGATGGTGGTGGTGGTGATGGTGATGATAATGATGATGGTGTAAGTGATGGTGGTGGTAGTGATGGTGGTAGTGGTGGTGGTGGTGATGATGATAGTGATGATGGTGTAGGCGATGGTGGTGGTGCTGGTGATGATGATGATGATGGTGATGATGATAATGATGATTGTAGTGGTGGTAGTGGTGACGTTGATGATGATGATAATGATGATTGTGGTGATGGTAATGGTGATGTTGGTAAAGAGGGTGGATTATAGTGGTGGTGGTAGGGAGGATAATGACGATGAAGATGATGAATGATGGTGGTGGTGGTGATGATGGTGATGATTATCGTGGTACTGGTGCTAAGGATGATGATAGCTGTGATGGTATTGATGGTGATGAATAAGACGACGACGACGACGACGACGATGATGATGATGGTGGTGGTGGTAGTGGCGATGTTGTTGGTGTTGGTGTTGGTTGTGTGGTGGTGACGACGACGATGATGATGATGAGGATGATGAGGATGATGATGATGATGATGATGATGATGATGATGATGATATAGACGATGACCATCATGTAGTGCTAATGATTCTGCCAACAGGCCAACCTATAAATAATGTTGATTTCCAGTATTAGCATAAGGCCAGCAGTTTTAGGCCGAGAGGGGTGTTTATCGATTGTATGGACCCAAGTACTTGATCGTCGGTACTTTATTTTATAAACTTCCGAAAAATTAAAAAAGGCAAAATCGACCTCGTCTGGGTTTGAGCTCACAATGTAAAGAGCTAGTGGATGTTCAGGAGCGGCTGTGTGGTAAGAAGCTTGCTTCCCAACCACACGGTTCCAGGTTCAGTCCCATTTAGTAGATGGAAACTGAAAGAAGCCCGTCGTGTACACACACACACACACACACACACACACATATATATATATATATACATATACATATGTATTTGTGTCTGTGTTTGTCCCTCCCGCATCATCGCTTGACAACCGATGTTGGCGTGCTTATGTGCCGTAACTTAGGGGTTCAGCAAAATACACCGATAGAATAAGTACTACGCTTACAAAGAATAAGTCCTGGGGGTCGATTTGTTCGATTAAAGGCCGTGCTCCAGCATGACCGCAGTCAAATGACTGAACGAGTAAAAGAATAAAATTGTGAAAGAATACCGCAACCTTTTTTTCGTTTTTTTATCCGATGCTAATAACGGTCACTTTCATCATCGTTACAATTGTTAAATTTTGCCGTTGCTGTCATGATTAATAGCGCAACCCTCCTCCTCCTCCTCCTCCTCCTCCTCCTCCTCCTCCTCATCATCATCATCATCCTCAGCGTTGTCGATGTCTACCTACTCCTGCTCCATCTCCTCCTCCTGCTGCTCTTTTTCTTCTTCATCCTCCTCCTACTGCTGCTCTTTTTCTTCATCCTCCTCCTCCTCCTGCTCTTTACCTCCCTCCTCCTCCTCCTCCATCTCCTCCTCCTGCTCCATCTCCTCCTCATCTTCCTCCTCCTCAGCGTTGTCAACGTCTACCTACTCCTCCTTCTGCTCATCCTGCTCCTCCTGCACTGGTTCCTGTTTCTGATCCTCCACCTCTTCGCAATCGCGTCACTATTGTATGTATATGTGAGTCAGCATGATCCTGTCTCTGTCTGTCTGTCTGCCTGTCTCTCTCAATCTCTCTCTCTCCCCCTCTCTCTCTCTCTTTTTCTCTCCCTCTTCCTCTCTCTGTATCTGTCTGTTTGTCTGTACCTCTTTCTCTCTCTCTCTCTCTCTCTCTTTATCTATCTGTCTATCTTATGTATTTATCTCATTAACTGTCACGCACACATCCATCACCACACTCTAAGTATGACCACCACCAATCACTATCACCACCATCGCTCCAGGTACTACCACCATCATCATCATCATCATCAGTAGCAGCAAGCCGTGGCGGCGGCAATGTTAGCTTCTTCGCCTCGACCATCTCAATCCTCTGCTCCCCTTCTTGCAACCCACTCCGTCCGCATCCCTTTACCGCCCAAAATCTTCCTCTTATCTTGTCAAGTGTCCGTTTTTGCAGCGAGTATGTCTTGTGTCACGATTATAGAGATTATCATTAAAACACACACGCACACACACACACCTAGCAATCTAGGCACACACATATAGCCACCACCTCCATCTACACCACTACATTCACCAACAAACGTATCAACAATAACAGCGACAACTAAATCACTTAACAGCTGAAACGCAATCGTCACAACGGCTACAACTTCCATTTCTACACTTACCATTCCCATCAACACCAGTACCAGAACTACGATGACGACAACGACGACGACGACGACGACCACGACCACCACCACCACCACCACCACTACTACTACTACTACTACTACTACTACTACAATACGGGAGGTGTCGAGAAAATAGCAAAATAACAGGGCTTCGCCATTGAGTTACAGAGGTTGTGCAGAGTGCTTGTAAAATGTATCCTTATAGTTATAGGTGAATTAGGAACTCTCCCTGAAGATTTGAAGAGAGGGATAGATGAGAAAGGCATAAAATCTAGTTTAGTGCAGCTCTAGAAAAGAGTGTTATTAGGGACAGCTGGGATGCTTAGGAAGGTTCTTGGCATCTAAGGTTACTTGTTGCAGCCTGGTTTTTAGAAATTTCTTTGTTCCAATAGTTTAATAGTTTAATGTGCGTATATGAAATAATAATAACAAAGCATTCTACTATAGGCACAAGGCCAGAAATTTGGGGGAGAGGGTTAGTTGAATACATCAAATGTATGTGCAGAGAAACGTGAGATGATGTGTCTTGCTCAATAAATCAGCGCACTGAAACCACGATCTAGGAACTGAAACCACGATCTCGCAACTGTGAGTGCAACACCTTAACCATTAGGCCATGCGTGTTCTGATTATTGTTACAATCATTATTAACCACAAAGGGTTTACATTCAGAAAAACCTTTATGTACGGCATAGGACAAAATATTGTGTGTGTGTGTGCGTGTGTGTATGTGTGTGTGTGTGTGTGAGAGTGTGTGTATGTGTGCTTACTCTTTTGCTCTTTTACTCTTTTACTTGTTTCAGTCATTTGACTGCGGCCATGCTGGAGCACCGTCTTTAGTCGAGCAAATCGACCCCAGGACTTATTCTTTGTAAGTCTAGTACTTATTCTATCGGTCTCTTTTGTCGAACTGCTAAGTTACGGGGACGTAAACACACCAGCATCGGTTGTCAAGCGATGTTGGAGGGGGGCACAAACACACACACACACATAATATATATACATATATATATATATACATATATACGACGGGCTTCTTTCAGTTTTCTTCTACCAAATCCACTCACAAGGCTTTAGTCGGCCCAAGGCTATAGTAGAAGACACTTGCCCAAGGTGCCACGCAGTGGGGCTGAACCCGGAACCATGTGGTTGGTAAGCAAGATACTTACCACACAGCCGCTCCTACACCTTTGTGTGTGCATAAGCCATAGTATTTTAACAAGAATATTCTTTGATAGGGTCGAGAGGACTGCTTATGGAACTACAACTTAAAACCATGGGTGGCCTGACTTCTGGGGCAGTGGCTTTCATCACTATCATTACTATCGCTCCAGGTAACACCGCCATCATCATCATCGTCCGTAGCAGCAAGCCGTGGCGGAGGCAATGTTGCTTCTTCGCTCCATTTTTCTCAGTTCCTACTGGCTCTACTGGCTTTTCTCAGTTTCCTTTTTGTCGATTTATAGGCGTATGCTCAGGGCAATCCACTTCACTAGCACCATGTTAGCACCTCTCATCCACCTGTTAACAAAGTGGAAAGAGGACCGTCCTTATTTTCTTCTACAAGTGAAATATGAATTTGATGAGGTATTGGCTAAAGAGGCAAAACTTTGTCTTCAGCTCCTTCAATCTCGTCCATCATACAGCCTTTCACGATAGCCACTTGACACATAAAAACTGCTTGCCCTTCCAGATTAAAAGAAGGCGACGGAGCAGTCTTTACAATTAATAATAACCTTTTCTTTATTAGCTATAAACAAGGGCGGAACAAACAACAAAAATGACGCTGCAAAAACTACGGAGAAGTCGGGACCTAACACAAAAACGCGTATAATCAATAAAATAATAATAACAATTTACAACAAAGTTTAACCAAAAAAATTCCCCCAAAGAGGGAGATCCCTCTAGGAGCAACCAAAGAGCCCCACAGATCCTTGTCACCCCACTCACCAAAGGGTCCCAGCAATAATAATCCTTCCTATTATAGGCACAAGGCCTGAAATTTAGGTGGAAGGGATTAGTCAATTACATCTATCTCAGTGTTCAAATGGTACTTATTTCATCAACTCCGAAAGGATGAAAGGCAAAGTCAACCCCGGCTGAATTTGAACCCTGAACGTAAAGATGGACGAAATGCCGTTAAGCATTTTTATCGACGCGCTAACTATCTTGCCATCTTGCTGCCTAACAACTACAGTAAATAATGATAATAATAACTGCTTCTACCACTACTACTACTACTACTACTACTACTACTACTACCACCGCCACCACCACCACCACCACCACCACCAATACTACTACAACTACTACTACTACTACTACTACTACTACTACTACTACTACTATTGCAACCATCATCACCACTCCTATAACCACCACTACCGCTACTGCAACGACGACGACCCCCCTCTGCTACTACTACTACTACTACTACTACTACTACTACTACTACTATTGCAACTATCATCACCATTACTTCAACCATCACCACCGCTATTGCAACGACGACGACGACGAACATCACCACCACCATCACCACCACCACCACCAACAACAACAACAGCAGCAGCAATAACAAGACTACTATTGCCGTTCTTTTCTAGCCACCATCACTTTCATTGATGCAACCTTTGAAATCCATTCTTACATACCACCAACAGTCACCATATCGATATCCTGTCTAGTGGATTAACAGTCGATGTTCTGGTGGCACGAGTCATGAAGAGTATTGGAAGAGGGGTGGTAGCAGGATTAGAGGGGTCTGGATTTAGTGACGGAAGAGGAGGAAGAGGAGAAAGAGGACAGGTCGAAGCAATAAGGTTACGTGCTTATAAAACGCCACTGCTTTTGGTTAGATCCCTCCTAAAAACAATCTTCGCTACACTACCCGATCCATTAGCAGCGGGATGACAGAATCGTTAGCAGGCCGGACAAAATGCTTAGTGGCATTTCATCCGTCTTTACATTCTCAGTTGAAATTCGCAGACGACGACGCTACCTTTCATCCTTTCGAGGTCGATGAAATAAGTATCAGTTATGCACTGGGGGTCGATGTAATCGACTACCCTTTCCCTCCAAAATTTCAGCCCTTGTACCTATAGTAGAAAAGATTGTTGTTGTTGTTATTGTTGTTGTCGTTGTTGTTGTTGTTGTTGTTGTTCTTGTTCTTGTTCTTCTTCTTCTTCTTCTTCTTCTTCTTCTTCTTCTTCTCTTCTTCTTATCCTCCTCCTCCACCTCCTCCTCCTCCTCCTTCTTCTTCTTCTTCTTCTTCTTCTTCTTCTCCTCCTCCTTCTTTTTTTCTTCTTTTTCTTCTTCTTCTTCTTCTTCTTCTCCTTCTCCTCCTCCTTCTTTTTTTCTTCTTTTTCTTCTTCTTCTTCTTCTTCTTCTTCTTCTCCTCCTCCTCCTTCTTTTTTCTTCTTCTTCTTCTTCTCCTCCTCCTTCTTTTTTCTTCTTCTTCTTCTTCTTCTCCTCCTCCTCTTCCTCCTCCTTCTTCTTCTTCTCCTTCTTCTCCTCCTCCTCCTTCTTCTTTTCTCCTCCTCCTCCTTCCTCTTTTCTCCTCCTCCTCCTCCTCCTCCTCCTCTTCTTCTCCTTCTCCCCCTCCTTCTTTTCTCCTCCTCCTCCTCCTCCTTCTTCTTCTTCTCCTTCTCCCCCTCCTTCTTTTCTCCTCCTCCTCCTCCTCATTCTTCTTCTTCTTCTTCTTCTTCTACTTCTTCTTCTTCTTCTTCAAAATCCTTATCGAGCCGGGCAAAATACTTAGCGGCATTTCGTCCGTGTTTGCGTTCCGAGTTCAAATTCCGCTAAGGTCTACTTTGCCTTTCATCCTTTCGGGGTCGATAAATTAAGTACCAGTGTAACGCTGAGGTCGATGGATTCGACTAGTCCTCTCTTCACATATTTCTGGCCTTGTGCCTATAGTAGAAAGGATTATCATTTTTATTAAATGCTTTGCGGTATTTCGTCCATCTTAATTTTCTGAGTTAAAATTCTGCCGGGATCGACTTTGCCTTTCATACTTTCGGGATCGAAAAATTACGTTGAGCACTGTGGTCAATGTATTTGATTTCCCCATCTCTCAAAATTGCTATCCTTTTCCCCAAATTAACAAAAGATTATTACACGTATTACTATCATCCTTACTTGGGTGTTTTTCAGCGACGCGTGCCTTTGAAGATATCGCTCAGTCAAGAAGGTGATCCCTTAAACGAGTGCTTGAGGGAGGTCATAAGTTAGTATTGATTCCTCTTACTAACAGGGGCTTATGAGTGTTAAAATCGTTGAGGGGGAAGAGATTTGTTGCAGTCCTTGTCTTGCGATTTGTAACTTATATGATTCAGGGTGGTTTCACACAAGGCGACAAGAGGCACTGGTCTCAGTAGTAGTGGTGGGGGTGGGGGTGGTAGTGGTGGTGGTGGTGGGGGTGGTAGTGATGGTGATGGTGATGATGCTGGTGGTAGTAGTGGTGGTAATGGTGGTGATATCTGTCTGTCTGTCTATCTATCTATCTATTTATCTATCTATCTATCTATCTATCTATCTATCTATCTATCTATCTATTTATCTATCTATTTCTTTTTCTCTCTATCTCTATCTATCTATCTATTTCTTTTTTCTCTATCTCTATCTATCTATCTATCTATCTATCTATCTATCTATCTATCTATCTATCTATCTATCTATCTATCTATCTATCTATCTATCTACCTGTCTGTCTATCTATCTATCTATCTATCTATCTATCTATCTATCTATCTATCTATCTATCTATCTATCTCTCTCTCTCTCTCTCTCTCTCTCTATCTATCTATCTATCTATCTATCTATCTGTCTGTCTATTTATCTATCTATCTATCTATCTAACTGTCTGTCTTTGTATGCCTATCTATATATCTATCGACCGATTGATCGATCAATCACATTTAACACTCCACACCCAGGTCTATACCCAAAACGTTGCTATCACTACTATTAGCCAACAGGCATGCTTCTATGCCTTCGCACGATTTGCAAGAAATAATTACCAAATTTTCCCCAGATTACACACATTATTAATAAAAAACAAAAATAAAAACGAAAACAGGAAGTATGCTTAAGATAACGTTCTATAGACATTAGCCTGGGGAGAGATGGTGGTCATTCATAATTGGAATAATTTTGGTCATCGGTCTGAGGAAAGTTTTAACCTGCGGCAGCAGTAAAACAAGGAGGGCAACATGGAGGCCAATTAGCAACAACAAAAACAAAAAAAAATGTAACAAAAACAAAACCACGGACGACAGCAAGAACAAGAACAAGAGGAATAGCAACGACAACAATGGCAATATTAACAGGAGGAGAACAATAATAACAACGACAAACAACAATAGCGACAACAGCATCAAGAAGATGACAACAGCAACAACAACGAGAACAACAATGAAGAAAATAACAACGAAGAGGACAACAATAACAGCAATGACAACAAGAACGATGACGATAAAAACAAAAAAAAAGAAAACATGGACACCAACAGGCGCGGGATTGGGTGGGTGGTAAGTAGCTTGCTTACCAACCACATGGTTCCGTGTTCAGTCCCACTGCGTGGCACCTTCGGCAAGTGTCTTATTATTTCTTTATTGCTCACAAAGGGCTAAACCTAGAGGAAATAAATAAGGACAGCCATGGAGATTAAGTCGATTACATCGAACCCATTGCGTAACTGGTACTTAATTTATCGATCCCCAAAGATGAAAGGCAAAGTCGACCTCGGCGGAATTTGAACTCAGAACGTAAAGGCAGACGAAATACTGCTAAGCATTTCGCCCGGCGTGCTAACGATCATGCCAGCTCACCGCCTTGGGCCAGTGTCTTCTACTATATCCTAGGACCAACAAAAGCTTTGTGAGTGGATTTGGTAGACGGAAACTGAAAGAAGCCAGTCGTATATATGTATATATATATATATATATGTATGTGCGTGTATATGTTTGTGTGTCTGTGTTCGCCCCTGACCCCCAACATCGCTTAACAACCGATGCTGGTGTGTTTACGTCCTCGTAACTTAGCGGTTCGGCAAAAGTGACCGATAGAAGAAGTACTAGGTTTACAAAGAATAGGTCCTGGGGTCGATTTGTTCGACTAAAGGCGGTGCTCCAGCAAGGCCGCAGTCAAATGACCGAAACAAATGAAAGAGTAAAAGAGAAAAGGGTAGCAGCAAAAAAAAAAAAAAAAATAAATAAATAAATAAATAAGGAGCACGGACTTTGACAACAAGGAAAGGAAAACAAAAAAAAACAAAAACGATGACGATGATGAAGACGGTTGCAGCAACGATGACGACGTTAAACGTGGTGGACGATGATATCAAGAGAAAGTATTAAAAGAATAACAGAGAAACTAATCTGAATTCCCTTTCTTCTATCCCAGTCCTTTACGATCGAGCACCGACACCGTCTTCATCACCACCACCACCAGCATCACCACCACCACCACCACCACCACCAGCACCACCACCACCAGCACCACCACCACCACCACCACCACCACCACCGCCGCCATCACCATCACCACCGCCACCACCACCACCACCACCGCCGCCACTAGCACCACCGCCGCCACCACCACCACCACCACCAGCACCACCACCACCACCACCACCACCACCACCACCACCGCCACACCACCACCACCACCACCACCACCACCACCACCACCACCACCGCCAGCAACACCACACCGCCAGCAACACCAACACCGCCACCACCACCGCCGCCGCCGCCACCACCACCACACCACCACCACCACCACCACCACCACCACACCACTACGACCAGCAACACACCCACAACAAGCAACGTCACCACAGCCATCACCACCGCCACCACCACCACCACCACCGCCACCACCACCACCGCCACCACCGCCACCACCACCACCACCGCCAGGAACACCACACCACACCGCCAGCAACACCAACACCGCCACCACCACCGCCGCCGCCGCCACACCACCACCACCACCACCACCACCACCACCACTACGACCAGCAACACACCCACAACAAGCAACGTCACCACAGCCATCACCACCGCCACCGCCGCCGCCACCTGCATCAGCGCCACCCAGATCATTATGATCATAACCATCAATAACAGCGGAGTGACTATTATACCCAATGTCTGTCCCATCTTTCCCTTCCGTACGGTTGGATACTTCCTTGTTTTTTTTGTCTTCTTGCACATTCTTTCACCTCTCACCATCACCACCGTCACCGCCGTTGCCACTTCTCCCTCTCTCTCTCTCTCACTCTCTGTTTGTCCCTCTGCTTTTCTCTGTTCTCTGTCTCCCTGTCTGTCTGTCTCTCTCTCTCTGTCTCTCTGTCACTTGCTCTCTCTCTCTTACCTCCCATCTGTGTCGCAACGACTTTTATATCGTGGCTGAGCGAATGCCAAACATTCTTAACATGCACACACAAACACTCAAACACACACACACACAAACATATATACACACACAGCCGCACACACATACATACGCATATACACACACACACCACATACAGACGAATACACACACACACGGATGCACGCACGCACATTCACAATTACCCATACACAAACATATCCTCATACGTACATACACTCGTATCAATATCACACACAATTGCAAACACACTCACACACACGCACACCCCACACACACACTCACACAAAGTTGCAGGCATAAGAACATACATATACGCACATATTCTCTTTCTCTTACACACACACACCTATACTCATACGCACACAGATGAACAAACACGCACAAACACATACTTCTACTTAACCCATACATGCTCAAACAATTATCGATCCCTCACACGCACTCACTCACTCACTCACTCACTCACTCACTCACTCACTCACTCACTCACTCACTCACTCACTCACTCATTCATTCACTCACTCACTCACTCACTCACTCACTCACTCACTCACTCACTCACTCACTCACTCACTCACTCATTCATTCAGTCTCTCGCTCACTCGTTCATACATGTCATCCACATTGATGCTCTCCGTCACTGTCTTTCACTTTTTTTTTTCCAGTAAAGGAAAAATATCCCTTTGCTTAATTTACTTGTGCCCGGCTGGTCTGTAATTATCTCCCTTGGGCCCTCTGATTATCTCCCTTCAGTTAATTTTCCCTCCCTCCGCTAAATCTGGGATACCTGTCACCACCACCACCACTATCACCACCACCACCATTACTACAACTACCACCATTTCACCCCCAACATCATAACTATCACTAACCCCCATTGTACCACCACCACCACCACCACCACAACCACTACCACCACCATCATCAGCACAAGCACCAGTACCACAGCACCACCATCACCACCACCACTACCACCACCCCCACTACTACCGCCACTACCATCAGCACCAGCCCCAGTACCACGCCACCACCACCACTAACATCAACAACAAAAACAACAACCATGACTGTCTCTCCTTACCCTTGCCACCATCACTATCATCTGCAATACAATTAGAATACGAAACAAAGATGGTGCCTCACACGGATCCTTTATTTAGCTGGAAATAATAGCCAAATCTCTCTTAACTCATACCCCATATTGGATAACATAGTCATAATTACCCTCTACATATGGAAGAAACAAAACATTTGAAAAGAAAAGGAGAAAAAAAGGGTATATTTGTATATACGAGACGGTATCAAAAAGTTCTCGGACTAGTTTTGTAGCGCACCGATAGATGGCAGCACACAGTTACGTGGAATGACAATGGTAACAGAACTGCTCACTCAGATCTGACCCTAGATTTAACATAGACAACTATCAGCGGTACAAATCACTACACTTCGATCCACAAGTTTATTAATGTCCGAGCGAGTCCACGCTGGATCGGCTACAGATGACCGTAATGTTCCGACAGATCACCCACTTCTGTCTTAAGAAAGTCACATTGGAAAATATACAATAATAACAACAACAAGAATAATAATAATAATAAAATAATAAAATAATAATAATAATAATAATAATAATAATAATAATAATAATAATAATAATAATAACAATAATAATAATAATAATAATAATAATAATAATAATAATATAATAATAATAATAATTAAAAAATGCTTTCTAATTGATGTATCAATACCGGCTGATGACACGTGTCTCTAAAAGAAATGGAGAAACTCTCAAATAGAAAGACCTGGAAATAGAGGTAACTAGAATGTGGAATCTGAAAACAGAAACAATTCCTATCATAGTAGGTGCATTAGGCATGATAAAAAAATATTCAGACAAATACATAACAAACCCAGGACTTACAAACACATATAACATACAGAAAATTGCACTACTAGGCACTGCACACATCCTACGCAGAACACTTTCCATACAATAACCATCAGAGCATCACAACAAATCACACACACATACCCAAGGCACACAGAGCTGTGCTCGGTAGTGAAGTGAAAGCACGCTATAAAAATAAAACTACTGAAAATAATAATAAAATAATAATATAATAATAATAATATAATAATAATAATAATAATGATAAAATATCATATACATACATACATACATACATACTACATACATAACATACATACATACATACATACATGCATATATATACATATATGGTCAGGACGCCATGATAGATCGGTAGCTCCTACATGCATTTTTTTTCTCTTCTTGTTTCTCTATTTGTTTTTTTCTGTATATCTTTCTGTTGAAGAGCGTAGGCTCGAAACGTAAAAGACTTTTTCTATTTCTATTCCTGAGCGCTATACTAATACATTTGTTTGTTTGTACTCCACCTGCATTCGTCTTTTGTTTATTTTCGTAAACTTTCCCGTTATATATATATATATATATATATATATATATATATATATATATACATTATATATATATATTAGTCAATTTAGGGTAGCAAAAAAATTCAATAGAAATTTATCGCAACCAGCGGCGGCCTGGTGAAAAAGAGAAAATAGTCATCGACTAAATATATAAATATAACGATTTAGGAGTGACCCCAACAGGTCACTCGTCCACCAGAAAGAGCAGCCATAACTCCACCGCCAAGTATTATTAATTCAGAAATTAGGTGAAAATTTAAAACATTTACCCTAATTCATCTTTTAGACGTTGCAACGTTTCTGTGTCATTAATGATTAAATTAGCTTAATTAAAAATAAATTAAGCCAATCTACCATAGGTTACACTTCATCAGTAAAGACCTGGGAGAGACAAATATACACGAGGCGTCTGTATCGAAGCCTACGGGATTCTGACTTAAAATTTTCAAGACTGACGTATTCGCGCCAAACTTATCAACAGTAAATATAAACTGCCGATTCAATCTCAGAATTATTCAGAAAATTATCAATTAGTCAATTTAGGGTAGCAAAAAAATTCAATAGAAATTTATCGCAACCAGCGGCCTGGTGAAAAAGAGAAAATAGTCATCGACTAAATATATAAATATAACGATTTAGGAGTAACCGTCAGTCTTGAAAATTTTAAGTCAGATATCCCGTAGGCTTCGATACAGACGCCTCGTGTAATTTTGTCTCTCCCAGGTCTTTACTGATGAAGTGTACCTATGGTAGATTGGCTTAATTTAATTTAATTAAGCTAATTTAATCATTAATGACACAGAAACGTTGCAACGTCTAAAAGATGAATTAGGGTAAATGTTTTTAAATTTTCACCTAATTTCTGAATTATAATACTGGCGGTGTGAGTTATGGCTGCTCTTTCTGGTGGACGAGTGACCTGTTGGGGTCACTCCTAAATTTATTTATTTATATATTTAGTCGATGACTATTTTCTCTTTTTCACCAGGCCGCTGGTTGCGATAAATTTCTATTGAATTTTTTTGCTACCCTAAATTGACTAATTGATAATTTTCTGAATAATTCTGAGATTGAATCGGCAGTTTATATTTACTGTTGATAAGTTTGGCGCGAATACTCAGTCTTGAAAATTTTAAGTCAGATATCCCGTAGGCTTCGATACAGACGCCTCGTGTATTTGTCTCTCCAGGTCTTTACTGATGAAGTGTAACCTATGGTAGATTGGCTTATTTAATTTAATTAAGCTAATTAATCATTAATGACACAGAAACGTTGCAACGTCTAAAAGATGAATTAGGGTAAATGTTTTTAAATTTTCACCTAATTTCTGAATTAATAACTACTTGGCGGTGTGAGTTATGGCTGCTCTTTCTGGTGACGAGTGACCTGTTGGGGTCACTCCTAAATCGTTATTTTATATATTTAGTCGATGACTATTTTCTCTTTTTCACCAGCCGCTGGTTGCGATAAATTTCTATTGAATTTTTTTGCTACCCTAAATTGACTAATTGATAATTTTCTGAATAATTCTGAGATTGAATCGGCAGTTTATATTTACTGTTGATAAGTTTGGCGCGAATACGTCAGTCTGAAAATTTTAAGTCAGATATCCCTAGGCTTCGATACAGACGCCTCGTGTATATTTGTCTCTCCCAGGTCTTTACTGATGAAGTGTAACCTATGGTAGATTGGCTTAATTTAATTTAATTAGCTAATTTAATCATTAATGACACAGAAACGTTGCAACGTCTAAAAGATGAATTAGGGTAAATGTTTTTAATTTCACCTATTTCTGAATTAATAATACTTGGCGGTGTGAGTTATGGCTGCTCTTTCTGTTGACGAGTGACCTGTTGGGGTCACTCCTAAATCGTTATATATATATATATATATATATATATATATATTATATATATATTATATATAAATATAGTTATATTGGAGATGGCCATAATTTTTCTTGAAATATAGCAATATCTGTTTTAACACGATTTCACATCAGGAATTTTCCAAAACAAAGATATACATACATACATCGGTGCTCCAGCATGGCCGCAGTTAAAATGACTGAAGCAAATAAAGAGTAAAAGAAAAGTAAAAGAATAAAAGAATACATATACATATTATATATATATATATAAATATATATATAGCAAGTGGGGTAGGGAGAGAGCGTAAGAGAGAGACAGAGGGAGTCAGACAAACAAAGAGCGAAAGCGAGAGTGAGCAAAGAGAGGATACACACACACAAAGAGAAATATATACACAGAGCGGGAGAGATTAAGTGTTTTCCAGATAAGTTTAAGTTTGCTTTAGGGAATTTTCTTCCGTTACTTTCGTTAAGTTTTGAGTTCAAATGTCAATAATATTGACATTTGAACTAAAATATCACCCAACTACCGGGACAGATTTAAATCAACCCTTCCTGACCCCTAACTAATATTCTCCTTTATTCCTTTGTTATACATTATATAAACCATCGTTATTGTTTTATGATTTTGTAAATACACCCAAGACATGATTGTTTCTGAACAAATTATGTACACCTCGGGAAAGATATGAAGTGGTATCGAAAGATTCCCGTACGGACTAGTTATGTTTAATAAAAAATTATTGACTTTCCATTAAACATTATTTTAAGATCATCTCCTTCAAAAGAGTCACCATGCACAGTAATACACCGGTACCAACGTTCCTACCACCTTTGGAATCCGGCCGAGAAGTTTTCTGTAAGCGAATCGAGGACCTTCTCCGATTCGCCCTGGATCTCGACAACGGCGTAAAAACATCGACCTTTGAGCTGCATATTCATCTTGGTGAAGAGATGGAAGTCCGCAAGTGCTTAATTTTGCGAATAGAGCGGATATTGAAGAGATACCACTTTGTTTTTGGCGAGAAACTCACGAGTGAGGAGAGGTCGGTGATAGGGTGCTTTGTCGCCAATTCTTCAAGCTCCACAGATCCGGTCGCATTCATCGAATGTCCTCCCTGAAGAGCTTCAAAACGTCACAGCAAAACTTTCGATCGACAATCTGGCCCTGGAGAAAGAATTTGTGAAGTATAATACCACATCTCCGGGAATGGAGTTCGTGGCAGGTTTTCCAGATCGCTCATCGTCTTCCAGGGAAGTTCTTCCGCTATAAAAGCGCCCATGCCACTCTAAATATTGCATATGACCCATTGCCTCGTCGCCGTAAGCTTACCGAAACATGCTGAGTATCTCTGTAGAAGATTCCCCAAGTTTAACGCAAAATTTCACGTTAGCTCTTTGTTCCAACTTCCTGTCCATGACAAAATCGCACACTGCAGCATACACGTTATCACAAAAACACAAATTTCAGAACTTGTAAAGTAAATACAGAGATGCCACTCGGTACACTGCCTCATGAAGATCACTGCTAGTTCTCACTGTGCACGTAACTGTGTGCTGCCATCGATTGGTGCGCTACAAAACTAGTCCGAGAACTTTTTGCTACCATCTCGTATATACAAATATTCAAGGTTTACAAATACTGTATGAGAATGCATTGACAATATTTACAAACGCTATGCATTCCTCTCTTATACAGGTATACCTACACAAGTGTGCCGCCCCCGATTTTGTTTCCTCATAACTTTAAAAAGAAAATTAGATATTTTTAAATGAAATTTTCAATAAAAGCCTTTCAAGTGATGTAGATTACGATTATAGCGGAATATAATGTTAAAGAAAAAAATTACTTGTTGGGCGTGCACATATATAACTACAAAATGAGACTTGAAATTTTGAAAAAAAAAAATTATTTGATGCGTGTCAGTATATATGTGCATGCACCCACCATTTATTTTTCACATTAAATTCCGATATAATCGTAATGTACACCATCTGAAAGGTATTTTCAGAAAATTTCATTAAAAAATAGCCATTTTCCTGAAAGTTAAGGGGGAACAAATCGATGGTGGTGTGGGTGGAACATTTATGAAAGTAATGAGAGATTACAAATCTGTCATTATTGTTGCTGAAGTGATTGTGAGTCACACAAGCCGTGTCACTTATGGACGAGAAACCCAACTCCTTGACTACCATCCATCCATCCATCCATCCATCCATCCATCATCCATCCATCCATCCATCCATCCATCCATCCATCAATCCATCCATCAATCCATCCATCCACCCATTTTCTCAGTGCATTTTTCCTTGGCGGGTTGCGGGGATAGAGACCTCAGGCACCTCTTCTATGGGGTCCTATCAGAAAGAAACGTCGTTACTTTTCTTCGTATACATATATATGTATGTGCGCGCGTGCGAGTATGTTGTTCGTGTGTGTGTGTATATGTGTGTGTGTATATATGTGTGTATGTGTATTATATGTGTGAGTGTGTGTATATATGAATATGTGTGTTTATTTGCTTTGCGTTTGTGCTTCTCTATCACTTGACAACCAGTGTTGGTTTGTTTATGTTCCCAGTGTTGGTTTGTTTAACGTCACCATAAAAAATAGTCATCAATGATGGCTTAGCTGACCGAATCTTCGAAGTAACTGTCGATAATATTATGGCTGAATAATCCTTCGGTTTAATGTAAAATTGTCTGTATTTATAAAAGCAAATATTAATGTTTGCTTTTATAATAAAGCAACATACATACATACTATATATACACATATCCAAACTACATATTCTATATATATACTTACTATGTATACATATATCTAGCCTATGAGTTTCTGTCAGTTTCCGTCCACCAAATCCACTCACGATGTTTTAGCCGGCGCGGAGAAACAATAAAAAGTCACTTGACCAAGGTGCCATGCAATGAGACCGAACTCGGAACCTTAGCTAATATATTTTGTTATTTTAAATTTATATTTGGACAAAATAGTTCTCGGAACCTTGCGGATAGCAGCAAGTTTCTGACCACTTTATTACGCCTATGGCTAAACTATTTTGTTACTTTTAATTTATTTTTGGACCAAATAGTTCTCGGAAGTGTTGGCCATGTAAAGCATACCTTTATAGCTGGCAATTTACCATGGTTAAGTTATGCGTCATCAACATCTCCGTTATTGCTGCTACTTTAGGCTTACACATTACTTGTTTGTTCGAAATGTAATCCAATTTCGGTCGAATTTCGTCGCTGCGGTGATAATTGATTTTCCACTTTTGTACGATCATAATCAACAAGACATTCTTGTGAGATAGAAACATAGTGGGTAACATTAATGATTGCCTTCTTAAATTCTTCCTTTGCGCTCAATAATCACCTATCCAACAATTTAAGGTTATGAGTGGGAGATATCGGGTGTGAAACTTATTGTATAGTATGCGATGTTTTTGTTAGTTGGTTTGTCATATTATTGTCAATAAGGTCTAGGTGTGTTACGTTCCAGTATAATAATACAGCCAAACCATATGCTGCCACTGCAAATGCATTAAAGGCATAGATATCGTGCCCCTGTGATGAGTTTAAGAAATTATTCATTTTTCATTTGCAATAGCATATTAAGATTTTTATCTCGTCTGGAAGATTGCAGGAAATAGACAATTCTGTGAAGTGGACAAGCAGGTTGATCCTACTCCTCACTCTGTAATTTGATTGGCTGACAGTTTTCTCAGTATTGTTAGAGCATCAACTCTCTTGAGTACACTTTAAATCAAGGAACATTTGCAACCGGCAATTTTAGGTCATCTATTAAAAAAAAAAAAATTAAGGTATCTTGGCGTAGCAGTGGCTGTGTGGTAAGTAGCTTGCTTACGAACCACATGGTTCCGGGTTCAGTCCCACTGCGTGGCACCTTGGGAAAGTGTCTTCTATTATAGCCTCGGGCCGAGCAAAGCCTTGTGAATGGATTTGGTAGACGGAAACTGAAAGAAGCCCGTCGTATATATATGTATATATGTACATATATATATTTATGTGTGTGTATATGTTTGTGTGTCTGTGTTTGTCCCCTCAACGTCGCTTGACAAGCGATGCTTGTGTGTATACGTCCCCGTAACTTAGCGGTTCGGCAAAAGAATAAGTCCTGGGGTCAATTTGCTCGACTAAGGGCGGTGCTCCAGTATGGCCGCAGTCAAATGACTGAAACAAGTAAAAGAGTACAAGAGAGTGATTAAGGTGTTGGACCTCAAAGGCGTAAGAACGTAGTTTCGATTCTCGGACCAGACGCTATGTTGTGTTCTTGAACATAATGCTTCATTTCAGTTTGATCCAGCTCACACAGCTGTAAATGAGTTCCAGTTATATCTAGGAAATGAACCCCTGTTTAGTGGGTCGTTTACTAATCTGAGTAACTCACATGCTATGAAAATTGGGTAGAATACTGGCCTCATCAATCCTGGGGCTCCATGAAAATAAAGTTAGAAATAAGGGGATATAGTGAATGTACCTAATCTTCCCTTCTATTATGTAGCACACTTTATGCTGTTATTTTCTTGTGTAACATGTTTTTCGTTTTTTTTTTTTGGAGGGGGGTTCTTTGTTGTCGTACACATTCGCTTGCTTTCTCCCCAAATGCGCTTAGCTTAGATTTTTGGAGCCAGCCAGACTTGAACAGTGTCAAGTGCAACCGACCGAAACTGTAAGGATAATGTGGAAACTAGACTGAGGAGAGAAGGCTACGAATGGCCCGGTCTTGTTTTTTTCCTGTCCTTCTTTGTATCGTCAATCTGTCCGGATGTTTTATTGTCGTATGTTGCGTTCTTGTTCCATTTCTTTTGTGTTTATACACACACACACACACACACACAATCACTCAGTAATCCCTCACCATATCGCGATTCATCAATCGCGGTTCACCAATCGTGGTTTATTATTCAAGCTTACGTCGATTCTTCTGTGGTGTTGTTTTGCATTTATAATAAAATATATACAAATTATAAAAAATGATTGAAAAATGTACAGAACAGTACTGCTTCTACTTCGCGTGCGGTTTTGGAACGTAACACCCGCGATAATCATATATATATATATTATTTATTTATTTATTTATTTAGAGATAGATAGATAGATAGATAGATAGATAGATAGATAGATAGATAGATAGATAGATAGATAGATAGATAGATAGATAGATAGATAGATAGATAGATAGATAGATAGACAGACGGATTTGCGTGCTATTTCAAAGACAACAAAGCAACAAGCATAGTATGAAATGAAGGCCAGATGTAGACTTCCTTTGAAGTTGAAGCTTGCAGTCATGAAGATGTTGAATGGTGCACGAGTCGTATGATTATTATTTTTATTATGATATAATTATCGATAGAAGCGATACTAGTACCAAAGAGCTATCTTTATATAGGACTTAACGTGAATATCTTATTAGAACGCTGTATACTACTGTATTAGCCTTGAGAGGCCCTCTCATATAGGTGCATAGTGCATAAATGAAGAGACATAAATCATAGTGGTCGAAAATCGTTTGTTATGGGTACTAGAACTGCCAGATCACGTGATTTTACGTCCCTAGACTTCCTCAGTGACAAGCGTCTGGTCACCGGATAGCAGCCAAACCACACTGCCGCGGTATGCGGTGACCGGACGCCTGCTACGAAGGAAGTTCAGTTGACTGAAATCACGTGATCTATCAGTCTAAAGCGCCCATAACAGAAGATTCTCATCTAAGATTTATATCTCTGATTTTACGCCCTATGCGCCTATAGGAGAAGATCTCTCAAGTCTAATATCGCAGTATTCAGCCTTCTAACAAGACATCCACTTTTGGTTCGGTAGAATCAGCTGGAATTTTACCCTACCTATTTACAATATATAGAGGCGCAGGCTTAGGTAAGTGGTTAGAAGCTTGCTTCCAAACCTCATGGTTCTGGGTTTAGTCCCACTGCGTGGCACCATGGGAAAGTGTCGTCTAATATAGCCTTGGGCCGACCTGAGCCTTCTGAGTGGATTTAACAGACGGAAACTAAAATAAGCCTGTCGTATATATATATATATATATATATATATATATATATATATATATGTATATATGTACATATATTAACGTGTGGCTTTGTATCTGTTTGTCCCTTCACTATCGCTTGACAATCGATAGATTGAGACCGATAAAATAACTACTGGATTTACAAAGAATAAGCCCTGAGGTCGATTTGTTAGGGGGGGGGGTCTTGTACTAAACCTTTCAAGGCGGTACTCCAATATGGCCACAGTTCGAAGACTGAAACAAATACAATTTTAAAAAAAGGATAAACGAAAAGACATTCAAGTCTTCCTTTAATTGTAGTTAGAAGTGGGAGGTTAAAAATGTCAAGAAATAAACTAACATTAGAGAAAGCATGAAATAAAATTACATTAAATAAACCATCAGAATGGGAGCGTGTGGCCACAAACCAGCATGCAAACAATGAAAGAATGAATAACGGAATAAAAAATAACAGAATGAATAAAGGATTAGATAAATGAATGAATGGATCAAAGATGTCAAGTACTTATCGAATCATTAAGAAACGATTGTAAAAACATGCTCGATATGTGATTATAGAAACAGCAAGTCGATAACTATCAGAAGAAGATGGGAGAATAGTTATTGGAAAAAACACAACACAAATTTCCAAGGCACTTATTCCTCGACCAAGTTATCTTTACATTTAAATACCAGTTCCACCAGCCTGCGCAAGCTCCATCGTACAGCCATTTTAAACCATTCTTCTGTAAAAGAAGCAATGCTGGTAAGCTGGGAGGATGAATGATGGATCCAAAGGCTAGAGATTTTAACAGGTTTTCTCACGATAACAAGCGAGAAATCATTCACCGGAAACTGAGTTGAACGGAAAGTTCCGAGCGTAGCGTAGTGATGTTGAGAGTGAGAATATATACACACACACACACACACACACACACACACACATATATATATATGTACACGCACACACACACGTAACTTTTGAATTGGTATAAATGTATGAGTTTATGTATGTACATATATGCGTGCGTACATATATAAATATATATGCATGCATATTTACATATATACACACACATACTACATACATTCACACACACACATATGTACGTATGCATGCATGCATGTATCTCTCTCTCTCTCTCTCTCTCTCTATATATATATATGTATATATATATATATATATGTATGAATGTGTATATAAATGTATACATGTATATTTGTGTATAATTTTATGTATGTGAATATGCATGTTTGTGTGTGTATATATATAAGTGTGTATACATATATGTCTAGTTTATATATATATATATTATATATATAATATATATGCATGTATATATACAGACATACGCACACACATATACACACGCATACAAACACACGTACACAAACACACACACACACATATTTGCCTGTATGTTTTATGTATATGTTCATTTATACTTTACCGTTTTTGTATATGCATGTATTTTTATATATGCACTTATATAGAACCAACACTTGCCTTACCGATTGAAAACACACGGAGTTTCTGCAACATTAAAATTGCCGTTGCTTTTATTATTTGATGCTGCTAAGGCAATCCACTGGGTTAAGTGATTCTATGCAAATTGTACGAAATGTAAAGAAACATTTCTCTAAATCAAAGAATGAGATTTATTGGCAGAAACGGTACACCAATGGACCGAATACCTTGAAAGTTTTCGCAGAACCTCGTTTTACGTTCCGTATTCACATGGTAAAATAAGGAGTTAGAGCGCGAAGTGTCTTCTTCGCGGATCCCGCCTGAAATTTTCTGTTGGTTAACGTGTGTTTATTATGTATATTCTTTTTGGTATTAATATATTTGTGCGGATCAAAAATGTGCGTGTGGATGTACACACACACACACATACAGACACGCACACATTTAGGAAAGAACAGAAATGAGTTAAGATACACTACAGCTGTTTCGGACGCGTTTTTTTTTATTGAGGAACAAATTTATTACTTTATAAAGAAAAAAAAAATTTCTTCGGGTGAATAAAAATCTAAATCCAATTTTTAACATTTAAGTTTTGCCTCATAAAGAATATACTTTGATTGAAATAGATCCTGCAAAAATTGATTAATTAATTATATATATATATATATATGCATACACGCGCGTATAGAACACATACATATTATCTATACAGATATATGCATATATTATATATATATACATACATGCATATATACATACAATAACAATAATATATATATATATCTATATAATATATATATATATATATTGATTAAAAAATCAGTAAAAGAAAATGGAGAAGGAAAAAAATTAAAAAGATGCTTGGTTCATTTTATTTGTATTACAAAAGGAAAAGTAATGCAAATTAAAAGGCTAAAATATACACTTATAAGAACAAGCATAAATGAATCATCAATAATCATCAATAATTTTAACTTTTAAAGATGTAATATGCGGTATATTGTTAGATATCTTCAGGAAAAAATAAGTATAATTTAGTCTTGAGTTACGAAATGACTTATTTGAAGACTGTGTTTAAGAATTTACAAATGTAAACAAAGTACTTCGAAAGACGCAGAGTTCATGTGATTAGAAATTTATCGTTTAAAATTAAGCTAACATTGAACGTTAAAGTGCTACTAAAGCATCAAATTCATAAAAAAAAAAAATGTATTATATTTATAGTTGTAAAGGTTTATCTGAGTGAGGTGGTAGAAAGACGGATGTAGCTTGTCGTGAGGGGTGTAATATACAAGAATTATATTGGAAAATGTAAATAAAGATTGGATGAGTAACATTGGTGTTATTTAGGAATTAAATTAGTTGGGATATAATTTCCGGTGTTCGAAGAAAAAATAGTTTGTATTTAAAATATAAGGTGTATAAAAACTATATAATACTCACGAAATGTTGTTAAATGCTAGAGAAATTAAAAATGGTGTTACAGGATAAATTTCCTAGCTCAAAATTTGAGTAACTAGCGATCTCCCTTTATTTCATATATATATATATATGTGTGTGAGTTTGCGAGTGTGTGTGTGTGTGTGTGTGTGTGGTGTGTGTGTGTGTGTGTTTAATCATGTCATTCGATATTTAAAAATGAAAAATAGCTTGTGTCATTCTAGTAATAAGATATATGGATAAAATAGATATCAACACGTACGTGTAGTTTAAATGCTCATATTTATATATTGAAATATATAAAAAGTACCAATAGTCATAGATGCAGGATTATATTTTATAAAAATAAAAACAAACAGTAAAGCTTTCAAAATGCAAGATTTATGTAAAAATGGGTTTGTATTTAAAAAATACATAGATTTAGGGTTTATTTAATGTTAATTATATTTATATTCTATTCAACAATTAGTTAGATATTATAGATTAGCAGTAAGGTTTGAAGAAAAATTAAAGCAAATTATTGAAGGGTATAATTACAAGATTAAGAGATCAATAAGTTGAATCAATACCTATATTTATACTTATATTTTTATATATATATTTATATTTACATTTATATATTGGTGTTAAATATGGTTTATATAATGATTATTATAATAAATAATTGTACAATTAGCAATTATCTGTCATTTAAAATGTGGGTTATATGGGTGTTCTAATACAAAAAAAGTGGTTGAGTAATAGAATATGTGGAAAACCAATATATAATTTAACAAATAAATAGCTATACAATTAATCTCTTCTAGGGTGTCAATTACGCTTTCTACGAATAGTCAACGCCAGACGAATATATATATATATATATATATATATATATATATATATATATATATATATATGTATGTATGTAGTATGTATGTAGGATGCATGCATGCATGTATGTATGTATGTATTGTTGTATGTATGTATGTATGTATGTATGTATGTATTGATGTGTGTGTGTGTGTGCGTTCGTCTGGCGTTGGCTATTGGGTGAAAGCATAATCGACATCATAGAAGAGATTAATAAAACGTTTATTTTATTCGAGCTAATTCTGTTGCTACTCTAAGTTTCGCACGTTAATACATAGGATTTTCAGAATATATATATATATATAATTAGAGATAAAAACCACTATTAGGCAACTCAAACAGTGAAAAACATAAACCAAAACATAGAAATAAATTAATTAACATAATATACAAAATATATAACATGTGAAATTCAAAATTTAAATTATTTAAATTAAAGTTAAAATTAAAAAAAAAATTTTAAATTTTAATTTATATTATAAATTTTTATATATTATATATATATATATATATATATTAGATATATTATATATATATATATATAGATATATATATATATATATATATATATATATTATATATATATATTCATTATTAACTTTGATATAATTTAATTTTATCCTTCTTTTTAAAATTATATATTCATTATTATTTATTTTTTCAAATATATATAACTATCAAAAAGTATTAAAAAGTTTAATATAAGATAAAAATTAAAACCACTACGATCGTTTCACGCCCATACCCTAATTCAAATAACAATAATTTAAATTCAATTAGTAATTCGAATTATGGTTATAATTTAAATTATTGTTATTCGAATTAGGTTATGGGCATGAAACAATCGTAGTTGTTTTAATTTTATCTTATATTAAACTTTTTAATACTTTTTGATAGTTATATGTATTTAAAAAAAAATAAAATAAATAAATATATAATTTAAAAAAGATAAAAATAAAAATTATAATAGAAATAAAAATAATAATATATATATACTCTTTACTCTTTACTCTTTTACTTGTTTCAGTCATTTGACTGCGGCCATGCTGGAGCACCGCCTTTAGTCGAGCAAATCGACCCCGGGACTTATTCATTGTAAGCCCAGTACTTATTCTATCGGTCTCTTTTGCCGAACCGCTAAGTGACGGGGACGTAAACACACCAGCATCGGTTGTCAAGCAATGCTAGGGGGACAAACACATACATACACATATATACATATATATACATATATACGACAGGCTTCTTTCAGTTTCCGTCTACTAAATCCACTCACAAGGCATTGGTCGGCCCGGGGCTATAGCAGAAGACACTCGCCCAAGATGCCACGCAGTGGGACTGAACCCGCGCCTATATATATATATATATATATATATACACTCCTGCGCCTATATATATATATATATTTGTGTATATATATAAAAATTTATACCTATAAATTAATAATTAAAAAAAAAATTTAATTTTAACTTTAAATTTAAATAATTTAAATTTTGAATTTTATAATTTATATATTTCGTATATTATATTAATTAATTTATTTCTATGTTTTGGTTTATGTTTTTCACTGTTTGATTTGCCTAATAGTGGTTTTATCTCTAATTTAATATATATATTTATACTGTAAAATTAGATTTAATTCCCTGTAAGTTTGGACTTACTCCCTAATATCATTATATATATATATATATATTCATGCACACATACATGCGACCGGTTTCTTTCAGTTTCCATCCAGCAAATCCAATCATGAGGCTTTGGCCAGCCCGCGGCTATTGTAGAAGATATGTGTCCGAGGTGCCATGCAGTAGGATTGAACTCGTAGCTATGTGGTCGGGACCAAACTTCTTACCACGTGTATACACCTTCTAAATAGTTGTAGGCGTGGCATTGGGACTGGCGCGTGTCTTCTACAATCGTTTCAGGCTGAGTAAGCCTTGCTAAATGCTTCTAGTAGATAGAAACTGAAAGACGCCTGTCTTACATATATATATATATATACATACCATACATATATAATATATATATATATATATATATATATATATATATATATATATATATATATATATATATATATATATACACATACATACATACACACACACACACATATATATACATGTATGTGTGGTGGTTTGTGCTGTGTTTGTCAGTCACTACCGCGTGACTACCGGTTCTGGCTTATCTACGCCCCGTTAACATCGCAGTTCAACCTGAGAGACCAACAGAATAAGTACCAGACTTAAAAATATTTACTAAGATCGATATATTCGGTTAAAACACTTTAAGTGGTGCCCCAGTATGACCGCAGCCGAATGGAACAAATGAACCATAAAAGACATAATCGGCACTTAACTGGAAAGTGCCACCGCACAAATTTGGGTTAACTGATATCGTTTGAAATATGATCAGAAATGAGACAGCTTTTAATGTATATGTTCAATACTAAGCAGTTTGTGTAGTCTGCGTGGAGACGCAATGGCCCAGTGGTTAGGGCAGCGAACTTGCGGTTGTTGGATCGCGGCTTCCCAGACCGGGTGTTGTGAGTGTTTATTAAGCGAAAATACCTAAACTTCCTCGAGGCTCCGAGAGGGGATGGGGGCGAACCCTGCTGTACTTCTTCACCACAACTTTCTCTCACTCTTTCTTCCTGTTTCTGTTATTTCTGTATTTCAAAGGACCAAACTTGTCACACACTGTGTCACTCTGAATCTCCCGGAGAACTACGATAAGGGTACACGTGCCTGTGGAGTGCTCAGCCACTTACACGTTAATTTCGTGAGCAGGCTGTTCCATTGATCGGATAAACTGGAACCCTCGTCGTCGTAACCGATGGAGTCCCACATACACATAATCTGCAGAAGTATAGCTAAAACTTGGCTGTAGGCTCTATTAATTAAGATTTACTTTGCTTCTGAAAAAGCAGGTTCTCACTTTTAATAGATACCAGGTGGTCAGACACGAATCCATAGCATTTAAGGAAAACGTGGGTGTTATTTGCGCTCCATCAGCGATGATTATAATTAAAGCCTTGGTTTTACAAGAAACTGGATTGACTAAAATTCGGAGATACATTGCAATGCTGGTATTTGTCAGCTGTGCAAAATAATTTGAATATGCCGTGGACTCTTCTGTCTCCTGACAGTCAAATCATGGCCGTGCTTGTCCAAGCTTCACTTAAGAATTTATAATTGTTACTTTTAAGGAGGAATATAAACATGAGCTGATGCGTTAAGCAGTGATTGAGCCGAAAATAAATTTGATACCAGTTCAATTATGTTTGAAAGTTGTATGAACCCACAAAAATGCTGTGACAAAATGGTTGTAAAACACTATGGTAAGTTCAGAGCGCCCCCTTCTGACTAATGCATGCGCACATTTCGAAGCAGCTTCCTTCTAATTAGCACAAGATACCACAGTGAGGCAACTCGCTTTGAAATTATCGAAGAAACTAATGCGCCTCCAGTCAATAACTTTAATTGGTTTCTTATAAGAGAAACCTCGTTTCTTAGTTCAAAGTTGCTTCCCTTTGGTATCTGCAGCTGAGAGAAGATTAATTCGAAATGCATGCACCCGCCAGTTCAATAGAGGGTACTCTGATCTTACTATAGCGTTTTTACACATATTTCTCCTCATTACTTTACTTCTCCATGACAAAATGCACTAGAAAGCCTTTTTGCAGATTCAAATATCTCAAACATATTTGAGCTGAGATCTTTTTAAATAAATACATATCAATAGGAATGTTTTATTTCTTCATTCAGGAACATCAGCGTAAAAACACTAATATGCATAAATAGTTACCGTAATAATTTCAATAGTGTTAACTATATCTCCTTCTATTAATCATCTACTTTATATTGAGAAACTCACGTTAGGCGGAGGGTATGTTGTTTATAGATTTGTCGTTGAAGATTTCTTCGAGTTTACGGTAAACCAATTATTTTTCAATTTGATACGTTTACAGCTTAGATCTCATATATCTTATATAGTGACATTTTCAACCTTCTCTAACTCGAAACAACTTAACAAACAAAAAGTAAACTCTTCAGTCATCCCATATTTTAATCTATTCCATTGCTGTTTTTATGAGGTGACAACGAACATAGTTGACTGCAATATAAGCTGAGCATACTCATTCTAATAGTGGAAGTTTCTGCCATAAACTATGTATATACCTCGCCAGGGTCGATAGAATAAAATACCAGCCAAATTTTGTTGGAGTCGATTAAACCGAATATATCGCAAGCACAATATGTTTGAGACTGTTTAACAAGTCATTATTGCTAGCTTTAGAAGAATCTGTGAGCTGGCAGAATCGTTGGCGTGTCAGAAAAATTGCTTAGCGGCATTTCTGCCCGCTTTACATTATGAGTTCAAATTCCGTTGAAATCGACTTTGCCCCTCATCTTTTCTGGTTCGATAAAAAAAAAGTACCAGTTGAGCATCTCCAAAGTTTCTGGCCTTGTGCCTACAGTAGAAAGTATTATTATTATTATTATTATCATCATCATCATCATCATCATCATTATGAGCAGTAGCAGTAGCAAATAAACTATTATTAGCTTTAGAAGCATTAGATTGCCAAGCAATGTAGCTTGCAGAATTTAATTATGAGTTCAAATACTACCGAAGGCGGCTGTTCCTTTCTTCTCTCTCTAGGTCGATAAAATAAATAACACTCACAGAAAGATAAATAAATAAAAGAAAGCAAACACAATAATTAAAAAATAACATAACGAGAACAAATATACGGCTTTTGGTAAAAATCGAATCCTATTGTAAAATTCGGAATTGTTCATATTCGATTATCGAACGCAAGAGAGAATATTTATCAAAATAATATTTTAACGATAGATAAGCACGAAAACATTTAAAGCAAGATTTCAATATATATATATATATATTGAAGAAGCATGAAAGATAAATGTTCTATGATTGGGTAAATTATAACTGAAACTGAGAACAACATTGGAGCCTGGAGAAATAATTCTAGAGGAAGAATAGCAAAACTAAATCTACAGTGAAAAATCGAAATAAATAGATGAAGTCATACGGCTATTATAATGAAATCCCTTCTCGAAATTTGAAGAAATAAAAGTTATATTAACTTGAGATAGGTCACAGATGTGCAGGATATCGTATAATATGGATCCCTTCCAAGAAGAATGAGAAAAGAAAAGGTTTCCATCAGAATTGGAAGTAATAACGAAGCAAATTAATGACATAAATTTAAGTGAAATGGAGAATCCATGCAACAGTTTGTGTAATAATCGATAGAGAATGGTTTTGATATTATTGAAAAGAGACATACACGAATACATTTGAACAAACATGGAAATAACACATACAAAATAGACATTAACAGCGAAGCTGAGAAACAATAAATACGATGATGATGGTGATGACAATGATGCTGATGATGCTGATGATTATGACGACGACGACGGTAATGATGATGATGATGATGATTATATAAACTCTGATACAGTACCAGGCAATGGCTCTCATAGTTTCTGATTTTAACTGTGTTGAAATGCTATCATGTATATGTTTTTGTCTTGATATAAAATATGGGCAACAGCAAATATTCTGCACAATATCACAGATTTGCTTCTCAGCTGCTTGATCTTAACCAGTTGAGCATGTCCCTTAGTGACTGAGCATATGTGCATATCTGATTATGAGCAGGTGTAGTAGGGGGAGCACCATAGCCGTATGTTGAGAAGAATTCTTTGGGGCTTCAATAACTCACCTCTAGAAACATGGGTGTTTCGTTCATCATCCTTAAACAACTCTTATTGAAGGACCTTCTGAGCGGAATGGGATACTCAACCTAAATGAGCGCCATTCTAACTGATTCATGTTCCTGGTGTACTCTTATCAGACCAGGTAATCATGATGGGTGTATTGAGCTTCATAAATTTGGACCCCAGTGTCACATTATGGTATGCTCTGCACTGTCACTAAATAATAATAATAACAATAATAATAATAATACTAATAATAATAATAATAATAATAATAATAATAATAATAATAATAATAATAATAATAATAATAATGATGATGATGATGAATATGATGATAATCCTTTCAACTATAGGCAGAAAGCCTGAAATCTTGGGGTAGGTTTAAGTTGATCACATCCACCCCAGTGCATAACAGGTAGTTGTTTCATCGACTCCGAAAGGATGAAGGGCAAAGTCAATCTCGGCAGAATTTGAGCTCAGAACGTAAGGACGAAGGAAATGCTGCTAAATGTTTTGCCTGGAACAATATTAATGCCTCCCCAGCGGGGAATCGAACCTCGGTCTCCCGCATGACAGGCGGGGACACTTATTACTTGGCGACGTGGAGGAAAATATCAAAGGACGAGATACAACACACACGAAATAGGTGGAGTTTACATCGGTCAAGGGGAGACTCTTCAACATTGAAGGATAGAAGTCTCAATAGGGGGTAGTGCAATTATGGGAAATAGTTAATCCAAACATAAACAAAGAGAATACACAACAACGCGAGGACGTGGAACAAGTATAGTGTTACAGGACGCCCAGGAAAGGAAAGAAGAATGATTTAACGTTTCAAGCGGAGCTCTTCGTCAGAAACATAGAAAAAGGAAAGGCCCAAGGAAGGAAAGACGGAAAAAGAAAATTGCCAACGATACACACGCGGTCACATGGCGGGTTTCTTTCAGTTTCCGTCAACAAATCCACTCACAAGGCTTTGGTCGGCGCGTGGCTATAATAGTAGACACTTGCCCAAGGTGCCACGCAGTGGAACTGAACCTGGAACCATGTGGTTGGGAAACAAGCATATTACCACACAGCCACGATATATATTTTTCCATTATATTTGGAGATGAAATAGGTTTCTTTGATGAGCGGATGTATAACGTTATGTCAAACAACAACATCAACAATAACAACAACGCCACTTGGACGCTAGGTAACTTTAACCACGTTTACTTAATTACAAGAATTAAAATTAGGTTCCTTGGTTATCGTCATTTCATCAGCAGGCAGAGAACGCATGCATATGTTATCGTTATTGTACTTTCTGCCATGCCTACCACGACCAAAAAGACAAATAAAAAAAAACCCCTCAAATTCCATTGTAAAAATCACAGCCATAATAAATTAAGTTGAACTGAATTAAACAAACACGAGATGTTGGAATTTGTCAGTCAATATGGAGGCTTAGACGGTGTACAAGGTATTTCAAACAGGATGTATTAAAAAAATATATCAAACTATAATCAGTTAGCGAGGCAAGTTGTCGAGTAGAGTCGAAGAAAACCAAACAATTAAACAATTGGCTATAATTAACAGAATTCTTGGAAAGATTAATTATAGCGTTCTGCGTCGGCAAACTTCAATTCATTAACAGGCAAAAAGAGAAGAGAACAGACAAACAAACAAAAATTTAAATAAATTATCAAAAATGAAGTATGTCTCCATTATCCGACGAAGGCTTTCTGTGAGAAACTTGGATATCTGTCTCCTCACGACATATTAACATATTTCACTATTTGTTCCCGAGTAATTTAACAATATATATATATATAATATATATATATATTATATATATATATATATATATATATATATATATATATATATTTAAATGATGATGGTTATGATGATGATGATGATGATGAT
>NC_043001.1:80240063-80242563 GCF_006345805.1 Octopus sinensis | reverse complement strand
TCTCCATTTCGTTTAGAGACACGTTGTCATCCGCTGGTATTGATACATCAATTAGAAAACATTTTTTTTTCATGATCTCTGATAACTCTATCTGGTCTGTTGGCCTTAATTTCTGTATCTGTGTGTATTGGCATATCTCAGAGTATGGTTGCTTTCTCGTTTTCTGTGACCTTTTCTGGTGTGTGCTTATACAATTTTTTTTTGTGTTGTTATTCCATAATGTTGCATAGTGTCCAGTGTATATAGGTCCCAACTCTGTCGTGTCTGTGAATATATTCCTTCTTAGCCAGGACTGGGCAGCCAGAGATAATATAATTTATTGTTTCTTGTCCATCTCCGCATATTCTGCAGTTACTTGTTATATTTCTTTTCATTACATGTTTTTGGTAATTTCTGGTGGGGAGGCTTTGGTCTTGTGCTGCAATTAAAAATCCCTCTGTCTCTGCTTTGAGTCCTGAGCTTCTTAACCATTGCTGGGATTTTTCTTTGTCTATTTCTTTTGCATTTAGTTTAGTCCAGTATTTACCATGAAGGGGCTTTTCTTGCCATCGTTTTATTATGGTTCGTTGCTGTTCTATTTTTAGTTTGGATTTCATTTGTTTTATAGCTTTTGTTGTTTCTTCTTCTTCTTCTTCTTCTTCTTCTTCTTCTTCTTCTTCTTCTTCTTCTTCTTCTTCTTCTTCTTCTTCTTCTTCTTCTTCTTCTTCTTCTTCTTCTATTTCTTCTTCTTCTTCATATTTGTTAGGTGGTATGATTTCTTGTTTGTATTTGTCAGCCTCCTTAAATACTGAGAACAGTTTTTTGTTTTGCTCGTGTTTTGCCGCTATTTGTATCAGTTTTCCTTCCTTCTGAAGTAGATATTTTTGCAGTCCTATGGTGGTTATTTTATAGTAGTTTTCCAGCTGTATAAGGCCTCTACCACCTCCTATACGTTGTACATATAGCCTTTCTATGTCAGATTTTGGGTGATGCATCCTAGATCCTGTCATTATTTTTCTTGTTTTCCTATCTACTTTGGTCAGTTCATTTATTGTCCATTTAAGGATATTGTAGCTGTAACTTGTAACTGGGACGGCTAAAGTGTTGATACCTATTATCTTGTTTTTAGCATTGAGCTCTGTTTTTAGTATTGATCTAACTCGTCTATAATATTCTTTTTTTATTTTCTCTTTCAATTGTGTGTGTTGCGTCTTATCTAGTTCATGGATTCCTAAGTATTTGTAAGTTTGGCTTTGGTCTAATTCTTTTATTTCATTGGTTTTATCTAGTGTGATGTTGCTACTCTTAACTAGTTTTCCTCTTTTCAGGGTTACTTTGGCGCATTTCTCTAATCCAAATTTCATATATATTTCTTTGGTAAATCCATGAACTGTCTTTAGTAGTGTTTCCAGCTGTTTGTCATTTGTAGCGTATAGTTTTAGGTCATCCATATATAAAAGATGGTTGATCGATTTGCCGTAACATTTGTATCCGCATCCAGTTCTGTTTAGCATATCCGATTGAGGTGACAGTTCCAAGCAGAAAAGGAGTGGAGAGAGCGTATCTCCCTGGAATATTTCTCTTCTAATGGGGATGGCTTTGGTTTTCACAAGTCCTTCTTTTGTTTGGAGCAGTAGCACTGTCTGCCATTTATTCATAGTGTCCTATGTATTTTATAATTGTTGGTGCAACTTTGTTAATGGGTAGTGTTCCGAGGATCCATGTGTGGGGGATGCTATCAAACTTCTTTTTGTAGTCGATCCAGGCTATACTGAGGCCTTTCTTCTTTCTGTGGCCCTCTTCAGTTATGGCCCTTATTGATCATTAGTTGATCTTTACAGCCATATGAGCCTTTGCGGTATCCTTTCTGCTCTTCTGGAAACAGGTTGTTTTCGTCCAGGTGCTTGTTCAATCTTTGCGATATTATTGCAGTAAATGCTTTGTACATTGTAGGGAGACAGGTTATAGGTCTGTAGTTTTCTGGTTTTGCTGTGTCATTTGATTTGGGAAATAATATGGTTTTTCCCCTTCGTGAGCCATTCAGGCAGTGTCTCTGGCTCTGCCAGTATGTTGTTAAAGTTTTCAGCCAGCTTTTTGTGCATTCCTGTTAGATATTTCAACCAGAAGTTGGGGATCTTGTCATGCTCAGTTGCCTTCCAGTTGCTTAGTCTTTATTATTATTATTATTATTATTATTATTATTATTATTATTATTATTATTATTATTATTATTATTATTACTATTACTATTATTATTACTATTATTATTATTATTACTATTATTATTACTATTATTATTACTGCATTTGCACAGCTTTTAACGCTGGAGATGTAATACAGTGTCAGATGTTCACTACCAGTGAACTAAGGTAACAACTCATATTTTTCGAGCACCTCCCGCAGTATTCGAGCGATTCCAAGCAGTGCTGTTTTCTGCAAGTTCTCCACCCTTTTTGCAGCCCCTATTTGTTCCATGTAATTCTCGAGATTTTTACTCATGTTCCCAGGGCTCCGACAATTA
>NC_043001.1:80182563-80235063 GCF_006345805.1 Octopus sinensis | reverse complement strand
ATATTTATACATATATGCATATATTTGTGTATTGTGTGTGCGTGCGTGTATGCGTGAGTCTGTATGTGCGTGTGTGTATGTTCCAGCGTATGCGTGAATAGTATTTTTTGCGTGTAATTCGTATCCCAATTTAAATTTTTAAGGGACATCTCAGAAAACATGAAGGAAATGGTGTAAAAACATCTGTATTCTTTAAACCTAAAGAAATTTGCATAAAAAGAACATGACGTCTCATATTTACATGTGCACACACAGACATAGGTACACATGCACAGATTTTACTCATATGGACTATAACGTATATAAGAAGCACAGCAAGTGACGCTTCCGCGCTTTTAATATATTAATGATGTTGAAAAGCAGCTACCTGTCAGAATCGTTAGCATACTGGACAAATTGCTCAACGGCATTTCGTTCTGCTTTACGTACTGAGTTCAAATTCCATCGAGCCCGACATTGTCTTCAGTACTCGCGGGGTCACTGAAATAAGAACAAGTTAAGCACCAGCGTCGATGAAATCTAGTTGCACCTTGTACCCAAAACTTCAGGCGTTGTGCCTCTCGTAGTAAAAAAAAAATCGTCTCTATGATGTTCTGTCTGCAAATCTTTAGGTAACTTCATCTGTCATTAGCAGATAATTCATTGCATCCATATTCTCTGACTGTACATACACAAACACGTACGCGTGCACACGCACACACTCACATTCACACACACACACACACACAAGTACAAAATATAAGCAAAAGTACACAATCTAAAAAACAAGCTAATCAGTAGAAACACTTGTGTTAAGCTTGATGTTATGCCCCCTGTAATCACCCCATTTTGTTACAGATGCAGAAAAAAAACATTTACCTGAAAATTCACCACTGTATTACTTAATAGTCTTTTACTGATACTAGCTATTTTTCTAGAAACTGCAGTATCATCAATGGAGTTGTCTACATTTATTGTTCTGTGTTTGGTATTGGTATTTAGTTTGTGAGACAGTCTGATGCCAATATTCTGACAAATTTGAAATAGTTTGTATGAACTCGATAAAACGAAACTAAAAGAAATATTTTTCCCAATTTTATCAATGGAATGGTAAAAATATTTCTTTGACTGGAACCGTGACCATAGCGTTTGGAACAGAGTAATATAAACCAGATTCAGCTACTGAGCAGTCAGACACCGACCAAGTAGCCACTGGTTAAGTGTTATTCTGCAAATTTGTTGATGGATTATATCTATCATTTTAGAGCACAAACGGTTCTACCGGCTTCGATGAAGATTTCGATAAGCACTTAACAGTAGTCAATGTAAAACTATGGCAGAAAACATTTCGTACAAAATTTCGTGTAGTGGAACTGAACCTGAAAACTCGTAATCACGAATTGAACTTGTTAACTAGACAGTTGAGCGTTTGAGTTTGAAAATATTTGTTACTCGTAATTATATATTCTACTAAGATTCATTTACTGTCGATAGTAGTCGATATGCAAATTTCGAAAAAACCAGGAAAAGCTGCTGTCGACTATGCCGATAGTAGCTTTAAAAATGTTTGTTACATCACATCCAAAGTTCGTTACATACAATATATATACCCATATATATATATATATATATATATATATATATATATATATATACGTGCTTGTGTGCATCTATGTGTGTGTGTGTGTGTGTGTATCTGTTATTACAGAGGAGGACAACTTTGCCTTACATCCGTTCGTGATAACGTAAAAATAAAGTTAGATTCAGATACAAGGGACTCCGTAATCGTTTAACCCTCTTCCCTAAAAAAATTCTTGCCTTGTACCAACATCATAAAGAATTATTATATACACACATATATGTACATATAATATATATATATATATGTGTGTGCGGGCGTGTACATATAATGTTTGAAAGCGAGTGGTTTTAGTGGTTATGATATTTGGATCACAATCGTAAGGCTGTAAGATCGATATCCAACGGCGCGTCCTGCCCTAGAGCAAGACACTTTATTTTACGCTGTTCCAGTCCACTCAGCTGGCGAATATTAGCAGTACCTGTATTTCAAAAGACCAGGCTTGTCATATTTTTTGTCGCGGTGAATTTTCCTCCAGAACTACGTTAAAGGCACACGTATCAGTAGATGCACCTTAGATCCACTTGCACGTAAATCTGAAGATCCACTTGCACGTTAATTTCACGAGTAGGTTGTTCTGTTGATCGGATCAGCTGGAACCCTCGTCGTCGTAACCGAGGAAGTAGCTGTCAATATAATATGATATGATACACACACACATTCACACGCATACACGCACACATTCAAGCAAACATGGTGTACATGAAACAATTTGTGCGAATGTGTGAATGTGTGCGTATTTGTGTGTGTGTGTGTGTGTGTGTGTGTGTGTGTGTGTGTCTGTGTGTGTGTGTGTGTGTGTATGTGTGTGCATGCCTGCGTGTGAATGTGCGTGTGTTTGAAAGCCAGAGTATAGCTGAGGAGAATATTCGTGATGTAAGATTTACGGTATAGATGACTAAAGACTGCTGATGTTCTGAGAGTTGTATCAAAAAGGTCTGACCACTCATTTTTCTTGATGTTATTATTATTATTGTTGTCATATTTTTCTTCTGTTGCCATTATTGTTTGAGTGGTTTTCTTTATCTTTTTCAATTTTTTGTTTCAAAACCAAGTGAAAAAAAGGAAAACAAACATGATTGAAAAGAGGAAATGACAACCGATAAAAGACGCAAACACACTAACACATACAAAGTTACACCAACATACATCGAAACCCGTGCATCATATGTACACACACACACACCACACACACACACACACACACACACACACATATATATATATATATATATATATATATATATATATATACACATATATGTATATATACATGAAATTATACATACATACACACACAAATAAAACGCACACAAATAAAAATATTTTTGTTTACGTATACATACGTATATATGTACATAGATGGTATGTGTTTCATGTAGATATACCCACATATATATTAGCGCATACACACGCATTCACATATTATGTATATATTTATATCATGCATTACATAATACGTACATATAATATATGTATGTATATATATATACCTATACATTACATATACACACATACACATATATATATTACATAATACATAGATACATATACATACATACATACATATATATAATATATATATATATATATATATATATATATATTATATATATATATATAACATATTATCATATATGTATGATAATGGATTTGACAGGAAAATAGATAATTTTTAGAAAAGCCACATGAAAGGCAAAGATCTGAATACTTTTCTCTATACACGTACATACACATGCATATATATATGCCCACATATACACACGAATGTTAACGTGTGTATATGTATATTCGTGCGCATAGGTGCTTAACCCTCTATCGTCGCTTCTTCGTGTCATGTGTGTGTGCATGTGTGTGTATGTGTGTCTGTGTGTGTGAATGTCTGTGTATGCGGGTGTGTGTGTTTGTTGCGTAAAGACATTCTCAGTTAATAGAATAAAGGCAAATGAAAAGAAATGGTAAAGCGTTGCGGTGGGGAATGTAAATGATAAAGTAGCTGTTTATGGATGGATGGAAGGAAGGAAGGAATGAAGGAAGGAAGGAAAGAAGGAGGGAAGGAAGAAAGTAGGAATTACACTGAAGAAATCCAGCGCTTTTGTTACCTTATAAGGTCATAGAAAACGCAGTTTTATGACTGGATTAAATACATAAACAAGATATTAGTTTCAAATTTTGCCACTAGGGCAGCCATTTTGAGAGATGGGACTAGTCGATTACATCGCCACCAGTGCTCAACTGCTACTGATTTTATCGACTCTGAAAAGATGAAAGGTAAAGTCGACCTTGACAGAATTTGAGCTCGGAACGTAAACTCGGACGAAATGCCGCCAAGCATTTTGCCCAGCATGCTAACTGTTCTGCAAGCTTGCCGCCTTAACAAAGAACTGAAGTGCAACGCAGTGGGACTAAATTCGGAGCAATAACGATTTGTAAACAAACTTCTTACCACCCAGCAACGCCTGCGCCGTAAATACATAAAGAAAATATTTATTTCTTTATTGCTCACAGGGGGTTAAACATAGTGGAGATAAACAAGGACAAACAAAGGGTTTAACTCGATTACATCGACCACCAGAACGTAACTGGTACTTATTCAATCGATCCCGAAGAGATGAAAGACAATGTCGAACTCGGTGGAGTTTGAACTCAGGCCGTAACGGCAGACGAAATAACGCTAAGCTTTTTGCCCGGCGTGCTAACGATTCTGCCAGCTCACCACCTTACATAAAGGAAATATTTAAAACAAAATATATAAATAAAATAGATAAAACAAAATAAATGAATGAGAAATACAGAAGCATGTTCCCGTCACATTTTCAACCTTCTGTTCCCCTCTCCTCCTCCTCCTCCCCTTCATCCTTCTCCTCCGCTTCATCTTCTTCCTCCCTTCATCCTCCACCCCAATTCCCCTACTCGTTTCCCTCTTTTCCCCACCGTACCTCATTATCATCATCGCCAGAAATAATGCTTTATACATAGCATTATACTATAGGCACAAAGCCTGAAATTTGCAGGGTAGGGGACTATTCGATTGTAACAGCCCCTAAAGGATGAAAGACAAAGCCGACCTCGGTGGCATTTGAACTCAGAACGTAAATCTGGAAATACTACTAAGAATATTTGTTAACGATTCTGTCAGATCGCCTTTTTAATCATCACCAAAATTAATGATTTCTGTGGTACAGTCACATGGAAATATATTTAATTCTAGGTTAGGTAGCGGTAACACTTGCATAGCTCAGAGTATATTACTGGTATGGAAGGACACAGGCACGCCTCAGTGGATAAAAGGTTAGCTTTGTGTCCCCGTCCTTGAGGTTTGATCCCACTGCGCAATACCTTGGACAAGTTTCTTCTACTGTAACTGTAAATACTGTATAATTTGTTGACATTTATAAAACGCTTTGCAGTATTTGTTTCCGATCTGTACATTCTTAGTTCTCAAGGTCGTCTAGGTAATGTCTTGTGAAAAAAAAAAAAAAAAAGAAACTCGGATGACTGCAGCAAGGAAACATCTTTGTACTCGCCCACAATGATTCTTTGGTGAGAGTATGTTGCCTATTAAGGAATTTTATACACAAGGCATCGAAGTTCTTACATTAATGCGTGAATACAAATTTGGAGGGAGAATATAAAAATGGTAGGCAAAAACAGAGATCAGCGCATGTCGCCAGTCAGGGGTAAACTGATGATGATGGTGTCTATAGAAAGATGGATTTTGTGAGCCTTGGAACTCTGGAACCCTGGGAAACTAAAATACAAAGATCGACTGTACCGAATTTAAAATATAACATCGAAGTTAACTAAAATACCGCAAAGTATTTTGACCAATCGCTTTACTGATTCTTCGATCAGTGGCTATGATAAATACAAATATAACAACAACAACAACAACAATAATAATAATAATAATAATAACTAATAATTAAGTAAAAACATATATATTTACGAAACAGAAAGAATGGTTGTAAGTTAATGGTTTCATAATATCACATGAGATTTTTCTATTCTTTTGCATCGCTGCAATGATATCATACATGAAACGATATTATATATATATTTGAAAGGAATAACGGCATTCATCATCGTGATCATCGGTCATCATCATAACCATCACAACCATAGGAGTCACGATCGAATTATTATTATTATATTATTATTATTATTATTATTGTCGTTCTTGTTGTTCTTCTTGTTGTTATGTTATCATATTCTCCTTGTTGAATCCGATTTAATAGAATTTATGTTTGTCCGAAATATCGAATCAACTCTAGACAAACATACAAATTCTATTAAACGTTATTTCATAAAAGTTAGACAGTGATATAATCAAATTATATACACATACAATCATACACATACATTATTGTTTTTACGTCATGTATGTATGCTTATGTATGCTTATACAAACATATATCGATATAAGTTTGTCTATGTATATATATATATAAATATATGTATATACACACACAGATTCACATATGTATGTATACACACACTCATATGGGTAAATGTATGCATAGCCAGCCAGATGCATAGATGACTGTAATATATATGCATGTATACACACACACACACACATGCACGCACGCACACACACACACACGCACACGCACACACACACACACACCACACACACACACACACACATGTTTACAAACACATTTATTCAGATGTCGGCTTTATAGCAGCTGAATATGTTGTATAGAGATATCTTTATATTATTGTGTATATTCAAAGAAATGTGCATTCAGTCTCTCTGTCTCACACACTCTCTTTCTCTTTCTTTCTCTCATTTATATTTACATATAAACTGCAATGCATGTGCATATATACATGCATGTTTACAAACAATAATACTGACTCGTACGTATATAAACAACAAAAAAAAGAAGACATTCAATGATGTGCCTGAGTGTTTGAACTTATGTTATCAATGTGCCTTGCAGATAATATCCCCAATTATACTGGATGCAAATCATTTTTCATCCCCTAAGCAGTCATCTTGATTTTGTCTTAACACCGTATCACTATCCTTGGGGTGGTAGTTGTAGATATGTAGTTGGTGGTAGAGGTGGCCGTTGTTTTTGATCGACCTACAATAGATTATCCATGACTTAGTAAAGCACTCCAGCCACGACCATTACTTCTTATTCTTATTTCAGTCATATTGTACTAAGAATATATTATTGGATGTGTCCATTTTTATGACGATAGGGTGCGATTTGAAGTAATTAGTGTGTTATTTCCAGCAGATTTAGCTACCACAAAGTGATTACTTCGATGACGATACTGGTAGTGACAGAATATGTTGATGTTTTCTCGAGTCACTAAACAAATTCCTTCTGATATTGGAATTAGTTTTTCTGTCGCTGATGTTTGACTTACATTGTCGCTGTTTATTCCGCTGAACATTTCTCATACAAAATCACACAGTAAATGGCCTATCAATAGTGGATATACATTAAGTACGATACACAAATAGCTATTTAAATTCAATAGTACCTCAATTGCATATACTGGATTTTTAGTCGTCGCTTGGTTACTCATAACATGAGTAACTGTTTTATTCACTTTTTCCTGTATCAGAGGCGACGAATTCTCGTTCGATTATGTGACTGGCTTTGAGTTACAGCCATTGAAAAAGTCGTAAAAAGCCGAAATGTATTTGGTATCCTCCTTGCTGCTACCAAAACGGGGTTTTGTCAACCACTAATATTTATTGTGTTTTTAACACATGTTCATAAGAGATGTTATTTCAGGACAGATACCGCAATAAGTGGTTTATAGACAGTGTATATATATTAAGTATGATTCAGCAAATGGTTATTTTAATTTAGTATCGTCGCAATTGCTTATACCGGATTTTCATTCAGCCGAGCACCTGTTTGCAACAACAGTGAATATTTTTTCATTTTTTTTCGTATATCAGAAGCGACCAATTCTCGTCCGTGCCTTTGGTTGGCTGGGAGTACACGCCATTCAAAAGGCCTAAAAACATGGAAATGCATCTGGCGTCTCGCAGGCCGTTGCTGGGACAAAATTTTGTCCTCTGATATTTATTGTATTCTAAAAGCAGCACGTCCATAATAGATGTTGTCTCGGAGCAAATACGCCAATAAGTGGCCCATTGACAGGATGTATACATTAAGCATGATGCATACATCGTTTCAAGGCTTAACATTTTAACGAAAAAGCATCAGTCCGTGAAATCAATTCTAGTATTTGATTGGTGCTTTTATTTAATCGATGCCAGATGAATATAATGCAAAGTAGGCCCTCGGAGGTGTTTCGAATTAAAAAGTAATGCCACAGAACAAAATACCATTTCGTTCACAGAATATTTTTTATTTCTCTTTACATCTCTGTGAATATTCAGAATTTCACTGTATTATTTAATTTTTTTTATTTAAATTATTTTGAATTGCTTGCTATAAAATTTTGATTTTAAGATTTAAAGGAATTCTGGATATCATATTAAATTATCACCAAATTAAATAATTAGAACTGACCTCCAAGCAATTCTTTTACACTTTATTTGATGGGATGCGGAGGAGTAAAATTAGCTCACCACATGACAATTTTATTCTTTGTTTTTCCTCTTGGAAAATATCTTCTGATTTCTGTTTTAAACATTGGAAATTGCGATTGTGATGGTGGTGGGGGGTTTGAGATGAGAGTAAGCGTTTAGGAGCAGCATTTAGAGTGACAATGTAGAGTTAGACTATGCATTTAATATCAAATTTTAGATTATTGGTTAGGATTTATAGCAAGGTTTAAAGTAAGGTTTATAGCAAGGTTTATAGTAAGGATAAAAAAAAATGAAAGATTTGAAAAAAATATTGGACTTGAGAAACGAAAGAGAGATACATTGGGTAACGTCATTCTCGACACACTTAACACTACCTGAATAAAAGTAAAACTGATCCTGCTGGAGATCTGCTCTCTTGTATCAATGAAATAAGCTCTCGCTCTATAGACATTTGGTGAAAGAAATATTGTTGTCCTCGACATCATCTAGGCTAATATCCCACTGAAATTATAGGAGTGGCTGAGTGGTAAGAAGATTGCTTCCCAACCACTTGGTTCCGGGTTCAGTCCCACTGCGTGACATCTTGAGAAAGTGTTTTCTATTATAACCTCGGGCCGTCCAAAGTCTTGGTAGACGGAAACTGAAAGAAGCCCGTTGCATTGTATATATATATATATATATATGTATATATTTGTGTGTCTGTATTTGTACCCCCACCCCCACCATCGCTTGACAACCGATGTTGGTGTGCTTACGTAAATGTAACTAAGCAGTTCGCCAATAGAAACCGATAGAATAAATACTAGGCTTACAAAAAAAGTCCTGGGTTTCGTTTTTTTTTTCGACTAAAGGTGGTGCTCCAGCATGGCTGCAGTCAAATGACAAATAAAAGAATAGGTTTTTCACCCATCACTCACCTGTTGCATCAGCAGCTTCCTACAAGATCACATTATCAAGGCTTCTGCTAAAGAAGCTCTCCATCTATTATTGTAGTGTACCCTAGGGCAGTGCTACTCAAAGTGGTGGTACGCGGCAAGTTTCCAGAAAGGAAAGAAAAGTTATAAATTGCTTATAAACTGCTTATGTAATATTGTATTATTCGTTTACAAAATAAATATAAGATTAAAAGAATTGTCAACTTTAATTATATTTATTATATATATTGTTTCCTGTATAAATTGATATTACTAAGAAATGTTACCGGTTCCTGGCACATTGGAAAAAAAAACTGCCGGTGCGCCACATCAGATAGTTTGAAAAGCACTGCCTTAAGGTTCGGTTTGTCTCGCACTCTCTTCTATTCTACATATTAACGACCCATGTACACATAGACTTGTGCAGATAGTACTGCCCTTTACTCTTCCCTAATATTTACTAGCCAAGCACCTACACACGTCAGACTAAACCTGCACAGACTCCATGAACAGAAACCTCGAAAGCGTCTTGTAATGTGATCATATGAAGAAAATATAATCGTATCTAATCTCTTTAAAATTGAGTAGGGATCATATACAGTCCTCGAAATCAATCCAAGTGTTTTCTTTATTAACAAATCTCATTTGTACTAATGAATCGAGAGTGTTATGAACACTCATTCGTCGTAAAGAATAGGTTGTTCTACTGAAACGAAGCACCTCAGCGATTAGTGCATTTACGTTCAAATCTGCCGGAACCTATTAAAAATACATATGCAAGCCATCGAAATTAAATCCAGTTTTACGGAAAGTAAAGAGAGGGAGAGAGAGAGAGAGAAAGAGAGAGAGAGCGACAGGCAGACAGACAGAGAGGGAGAGAGGAGGAAAGGAGAGAGTGAAAGAGAGGTGAGGTGAGAAAATGACGGGTGAGGTGTATCCTTAGCGCGGCTGGGGCCACATACCTTTTCCATAAGGGCTAGAAAATCCTTCAGCTTGTTTACAATTGCTCACGATATACAAAGATCATGCGAAACCTGATCGAAGGACTACTCCGACATATTGACTAATGTTGCTGATTCTGCTGCTCACACGCAGTCATCTTACTTGGCATCTTGAGAATGATCATTTAACAACATGACCACGAACAACAAATAGCAATCGAGGAAAAATACAGAATGCCTTGACGCTGGAAGGGATGAAATGTAAAGTCAACCTCAGGAGGATTCGAACCAAAAACAGAAACGAAGAGAAAAAACAAACAATTACAGCCAATGTTTTTAGGATTCTATATCAATCGTTAATTTTACACTTAAATAATAATTGGTTCTAAAATACAATCATGGCCAAAAGTTTGGATCATTGCCCATGTGCAATTCGATTCATATGAATACAACGTAGAGATATACTTACCTAATAATTGATCTAATGATTCAATATCTAGGAGAAAAAAAACTTTCAGGCCTATGTTCCAAACTTTTGACCAAGTAATAATATATTGTAAATTAAATGTAATTTTGGTCATTTAATATAAAAATTCTAATTTTCCGATCTATGTCCCAAACTATTGACCACGATTGTAAGTAAAAGCTCATAAATTGTGTGGGGATAGTTTTGTCGATTACATTGACTCCAAAATAACAAAAGTCAAAGTTGACTCCTGCCAGATATTAATTCAAAGAGGAATGAACCGGAATAAACACAACAAAATATTTTATCCCATATTTTAACGATCCTGGCAGTTCACCACCTTACAAAAAAAAAAAATGTTCCTTCTATAGGCTCAAGGCCTAAAACTTTGGGTAAGGGAATAATCGATCATATCGACCCCACTATTCAACTAGCGTTTATTTCATTGACCCCGTGGGGATGAAAAGGTAAAGTTGAGAATTAGATTTGAACTCAGAACCAGAACAAATGTTTAAAAGTACTTCATTAGACGTTCTAATGATTTTGCTAATCCACCATCCTTAAAAACAAGTAACAATAATCTTTCCGCGTGTTGTACATAGACGCATGACAATATTTTCCGGAAGGGGGATTATTATAAGTTGGGGTAAATGTTTTTTATCTTCCCATAACATTATACAGAGGTTTCCCTTTATGTTCTTCGCATTTAACCTAACATCCCGTGGAATGTCACAGTTGATACATGTGTCATAGGATCACCATCATTTTTATCGAGGTACTAGTATTTTACTGGTACCTTTTTTTTTTTTTACCTTTCCTTCGAAACGTAAATGCATGGACCATTAAAAATTTTCTCTCTATTAATCTTTATTCTCCTATCTTTCGTTCTCTCACTCTCTTACTTTTTTCTGCTTTCCTTTTAAATTTAAATTGATTGAACTTAAAATGGGATTTGTAAAAAAAAAAGAACAGAAAAGCATGAGAAATGATTTTAATACGAGTCAATGAGTTAATCTCTATGCTGTTCTTCGACCTGCTAGAATTAGTAGCCAAATTTTCTCTCTAGTGTTTTGAAAGGGGCAAACGAGACAAGAAATGCTGTTCACGTAATAATATGGTTGTATAATAGATGGCTTGGTCACGACTGGAGGATTTCTAAGCAGCTTAACCTGCGGTTAAAACAACAGCAAGGACAAGATGAAGGTGACTGCGTTGGGATTTGAACTTGGTACCTAATTAGACGTAACTAAAGTATTTTAATCAGAAGGTTAATTTTGTACGTCACTCTACCAAACAGCCAAAGCACCGTGTAAAAAGAAAAAAAAGGTTTAATAACAATAATGAGATGATAGTAATGATGATGATGAGGAAGAAGGGGAATGGGAGGAGGAGTGGTAGGGGAGGATGATAACGACGAAGACGACGATAACGATGGTAATGATAATAATGATAGAGGTCGGTGGTGGTGGTGATAATGATGATGATGATGATGATGGTGGTGGTGGTGGTGGTGGTGGTGGGGTTGGCATTGGGGATGAGGAAGAAGATGATGTTGAGGATGAGCTGCAGGAAGAGGAAAGAGTAGAAAAAATAGTGGAGAAAGAAGAAAAATTTAATGATGAAGATGATGATGACGATGATGATGATGATGATGATGATGATGATGAGGATGATGATGATGATGTTTATGATGATGATGATGATGATGATGATGAAGGAAAGAGGTAATTACAAGATAAGTGATTAATGGGATGCGCACAAAATGCTTGTGAAGTCCCAATTTTCAAATTTTGTTAATTTTCTTCTTTTTTTTTGTTGCTATTTTTGCTGTTTTTGCGATGGGGTGTTATAGTTGTTTATTTCTTTAAAACAGTGAAATTGAGTTTAATTTCCAATGAGATTTATAAAAACAGGGAAATAATAATAATAATAATAATAATAATAATAATAATAATAATAATAATGATGATGATGATGGTGATGATGATGATGGTGATGATGATGATGATGCAATGATAATAATGGCGATTATTATTGTTGTTGTTGTTGTTATTATTATTATTATTAGTAGTAGTATTAGTATTATTATTCCAAGCTGACAAATCGCTAGCGCGTCGGTCAAATTGCATAGCACCATTTCTTTCGGTTTAATACGCAATGAGTTCAAATCCGCCTCGGGTCAACTTTTTTTTTTAATCCTTTTTGGGGTTGATAAAATAAATACCTCATGAGTACTAGGATCAACTTGTTCGACTAAACACTTCATACGGTGCTCCAGCACGGCAGCAGTGCAATAACTGAAACAAGTGTGGTGTACGTATGCCTGGGTTTGAGCGTGCGTGCGTTTGTTATTAAAGAATAGAAAAAGAACAAGAGAAAGAGGGAGAGGTATGAGGAAATACCTTTTTTTTTAAATAAATGTAACAAAAAAAAAAAACCTATTAAAGCTAAGGAAACAATAAACCAAAAAAAAAAAAACATAACCAAAAGCGTAACAAAATTATGTAAAGAAATAATCTCGATTGCGAAATAAATAACAAAAATAACCCAGACAACAACTGCAATAATTCAGTTTCATTTCTTCCTGCCATGCCCTCCACCACGTCACATATCAACCTGGGTCTTCTGTGCTGTGCACATGGTGTTATTCCCCACTCACCACCTGTGCCGTGTTTCTCACCTCAAATTTCTCACGACTTGTAATCTCACACTACCCTCCCCCCATTAAGATATTCCCTCACTTTTCCCCCCTCATCCTACTTCTCTCCTCCATCACCTTAATTCTCCCTGTTTCTTCTCGTTGCCTACACATTTTTTCTTTTTCTTTTTTAGGTTTATTGTTTTTAGGGAGAGCATGCGGGATCAGAATCTGAAATGAACTTTAGCCCATATTGCCACAATACGCGAGACACTAACTACCACCACCACCACCACCACCACCGAAGCGTTACGACTACAACACGACCACTCCACCGCCATCACCACCACCACACTACTCCCACCCGTCACCAGTTCTACACCAAACACCCAAATAAATGCCTGCGCCACCACTTCAACTACAACTAGTACTACCACCACTTCATCATCTCCTATTACTACAACCACCACCACTACAACCACCACCACCACCACCACCACTACCACCACCACCACCACCACCACCACCACTACCACTACCACACCTCCACAACCTCCTGATCGTCTCCCCTCCCCTCCTCTCTTCCCCATCTCTTCCTCCCCCTCCTCCTCCTCCTCCTCCAACTACTACTAATACCATATTTACTACTACTACTACTACTACTACTACTACTACTACTACTACTATTACTACAACAACGACGACGACGACTACGATGGTGCTGATGCTGCCTTCGACGACAACGAAAGACCCGCTGATGTTTAAGAGACTTCAGTTCATTTAAAAGATAATGACAAGATAATTAATTAAATATTTAATAAAAGAAAGGGTTAAAAGAATAGCGACCGTTCATTAATTTAAACATGATTTGTGTCATTAACGACAACTCATTAATTCACTCACACATACCTGCTAGAAACGTATACCTATTTCTTTACTACCCACAAGGGGCTAAACACAGAGGGGACAAACAAGGACAGACAAACGGATTAAGTCGATTATATCGACCCCAGTGCATAACTGGTACTTAATTTATCGACCCCGAAAGGATGAAAGGCAAAGACGACCTCGGCAGAATTTGAACTCAGAACGTAGCGGCAGACGAAATACCCCTAAGCATTTCGCCCGGCGTGCTAACGATTCTGCCAGCTCGCCGCCCTACTAGAAACGTATATCAACTAGTTTATTGTTGAGTAGGAGAGGATAACAAACTGTCTAGGGTTCAAAAGAACTACTGCTGGGTTGGCAATAGAGCCACAGGTAGAAGAAGCGCGGGTATCTTTCCAAAACCATTATCAAACATTAGAGGAAAGTAAGAGACGTTTAGGCATAGCCGCGTAGGTGCCGTCTGCATGGCGTTGCTGATTCGATACTGACTTATTTGACATCAGATAATTTGCAGCCAGTTTTCTGTTTATGGATGTAATAATATTTCTGTTTTATAGAAGACTCAAGTAATAAATTGTAAGTTTTTTCTCTCACACACTATCTATCTATCTATCTATCTATCTATCTATCTATCTATCTATCTATCTATCTATCTATCTGTCTATCTACCTGTCTGTCTGTCTGTCTATATGTCTGTCTGTCTGTCTGTCTATCTATTTATCTGTTTGTCAATTTGTCTGTCTGTCTACCTATCCTTCTATTCATCTGTCTGTCTGTCTGCCTTCTGTCTGACTGTCTGTCTATTTGGGTGTGTCTGTCTGTGTGTCTGTCTCTGTCTATGTATGTATGTATGTATGTATGTATGTATGTATGTATGTATGTATGTATGCATGCATATGTACGTACGTATGTACGTATGTAAGTATGATCTATCTATCGATCTATCTATATCTGTGTGTGTGAGTATATTTCTGTTTATATGTATGAGAGGGAACGTGTGTATATCAATCGGTTTCAATAAATTGTAATCTCTCTCTCCCCCCTCTCTCTCTCCCTCTCTCTCTCTTCCCTCCCTGTGTACGTTTCTGCGCGCGCGTGCATGTATGTATGTTGCCTTCAGTGTCAAGTCTTATATTCTCAAAAAGGTTATCGCCGCAACAGATTAAATATTCGGTAAGTCGCGTCAACTCTCTAACGCCCAAACAACTGTGCCCGATCATCCCATTCCCAAAGAAGTGCTATGACAACTGAAAGAGGATGCTGTTGTTAATACGGTATTTACGATGCCTCCATCATGATTCTTGTTGCATGCGGACCATGAGTCTCGATTGTCAAAAATATGTTCATAACGTCAGCAGATATCGGCGATAAAATCTCTATATCAGTACTTCCAACACATTGTTTGCCGCCTCTTATTTTACTAAAACTGTTTCAACGCCCGTTTGCTACAATCCAAGTCTTCCTTTTAATTTGCATAGACCTAATCAGAGAACTCTTGTTACGGATACTAGTTTCAAGCGGCTGACTACTTATCATGGTACTACCCTTACTATATGTGAACACGTTGAACAGCACGGAATTTTGTCAGTGAACAGGTCGCAGTCTCAAAGCGACGAAAATATTTTGGCAAATTAAATTTAAACGTTGAAGTGAATCTAACGGTTTTTGGTGTGTTTCTTAAATGGCTTATAAACACCTTCGAATCTGCAATTGTCTTCGTTCCAGCACACGATCTCAGATCAGGTCACTTGCTATGCAAGTACATCGCCGTCATATTTAATTTTGTTTATTTAGTTATTCACATTTTGAAGTGTATTCAATTATGTTATTGTCAGTTGTTGTGAATGTGGCTAACGAGCAGTTTATCATAATGTTACATTAATTTTTCACGTTCTGGGTTCAAATTCCGCCGAGGTCGATTATGCCTTCCATCCTTTTGGGATCGATAAGATAAGTACCAGTTGAGTACTATAGTCGATGTAGCCGACATAGTCCCACTTCCGAAACTGCTGGCCTTGTGCCAATATTTGAAACCTATATTATATTAATTCCTTTTATAGTTAATATTTGAAAAGATGTTTGAGACTAAAACATACAGATAGGCACAGGAGTGGCTGTATGGTAAGAAGCTTGTTTCCCAACCACACGGTTCCGAGTTCAGTCCCATTGCGTGGTATCTTGTGCAAGTGACTTCTACTATAACCTCGAGCCGACCAAAGCCTTGTGAGTGGATTTGGACGACGGAAACTGAAAGAAGGCCGTCGTATACACACACACACACACACACACACACACACACACAGACACACACACACACACACACACACATATATATGTAAATATGTGTATGTATGTATGTGTTTGTGTGTCTGTGTTTATCCGTTTTCATTTTCCGGGAGTCAACCAAGGAGATACTTTTGCCTACTGAAGTTAGTGGAATTGCTTATTTCACTATTTACACAATTAAGAACGGTCTTGGTGGAAGTGTTCTATACTTTGTATGTATTAGAATCTGGGCTGTCTCTTTGTATAGCTATGGTGTCCTCTTGTGTGGTGCAATATTGAGTACTTGTACCAAAGTCTGACTTTTCTGAGTGTTTAATTAAAAGTTTTGGTGAGTATATCTTTTTAGTACTGTGTAACCAATTCTTATCTCACCTCCATACGAAGAAGCTCATCTTGAGAAATTATATAAAAAAAAATAAATAAATATCATATGCAAATCATATATTTTCTACTCAAAGGTAAACGATTGGAGACAACAAATGTTGAAGACTTCCCTAAGCAAAAATAATCCATAAAAAAATTCTCACATGAAGAAAAATCGCTGTAAAATTCCAGCTTCATCGAGAGACACGTTTAGGCATGTTCGCTCATGGTAAACAACAACAACAACAACAACAACTGTTTTATTTTCTTATTGCTATTGGGTATACATAGCGTATGTAGAACAGGAGATCTTATACATAGGAGTGACAAAATGTGTAGGAATTACGTGTGTATGGATGTATGTATGTCAACAAATGATCACAATATCTGGGACGATAAAAATCTACGACACCTGAAGATTTAAAAGGTGATGAACAAAGCAAGATGTTTTCCTTTAAAACTTTGCTACTAATCAGTTTGGCCGGTTAGAATTAACCTTAAATAAAAGGATAAAAGAAACCACATACACATACACACACATACGCATACACACACACACACGCACGCATACACGCGCATACAAATTCATAAATACTTACGCACACGCACTCACACACACTTACGCACGCACACACATACATACACACACACGCACACACGCTTACGCACACACACATACACACACTTACGCGCACGCATACACACACACACACGCACACACACACACACTCTCACATACACACACACACACACATACACACACACACACACACACAATCATGCTATCATAAGATGATGAATTCGATTCCCGGACTGGGCAGTGATTTGTGTTCTAGTTGCATAACATTTTCTTCCAGTCGGCTCAGTTGGAAATTGAGCTCGAATGATAAAGCGTAACGTCTTGTTCGTAGGCGACTATAGTGATTTCAGTCATGTAAACACTATGAAATCTAGGTTGAATTCCGTGAGGGCGCGTGGCTTAGTGGTTAGGGCATTCGGCTCATGATCGTAAGGTTGTGAGTTCGATTCCCGGCGACGCGTTGTGTCCTTGAGCAAGACACTTTATTTCACGTTGCTCCAGTCCACTCAGCTGGCAAAAATGAGTTGTACTTGTATTTCAAAGGGTCAGCCTTGTCACTCTCTGTGTCACGCTGATTTTCCCCGAGAACTACGTTAAGGGTACACGTGTCTGTGGAATGCTCAGCCATTTGCACGTTAATTTCACGAGCAAGCTGTTCCGTTGATCGTATCAGCTGGGACCCTCGTCGTCGTAACCGGCGGAGTCTTTAAAAAAAAGGTTGAATTCCAAGGGCTCATGACAAACCTAATATTCTTAATATTTATTTTTTAAATTACGTGTTTATATGGTAAGAAGTTTGCTTCCCAACCACATGGTTCCGGGCTTACTCCTACTGCGTGACACCTTGGGTGGGTATCTTCTACTACAACATCGGGCTGGCCAAAGCTTTGAGTGGATTGTGTAGAAGAACACTGAAAGAAGCCCGTCGTATAATTATCATCTTACATCTTGTTGAACCGTTAATCAGAAATGGAGGTCAATAATTCTCTTATCTGTTTGAAACGAGGATATTTTTCGCCACATGCGATGTTTATCATGTGTGACATCACTATGTCGTGCAGATGTGGTTGTGATAGATGTGTTTGTATAGTTTGTCCGATGTTACTTTAACGGCATGCATTGCTCTCTATCTCACCTAATCGCCTAGACCTCTTCTCTAAAGTTTGAGGCCTTGTGCCTTTAGTAGAAAGGATTATTATCATTTTTAGTGTTTCTTTCTTTGTTGGCCTCAGGTTGAAAAGGCTGAACACAGACACTTTCTTCTTTGGCCATTATCTCACCAACTTTTTACAGAACGTAAAGGAGCGTAGCTAAATACCGTAAGGTATTTTTATGCTAAAAACTGCTACTTCTGTCAATCTTCTGATCTCATGATTTTAGTAACAGTAGCAACAATATCCTCCTCCGCCTCTTGTAGTTGTTGTTATTGTTGTTGTTGTGTTGTTGTTGTTGTTGTTCTTCTTCTTCTTCTTCTTCTTCTTCTTCTTCTTTTTCTTCTTCTTCTTCTTCTTCTTCTTCGTCTTCTTCTTCCTCTTTTTTCCTTCTTCCTCCTTTTTCCTTCTTCCTTCTCTCTTCCTCACCATTCTTCTTCTTCTTCGTCTTCTTCTTCATCCTTTTTTCCTTCTTCCTCCTGTCCTTCCTCTTCCTCCTCTTCCTTCTCTTCTTCCTCTTCCTTCTCTACTCCCTCTTTTTCTTCCCCCACTTCCTCTTCCTTCTCTGCTTTCTCTTCTTCCACTACCTCTTCCTCCTCTCCTCCCACTTCCTCCACTTCTTTCGCTTCCTCCACTTCTTGCTCTTTCTCCACTTCTTCCTCTTCCTCCTCTCTTCCCACTTCCTCCTCTCCTCTCCTTCCCCCTCCTTCCTCTTCCTCCGCGCCTTCCTCTTCTTCTTCTTTTTCTTTTTCTTCCTCCTCCTTTTCGTCCTCTCCTCCTCCCTCCTTCACCACCACTTCCTCCTCTTGTTCTTCCTTCTAATTCCTCTTCTTCTTCTTTCTTCCTCCCTTCCTTCCTTCCTTCCTTCCTCCTTTTCTTCCCATCCTTTCACTTACACCTCTTCTTCTCCTCCCCTTCTGCTCCTCCTCTTCTTCCTTCTCCTCTTCTCTTCCTCCTCTACCCCTTCTTTCCTTCTTCTTCTTCCTTCTCTTCCTCCACTTCCTCTTTCTCCCCATCTTCCTCCTCATATTCTTCCTATTCATCAACTTCCTCTTCCTCCTCATCCTCATCATTACCATCATCACAAGAACTTTGGACCTCAGCAACATCAGTAGCACCACCACCAACATCAACAACATTATTCATCGCCATCAGTCATCAGTCATCATCATCATCATTACAATTGCCATTATCTCGTCCTCCAAATCGTCATCATCATTGTCATCAGCATCCTCATAATCATCATCATCATTACCATCATACTCATGGCCTTTATCGTCGTTGTCGTCGTCGCCATTATCATCGTAATGATGATGATGATGATCATCATCATCATCGTCATCATCAGTAGCAGAAACAATTAACACCGGCTGGCAGTAACAGCAACACCACGGACAGTAGCAACATTGGTAGCAGAAGCAGCACCACCGCCCCCATCCCACCCATCAATCAGCAGGCACTACTACTACTACTACTACTACTACTACTACCACCACCACCACCACCACATCGTCATTACCACCATCATCCTCATAATCACCATCATCATCATCAAGTAGCAGGAGTAGTAATAGGAGGAGGAGAAGAAGGGGATGGTGGTGGTGGTGGTGGAAGAGTAACAGTAGTAGCAGCGGTAGTCACAGCAGTTGTAGCGGCAGCAGTAAAATCTACATGAATAATATAAAACATTAGCAATTATCGCAAGGATATTTCCGCATTTGGTTCTATTTAGAGTCAAGTATGGAAGTGTAATTGTGTGATAGAAGGTTTTGAGGATTAGAACTCAACTGTTTTATTTCAGAATGATAACTACGTGAGGTTAATTGGCTCCTTTGAATCTCCTTGCAATTTTAGTTTTGGTATCTGTTTGGTTGGGAAGTCAGAGCAGGGTGGTGCGAGCGTTCTCTCAAAGGAGAGATGTGTTGGGGTTATTTTGATGTGAAATGTGAGATGTGAAGGTTTGAGGTTTGAGGTTTGAGGGTATCGTTGTTAGGTGTTAGATGTTAGGGTGTTAGGGTGTTAGGGTGTTTAATGAAGGCTGGAGGTAAAAGTTTGGGGTGAGTGGTTGGGTAAGTGGTTGTGTGTAGGGAAAGAGGAGGGAGGGCGAATAGGAAAAGAGCTAGAGTAATGGGAGTTTTGTGTGTGGGGAGGAAGGTTTGGTGAAAGAAATTTAAGTCTGAGGGTGAGAGAGAGGTAAGAGGAACAGACATGAAAAGAGAGTTAGAGAGGTAAGAGTAACAGACATGAAAAGAGAGTTAGATAGATAGATAGATAGATAGACAGACAGACAGACGAACGGACGGATAGTCATTCAACTGACAGACTGACAGACAGATACATAGATAGACAGACAAACAGACAAACAGACAAACATACAAATAGATAAATAGATAGATGGTAAGATAAATAGATATATAAGGTGATAGATAGTAAGATAGGGAGAAAGATAGATAGATAGATAGATAGATAGATAGATAGATAGATAGATACTGAGATAAGTAGATATATAGAAAGATAGATAGTAAGATAGTTGGACAGTCAGATAGAGAGAAGGATAGGGGAGAGAGAAAGAGATGAAAGAAGTCGTAAGTTGAAGAGAATTAAGGATGTAATACAAATCGAAAAACTGAATATAAAACAAAAACTGAATAAACAGACAGACAGACAGACAAATAGACAGAGAGATAGATCAATTGGTAGAGAGAAACAGAGTATGTGAAAGAGAGATAAAGAGGGAGAGAAGAAACGAAAAGAGGTAAAAGGAAAAAGAGAAATAAAGCGCGATAGGAGAAGGGAGAAAAAAGGGGGAAGGGGTAGATATCTAATTAGGGCCCTTTACTATAAAATAATACCGCTGTCAATTGAAGTCGAATCATTACTGTGCTGTCGTCATTACTGCTGTAACTGCTGCTGTATTGCTATAATTGCTGCTGTTGCTGCTGCAACTACTGCATTCGTTGCTACTGCAGCTTTCGGCAGCGCACATCAAGTGTACTACTGAAGAGCAATCCCTTAACACAGCTTTTTTTCTCCGGGGATTTTGCTGTAAAACGGCTGTAAATAACACGCTTTGCAATAGTTTATTAACTATGTAGCACTTCTCCATCAGCATCAGTAACTCATGCGGAATGGTGGATCACATTGAAATAAAAGCTTATACGCTATACTTTATACTTCGGCTCAAACACTGTTCCCCATCATCAACATCACCAACCCGAAGACATTACTGTTTCGAGTCATAATACTAGAATAAGCTGGTTATCGTCCGATTTCTACGGCGTATAAGTGACCGAAATCACAACTTGACCCTCTGATCTGTATGTCGGTTCGTCGCAGGGTTACTAATCTGCAACTGGGTAAACTGGAGCAACATGAAATAAAACGTTTTGCTCAAGAATACAACACGCCACCCAACCCGGGAATCGAAATCAGGATCTTGTGATCGTGATTGCAACACCTTTATTATTTGGTCACTCGCCTTCACACAAAGCATTCTGTCCATGTTAATTTGCTGTAGCTTATAATGAGAGACGCCAAGCCACTGCTTAGTTACTCGACTGACTAGAATTGACAACCAAATATCCTTCAAATAACTTCCTACCGTCTTAAGAAAGGGGTGGCACTATAACAAATGTGAATATACTCAAAAATATGTTTTGAATAAAGGCGAAATAGCCACGAATAGAAAGCCTTTCTTCAGAGATTGAAGATTAGGGTTGAACTAGGGCTAAATAAAAAAAATGAGTAAGTATTTCGGATGTTGATACAAGGTTTGGCAGTTCTAAGGAAAAGGGTCATTTGATATCATCGATTTAAGTTCTTCAGTGGTATTTTATTTTATCAGCTTCAAAAAGATCAAAGCAAAATTAAGACGTCGGTACAGAGACGGAGAAATATCGCAAAGCATTTTTACCAACACTCTATTTTGCAAGCTTGTTACCTACAAAGGAAAATAACAATGGTTTGAAATTTTAGTGCAAGGCCAATAATTTTAGAGGTGGAGTAATTCGAAAACATCGAATCCAGTGCTTAAATGTTACTTTATTTTATATACACCGAAAGATGAAAGTTGAACTCAGCGGGATTTGAACTCAAACGTAAAAAAAAAAAAGCGGGGCAAGAAATGCCACCAAACATTTTTACTAACGCTCTATCTATTTTACGAAGTTGCTGCCTACAATGATAATAGCAAAGGTAATATACCACACACTATGAATTGAGGTAAGGTGCTCATTACATTTTAAAGCGACCGGCTATATTACATGGAGAATTGTTCATTACATGCCAAAACGACCGCTCATATACTAAACATTATCTGTTAAATACATGTATTATCCATACTGGTTGAAAGACGCAGTTTGTACACTATATACTATATGCTAAACACGGAATGTACTGTCCCCAGCCATGTTAAAACACTTTATACATTACAAAATACATATCCAATGGAGCGCACGCCATATATTCTACTGATCCTGTCCATTCACTGAGAGCTGATCACCATCCATTGAAATTTAGAGGAAGGATAGTTATATATTGTTCTTAGGCAATGTGAAGCAGGTTGCATGTGTAAACAATGACCACACTAAAATTTGAGTTTTAAAATATTTTATTGATCCACGTCGTTATATTTATAGATGTACATCCGATAAATAAATGGAGCATTGTTTACGGAGCATAACTGTTAGGAATCATAACTTTCTGTATTGTATATATTATACGTTGCTGTGTATATAAACTTTCTGGATAAGGTTATGCAAATAGTGTAAGGAAAATTAATCACTGTTTATAATTAATACGTGTTAATGGAAATGACAAGTAAAGGTTAGTACGTTTGTCGCTATGACATATACATAATACTTAAAAGTGAAAGAGGAGAGAGAACATCCCGTTGAGACAAGCGCCGTAGATTTCCCTGGTTAAATTGAATTTGCCAGTCCTTTTATAACTGTTAACCATCTTTTTAGATTCTTCGGCTAAAGTACTTATCGGAAAACTCGCGTATTTTGTTTGAAGGTTGCTGCTGCCACCATAAGTCAATCAGACTTGACTGGTCGATAAAAAGCAAATATCATCCTCAATATCAATTAATGGCAAAAATGTTAAAACAGACGCAACTAAACGGCACCAAATATTTTTTCGTTCACTATTATACCCTCTCTACAACACTGCCATTTCTGGTACCCTCCCCACTGCTTCATAAACCATCGAGTAAGCCGCAAGTTTCTTTTGAATTGTCCTTGACAATTTATCACTAGCGGGAGGGAAAAGCGACGTTATTTTCGTGACCATTCTGGGCTGAATGTTTGCCACAAGTCTCTTCTAAGCACATTCAAGGGCCAAGTGGTTGTATTGAACGAAGCAACGGCTTAAATCTATTATTTGCAAGAAATTTTCTTCATATCACATCTTTTCGTTTCCTCATCGCACTTGTTATTTAAAGGAAGGGTACATAAGGTACCATAATTCTGGATTATAGCATGTCCAGATACTATAGGACAAGATGGTGACGGCTTGAACAACTTTGACAATAGGATAGCTCTATCAGAGTTGATCTGGGGAAGAATAACACTACCACCACCACCACCACCAATGATAACAACAACAACAACAACAACAACAGAAACAGCATCAACAACAACAAGAGCTAGCACAGCAGTAACAACAACAACAACAACAACATATATTGATTATATAACGTGGGTAGTTGAACGATGTTTATGTAAAGCATAGCAGAGGAGTATGCAAACAACAGAACTGAACTAGATTTTTTTTCTTTTTTCGTGAAATTATATTTTATTATATTTTATTAAGCGTAAATATTTAACATGATACAAGATTAATATTTCTCTCGTTCCTTCACATGGTTTTTTTTTTCTTTTCCGTATTTTTTTTTGTTGTGTGTGTATCTTTGTTAATCCTGTTTATCTTTTTCTTTGTCTTACCCATGCAACAGTTGTTTTTCTTTTTCTTCCCCTTCTTCTCCTTCTCCATTTTCTTGTTCATACCTTTTCTCTCCCACCCTCCACCTCCTACTCTCTCTCTCTCTCTCTCTCTCTCTCTCTCTCTCCTCCTCCCCTATATTTGCCTATCACGCACTGCAGCAACTATATTTTATTTCAATCCTTATTTGATGTTTGTTTCGTTTTATTTATTTAACAGATGAATGAATACTATCGCCGATACGATCTATTCAGCCATGAAATAGGAGTGGTTACTTGTTTTTGAAGATAGGTTGACTGAGCCAAGTAAAACGGATATGTATATTTACACATTAATTTCTCCTTCCTTCCTTCCTTCCTTCCTTCCTTCTTTTCTTCTCTGTCACTCTTCCTTTATTATTTTCTCTTCGTTATTTCTTCCTTATCTCTCTCACTCTCATTATTTTCTTTTGGCGGTGGTCATGATGGTGTTGGCGGAAATGGCAAAACCAATATCAGACCTGGTTTTCTATGACCACTCGTGCTATTACAGTACTGGTTCCTTGTTATTGTTGTTATTGTTGTTGTTGACCCCACATAACTTCCTTTTTTTCTACACGAGCTTTTGCCCAGTTTTAACAGGTTTCGAACTCACAGAATGCAATCATTAAAACCAACGAATCACTTATCGATCGTAGAATGGTCTTGGCTGCAATTGAAAGAAAGAATTTTTGCTTCCTCAAGACACCTATTTGTATTATAGGAAGTAAATACGCACAGGCATGGGTTTGCTGTTAAAAAGCTCGCTTCCCAACCACTGAGGATGACCACAAATAGCTCGAGATCAGACGGCCTGGTGGTCCTGTCACCGTTGCTAGAAGATAGTCGGGGTTCGCTCCCCTGCTTGCGATATATTATCGGGTGCAGACTGCGCCGGTAACTAGCTGGAAGAGGCGTTCTGCTGGGGCTAAAAACGGTTGTAACGTCGGTTCAAACGGAACAGCCATGTTGCAATGGCGATAAAAAATATATATGCTTCTATGAGCGAGTGTACTCGCACCATGCATCTTGCCACAGGGCGTTTATACACCCATATTTGTTAACGGTTATTTTAAATACTTTTCTCGCTGTATTGCGTGTTCGTTTCCCTTTTTTCCATCTGTGATTTTATTTTTGATCTTCTATGTAAATGAAGGTATTTCCTCTGTCTGGCTGATTTTCTTTCTACAAAACGAGAAGTTACGTTGCAGAACTGTTATTTTAACGACTGCCTATTTATCACCCGATGAGATACACCTACATCACCAGGTGCTCCGGAACCAGTTGTGGAGTGTCCCACCCGTGAGGGATCAATGTTATATGTGTCGAAACAATTATCGTCATTAATAATAAATTCTCGTATAGTCAATCTTCCGTCTTTCATATGCCGTATATATAATATATATATATATATATATATATATATATATATATATATATATATACCGTAAATCCTCGAATATGATCCGCCTTTGAGTATAATACGCAGGGGATTTTTAGGGGGCTGTACCTCTGAAAAACCTAAACCTTGTGTATAATACGCACCCCTTCTCTAACTTGAGTCGTGCATAATTAAGTCAGCAGCACCTAGTCGAACAAACACTTCTTGCGATGTCCTTAACTGTTATATAGGAATGTAAATATGTTTGCAAATTGTTTTTGTTATATGTTATTCTGTGTTCTGAATACTTTTATTTTAATAAATGTTGCTTACTGCAAGTTATGGATGATTCTTTTATGACTTCATTGCTTTCAGGCTTAGCTTAAGGTATTTTCGCGCCCGACCTCACAAAATGCGTCTGAATAAACATTGCCGGACAACAAATAGAGACTCGGACATTGCTTAGAAAATAATTTTCATTTTTAACCTCGTATATAATAAGTACTAGGGATTTTGACTTTAAATTTTTGGGGAAAAATGCGGATTATACTCGAGGATTTACGGTATATATATATCTGTGTGTGTGTGTGTGTAAATATATATATATACACAAACGTACACACACATATGTATACATATCTATCTATCCATTTCCCTCTCTCTCTCTTTCTCTCTCTCTCTCTCTATATATATATATATATATATACAGACATAATATGTATATATATATATATATTATATATTATATATATATATATATATATATTATATATACACACAGACATAATATGTATGTATATAGATATATATATATATATGTATATGTATGTATGTATATGTCTATGTGTTTGTGTCTTTGTGTCTTTGGGTCTGTGTTTGTTCCTCACCGATGGGTGTCAGTGTCTTTATGTCCCCGTTATCTAGTGTTCGGCAAAAAAGAACGATAAGATAATTACCAGGCTTAAAACGAAAATAAATCAGTGGGGTCGATTCGTTCGATTAAAATAGTTCAAGGCGGTGCCCCAGTCTGACCGCAGTCTCGTGACTGAATTGAGAAAAAGATAAAAGATGTGTGCGTGCGTGTGCGTGTATTTTGGGGATCTCTTTGTATTTATGTCGTGTTTGTCTCTCACCACAGTTTGAAAACCGGTATTGTTTTGTTTATATCCCATTAACAGGGGACACCATGTAATGTTTCTTCGAGAGACGATTAAGACACCAATGGAAGGGACGGAAAACTTGAAACATTCCAATTTTACTATGATTCCACTGTTGCTCATAGCATTGAGCTGCATCTCTTCATAGAATGACAGACTAATTTCATTGCCAGAGAGTGTAGAGAAACCATGCCACAGCAGCTGCTGTTGCTGCAGCTGATGGTGATGACGACGACGACAACGGCGAAGATGATGATGATGATTATGATGATGATGATACAGACGACGACAACGACGACGATGATGATGGAGACAACGATGATAATGATGATGAGGATGATACAGACGACGATGATGATGATGAAGACAACGATGATAACGATGATAACGATGATAATGATGATGATGATGATGACGACGACGACAATGATGATGATGATGATGATGATGACGACGACAATGATGATGATGATGATGATAACGATGATGATGATGATGATGATGATGATGATGATAATGATGATGATGTTGATGATGATGATGATGATGATACAGACGACGACAACGACGACGATGATGATGGGGACAACGATGATAATGATGATGAGGATGATACAGACGACGACGATGATGAAGACAACGATGATAACGATGATGATGATGATGACGACGACGACGACAATTATGATGATGATGATGATAACGATGATGATGATGATGATGATGATGATGATGATGATGATGATAACGATGATGATGATGATGATGATGATGATGATGATGATAACGATGATGATGATGATGATGATGATGATGATGATGATGATGAGATGATGATGATGATGATGATGATGGTGATGATGAATGATGAGATGATAATGATGGTGAGAATTGTGAAGTTGATGGTGATAATCATGACGATGAAGATGATGATGATGACGTTAATGAACATTGTAAAGCTGGTGATGCTTCATGATGATTAGTTAGATGGTTTTGTTGATGACGAAGATATTGATGAGGATGATCATGATAATAAAAGCGAGGTAATTGTCATGATGACGTTAAAATGATAATTACGACTATGATCATAAGGAGAAGGCGGAGGAAGAAGAGGATTCTGATAATGAAGAAGTTGATAGTCACCGTCACCGTGGTTTCGAGGATGATAACGATGAAAATGAAATAGTGTTTATGTTAAGGATGTTGTTTTAACCATAGGTCAGCCATGATCCAGCAGACTTGTGACTAAAGAATTTCCAGCCATGACCATCTTTTCGACATTGCATTATCTAGATTTCGATTTGTGAGAAGTTTGCTTATAACCACATGTGTGGCTGTGTGGTAAGAAGTTCGCCTCCCAACCATATTCTTCCGGGTTTCAGTCCCACCGATAAGTATTTTCTACTGTAATCCTGAGCCGATCAAAACGTTGTGAGTGGATTTGGCAGAGCGAAACAGAAAGAAGCCCGTCGTATATATGCGATATATATAGGCGAGCTGGCAGAAACGTTAGCACGCCGGGCGAAATGCTTAGCGGTATTTCGTCTGCGTTACGTTGTGAGTTCAAATTCCGCCGAGGTCGACTTTGCCTTTCATCCTTTCGGGGTCGATAAATTAAATACCAGTTACGCACTGGGTCGATGTAATCGACTTAATACCTATGTCTGTCCTTGTTTGTTCCCTCTGTGTTTAGCCCCTTGTGGGTAATAAAGAAATACGTATATATGCGATATATCTATATGCGTGTGCTTGTGTTTGTTCCACTACCAACGCTTGGCAACCTATGTTGGTTTGTTTACATAAGCATAACTTAGCCTTTCGGCAAAAAAGAGCGATAGAATAAGTACCAAGTTTACACATCAAAAAGTATTAGGTCCGATTCATTCCACTAAGACGTTTTCAGAGCAGTGCTTCAGCATGGCCGCAATGGAATGACTGAAACAAGTAAAAGGTAACAGGTAAACGATAAAAGTTTTGTAGTCAGTCAAGCGACTGCGTTGGGAATCCATTTTAGGCTGATGCTTGCCGTGATGGTGAAGACATTTTACTGCGGTAACAGCTGTAGTAATCACAGGAAATAGCAGGAATTATTGTCGTTGCCTCCTCTTAACCTCTTGCCAATGTTAAACTATAAACATTTCTTTTAAATTTCTGTTTGGTTTATGTTGCATTTGGAAACCGACAGCTAATCAACGTCTAAAGCATTCGAAGTTATTAATTGCTAGCGGACGAACGAGGTTCTACGTAGTCCTTTAGCTTGCAAGACATAGCAGTTACATCTTCCTCAAAGTACATCGCACAGTTATAATAAGAAATGAAGCACAGCCTTGCAGTCGTGAACGCAACACCCTATATGTGAGTGAGTGAATATGTGTGTGTGTGGTGTATTTTATTAGCTTAAGTCACTGAACTACGGCCATGCTCGGGAATAGTCTTGTGAGGTGTAGTCGAACAAATCACTCCCAGTATTATTTTATTTTATATTTTATTTTTTAAAGCCTAATACTTATTCTGTCGATTCATTTTCGCTGAAACGCTATTTTACAGGGATGTAAACAAACCAGCACCAGTTGTCAAAAGTTGGGCAAACGAACACAATATATACAGAAACACATACACACAAACATATAAACAACAGACTTCTTCAAAGTTTCCGTCTACTAAATTTAGTCTCTATGTACTGGTTGGCTCGACGCTATGTCTGTGCTGTATGTCTATCTATCTATCTATCTATCTATCTATCTATCTATCTATCTATCTATCTATCTATCTATCTATCTATCTATATGTATTATGTATATATATATATATATATGTATATATATATATATATATATATATATATATATATATATATAATACATATATATATTATAAACATTACTTTATATAATTAGGGTTCAGCAAAGAAATTTGCTTTACCACATACCGAAATTTTAGAAATAGCAGCCAAAAAATTTAGCTATTTCTTCCACTGTAAGAAGAGTCTCCCAGACAATGTATACTCAAAAACAATTCACGCAGGCATAGAGGGAAATTAGATCACTCGTGAATTTCGAGTGAACTTTCGTTATTTTTCCCTCTATGCCTGCGTGAATTGATTTTGAGTATACATTGTCTGGGAGATTCTTCTTACAGTGGAAGGAATAGCTAAATTTTTTGTCTGCTATTACTAAAAGTTCGGTATGTGGTAAAGCAAATTTCTTTGCTGAACCCTAATTATATAAGTAAAGTGTTAAATTTACCGTAAATGGTCCTTTTACATACTGAACACTGCTTGGTAAAATTATTAATTGCTAATTAATTAATTAATTTTGCTCTTTATATATATATATATATATATATATAAAACTAAGTACGTACACACGTAAGATATGTTTTGGCACTCCGTCAGTTACGACGGGGGTTGCAGTTTCATCCGAACAACAGAACAGCCTGTTCGTGAAATGAACGTGCATGTGACTGAGTGTTCCACAGACGCGTGTATCCTTAACGTAGTTCTCTGGCAGATACAGCGTGACACACTATGTAACAAAGCTGTCCTTTTGAAATACAGCTACAATTCATTTTTGCCAGCTGAGTGGACCGGTGCAATGTGAAATAAAGTATCTTGCACAAGAACACTGCGTGCCGACGGGAATAGAACTCACGACCTTACTATCATGATCCGAGTATCCTAACAACTAAACCACGCGCCTTCACTCGGAATATATTTAGTATATACATATATGCATGTAAGGGAACAGCACAGATGAAAAAAGTTTCTGTGAGAGACGTATTGAAGGGTGTTATATAGTTTACTGCCCAACGAGTGGCCCTTTATATATAAGTGCGTGTGTGTGTGGGTGTGTGTGTATGTATATATATATATATATATATAATATATAATATATATAATATATATATAGATAGAAGATAGATAGATAAATGGGGTTTTAACTTACAGAAAGCCAAAGAGAAGCCGCTGATGGGACAACAAGAGTTGTATTTGTTTAACGCTGGGGAAGAATGGAAAAGTCATTGACGTTTCGAGCCTGCACTCTTCGACAGATAAGGATTGAGAAAAAAAGCAGAGAGAGCGAAGAAGAAAGGTGGTGTGAAAAAAAATGTCTAATATATATATATATATATATATATATATATATACACACACATATATGTACATATATGTACATATATATGCACAGTATCGTATATATATAAATAAATAAATATATAGATATATATATATATATATATATATATATATATGTAGAGTTTAGGTTTGTATCAAGTGTTTGTATGTTGTCTATCTATCTATCTATCTATCTATCTATCTATCTATCTATCTATCTATCTATCTATCTATCTATCTGTCTATCTATTTATCTATCTATCTAGATATCTATCTATTTGCAGTGCCATAGCAATTCTGTTTGGAAGGCCTAAATCTAAAGAGTGAAAGTAAATAGGGTGCAGTCTGAAAAAGCTGAAAGCCTTTAAATGGTTCCTTCATCTTTGACAGATCTTGTCTATTCAATGTTCATGTTTTTTGTTCTTTGCTTCTGTTTATATATATATATATATATATATATATAATATATATACTGTTCCACTCCTTGTAGCTGTCATGCAATGTTAAGATGTGGCAGCAAACAGCCGAGCAAAAACACGGAATGTTTCTTAAATAGAAAGTAAAAAACAAAAATTTATATATCTCGCTTATGATTACTGAACCACTAAAGGCTGGCAGAATCAGATGCACGCAGGGCAAAATGCTAACCACCAATTTGTCCATCATTATGTTCTGAGTTCAAACAACGCCTTTGCGTGTCGATAAAATGAATAGCACTTGAGCACTGGAGTCGATGTAATCGACTTACATTATGCCTCAAAATTGCCGGCTTCACGCTAAAAATTTGAAATCACTATCACAGGTGCACTAAGGCGGCGTAGTGGCAGAATCGTTTCTGTCTCAGACAAAATTCTTAGTGGTATTTCTTCTAGCTTTACGTTTCGAGTTCAAATTCCTCCGGGGTCCACTCTGTCTTACATATTTTCTGTTTCAATGAAATAATTACCATTTAAGCACTGGGCTTGATTTGTCGCTTGTACCAAAATTTCAGGCCTTATGCCTAAGGTAAAAAGGATTATTACAGGAGCACTGTTTGATAATATCGGTAGAGTAACAGTCAAAATACCTTCCAATATTGTGTTATCACTTTAACTTCTGATATGAAACCTCTCTATGTCTTTTATTCTTCTGTTGTCCAGAAAAATAGTTACCAGTCAAGTATAGCTGGTAATCAAATCGATTGTGAAATGTGACTTTGTACTGTCATTCGTCTCAAATTTTGGCACAAGGTCAGCAATTTTGGGTGTAAACCGATGACAGCAATCCCAGTGCTCAACTACTTATTTTATAAAGACTGAAAATGTGAACGTCAACTTCAGGGGAATTTGAACTCAGAATGTGAAGACGGACGAAATACCGTTAAGCATTTTGCGCAACATGCTAATGATTCTGCTAGCTTGCTTGCTTTAATTTTGTAACCTATATCAGAGATTTATATTAAGGCGGTGAGCTAGAAGAATCGCTACTGCACCAGGAAAAATACTTAGCGGTATTTCTCCCAACATTAAGTTCTATGTTAAAATGGCGTTGCTATCACTTTCCCTTTAATTCTTCCATGGTCAATAAAATAGGTACCAGTTAAACAGTGGGGTCGATGTAATCGGCTAGCCCCCCTCCTGCCCTGCTGCAGGCCTTGTGCCAATTATATTAGTCTTACAAAGGAAGGAGCAAGCTTGCAGAGGCGGGAAAATGCTTAATGGGTCAAATCCAGCTGAGATCAATTTTGCCTTTCATCTCACAGGGATCGATAAAATAGAGAACCAGTTTTGTTGCGGGGTCGATTTAATCGACCTTCCTCTCGTCTCAAAATTGCTGGCCATGTTCTAAAATTAGAAAGTATTATTATTATAATTACTTGAGTTTTAGTTCGAAGAATCCGCAGAGGGGAGCCAATCAAACGGCAATATGGTCGTTATGGATCTTTACATCCTGAGCATAAATCCCTTTGATTTCGACTTTCCATTTCATCTATCCTGAGTCTTTGAAATAAAGCACCAATCAAGTGCTGGATTCTATAAAATCGTCCGTTTTATCCCACAAAGCTTTGAGACACGGTTATTAAATGTTCTTAACGAAGGAAAGAAGACACAAACAACTGACAAGCATAATAGTTGCGCGTATACAGCATTACATCAGTTAAACCAGTCATACCTATCTCTCGAAGAAAAGAATCGGTATTTTATTACCTAATTAAACACTACCTTTCACATCCAACTGTCTTCTGAGAAGGGTCTGCCTCAAAGAATATTACAGTCTTCAACGAATTTTATATATAATTAACTTAGAATTACTCCAAATAATGAGAGTTTAAGAACTGCCAGTAGAATGCAATCCCACACTCTATAATTCTTGCACAGTAGAAGTGAATTAAGTTTTAAACGTTTTTCTTTTAAAATTTAAGATGAATCATTGTAGGATTATTATCCTTGTTGCGTTCTGTATGTTCAACCCTTGATATATATATATATATATATATATATAGGCATAGAAGTGGCTGTGTGCTAAGTAGCTTGCTTACGAATCACATGGTTCCGGGTTCAGTCTCATTGCGTGGCACCTTGGACAAGTGTCTTCTACTATATCCTCGGACCGACCAAAACCTTGTGAGTGGATTATGTAGACGGAAACTGAAAGAAGCTCGTCGTATATATGTGTGTGTGTGTGTGTGTGTGTGTATGTTTGTGTGTCTGTCTGTCTTTTTACCCCCAACATCGCCTGATAAACAATGCTGGTGTGTTTACGTACCCGTAACTTAGCAGTTTGGGAAAAGAGACCGATAGAATAAGTACTAGGCTTACAAAGAATAAGTCCTGGGGTCGATTTGCTCGACTAAAGGGGGTGCTCCAGCATGGCTATAGTCAAATGACTGAAACAAGTAAAAGAGTAAAAAGAGTATATATGTATATATGTGTGTGTGTGTGTGTGTACATATATATGTGTATATATATATGTAGCGATTCTGCTTGCTCGCCGCCTTAATATAAAATTCAAGTAATTATGATGTATACATATACTCCTAATATATGGATAGAATTTTAAAAAACATCAGTGGCCAGCTTATTAAAATGCATTTTAAGGTGAAAATCATAAACAATTATAAATACAGGCAAAAGAAAAAGATTTTCTTTGGCAATATGTTTAATAGACCTTAGATCGTGTAACCCACATACAGTATCTTTCTCTATAAATACACAGTCTGTTGAAGTGAGGAAAGCTAGCTTACAGAAATTTTAAAGAATTCGTTATTCACGAATAGGACCGATTTCTGGATGAATCCACAAGGATTCATCCTTCTTCAGCGAGAAACACGGGAATAATGAATTTTAAAAAATTTCTGTCAGCTTGCTTTCCTCGCTTCAACACGCTGTGTATTTATAGTGAAAAATATTTATGTGGGTTAGACGATCTAAGGTCTATTTTTCAGCATATAGGTATAGAAAATTTTTTTCTTATGCCCTTATTTATAATTGTTTATGTATATATATATATATAATATATATATATATATATATACACCCTCTCACCTCTGCCACTAGCTGGCGTATACAGGTGCTTACACTTATCAAGTATTCACCCTAAATTTACAGTATATATATATATATATATATATATATATATATATATATATATATATATATATATATATTGATATGTAATGGCAAGACAACAAAAGAATGAATGAAACCTCGATATTTATCTGTAATATATGTGACAATTATTCGGTAGCCATGATAAAACTCCGAGTTTCGGATGCCGGTGCGGGCTTACGCCCTGACATCCGAAACTCGGAGTTTTATCATGGCTACCGAATAATTGTCACATATTATATGTATATATATAAAGGGAGAGAGAGAAAGGGAAGAAAAGGACAACAAAATCCAAGGAAGGTCGAGTATCTCAAGTCATTGATAATAGTTTAAGGTAAGGTGTTCCTGGGATATCCCAAGTGATAGGCTGGAGTGTTTCTACACTGAGTATTCAATCATCAGAGAGAAGGTGACTATGTATGAAAGTTCCACATAAGGAAATACGCTGTATATAAGTTGTAAAATAGAAGAATAAAGATTAAGAGCTGATAGAATACAGGTAGGAGAATAGAGTTAATAGTTCATCTCTCCCCAGAGGGTATGGAGGTTGGTATGTACTTCCGTGAAGGTATAGGCTCTTAGGTATAATCCCAGGTAAATCCAGGCAGTATTTTGGCAGTATTTTGAATGATGCGCTTATGTTGAATTAATGGATTAAGTGTAAATGGTCCAAGTGTAAATGTAAGATGAACTGTGAACTTTATTCTCTTGTCTATCTACTTTTACTCTTCATTCTTCTATTTCTTATAAGCTGCGAATTTTCCTATCTTGAACTTTTATACACACATACCTTGTCTCTGATGACGGAATACCCTGTGTGCGGACATTCTAGCCTATCACTTGGGATATCTCAGAAATAGCTGTATGTCTTTCAAATTCACCTTACCCTAAATTAGTGAGGGCACGTGGCTTAGTGGTTAGGGCATTCGGCTCATTATCGTAAGGTTGTGAGTTCGATTCCCGGCGCCGCGTTGTGTCCTTGAGCAAGACACTTTATTTCACGTTGCTCCAGTCCACTCAGCTGGCAAAAATGAGTTGTACTTGTATTTCAAAGGGTCAGCCTTGTCACTCTCTGTGTCACGCTGATTATCCCCGAGAACTACGTTAAGGGTACACGTGTCTGTGGAATGCTCAGCCATTTGCACGTTAATTTCACGAGCAAGCTGTTCCGTTGATCGTATCAGCTGGGACCCTCGTCGTCGTAACCGGCGGAGTCTTTTAACCCTAAATTAATATAAATGACATGAGATGCTCGTCCTGCCTTGGGTTTTGTCCTTTTTTTCTCTAATATATACCTGCTAACACAGAAGTCTAATGCAGATCCCTAGCTCCAGCCTTAGCTGTGAACTTGGAACCTAACGGATGACCAATTATAGTGCGCTTACACAGCGCACACTTACACAGCGCACATATTCATTTCGATCACCAGTGAACTAAGCCCCTCATATTCTTTATACACACACACACACACACACACACACACACACACACACACATATATATATATATATATATATATATATATATATATATTAATATATATTTATATATATAAACGGCAAAATGTCTGTGTGTGTGTCCTTTATACAATCCACAATTTTTCAGTTAGAGGGCTTGCACTTTCTATGGTCATTTAAAACCGTTCAAGGATGGTCGTGCACATGTTTACATTTCCCCAGTCACCCCGTAAAGCCATTATAAAATCAATAGAAGTGACTTTTTTGTGAATTTTCTATCCAAAACTTAATCAAAGTGCCCGAAACTTGATACGCCAATTAAATGCCAGCTAGCTGTATGTAATTGGTAGGAGATTTAGAGAGTACTCGCGTGTATGTGCGCACGCAGCTGTATATGCATACACTAGCACTATGACCCGGCGTTGCCGGATCACAGTGCTAGTATATATATATATATATATATATATATATATATATATATATATATATCTTTGGGAGAGATGAACTATTAACTCTATTCTCCTACCTGTATTCTATCAGCTCTTAATCGTTATTCTTCTATTTTACTACTTATATACAGCGTATTTCCCTATGTGGAACTGTTATTGGTGCTGTGATCGAATGTGTCTTTTTAGCCCAACTAAAGATCTACAATGTCTTGTACAGAATTGGTAGCTAAAACCTTTACCGTCAATAGCCGGCTATAGTTGTAATTGGGCTTCATGTACCTCTGCATGTCGTTTAGTCCTCTCGCCGAATCACACTCCTTCCCACATGCTTGACAGACCTGATTAGTATAGTGTGTAGCACCACCACCAGTGGCCTGGTAGTCAATCATCGGTGTCGCTTTATAACTAAGAAGATGACTCTTGAGTCCAGCTTTACTGAGGCAGGGTCTTGCACATACACTGCATGTCAGCATCATAGGAAGACACTTACCGTCTGGAAGGGCAACAGTGATACTCTTCCTGACATCCCTCCTTACTTTCTTATGCGCAACTCGAGATTTCTCAAAAGTAGCTGTCCCCTCATGTACAATCCTTCTCCACCTGCTACGGTCAATAGATATGCCCTCCCAAATGTCAGAAGAGATGCTAGAGTCTCTCAAGGAAGCCTTCAGCAAGTTTTTAAACCTCTTTTTTGGTTAATGTAGAGGTTGTTCTCCTTTAGCTAACTCTCCATAAAAGAGTTGTTTTGGCATCCTTGAAAATTTCATCCTGACCAGATAACCACCAACCCTGAGCCTTTGCCTCTACACAAGAGCTTCTATATTTTCACATCGAGAGCTTTCCAATATCTCAAGCTCACTGATGCGGTCCTTCCACTTAATATCATAGATCCGTCTGAGACACATCTGATGGAAACGTTCCAGTTGTTTAAGGTGGTATCGATATGGGACCCAGCTCTCGCAGGCATACAGAAAAGAGCACACACGCCTTGTACACCTTTATCTTTGTCTTCCTGCATATGTCTCACTGACTTCAGAGGCGCCTTTCTAGCCTTCCGAAAGCATCACTTGCTTTCTTAATTCTGTATGGAATTTCATTATCCAAATTGCTATATCTATTAACTGTGCTTCCCAGGTAGATAAACTGATCAACTATACCAAGTCATTTACCATACACATTGATATTTGGCTCATTATACTGCTTACCAGGGGCAGGTTGGTACATGACAGCTGATTTCTTGAGACTGACTGTCAATCCTCAGACAGTACAAGCATCAGAGAAAGCATTCACAATGTGGTGCATATCAATCTCTGTGTGCCATACTAGATCACAATCATCTGCATAAAAAGGTCTCTTATGAAAGAGGTAAATACCTTTGTTGTTGCTGCAAAGCGCCTGATATTAAATGTGCTGCCAGAGGTTCAATAATGGATGTAAACAACACATCTGCAGTTTCTGAACGCAATACAGAAAACCATCGCAAAATATATGGCAAATAGGTGTGCGTGCTCGCATGTGTATGTATGTACATGCGTGCACTCGCGATTGCTATGAGCTTTCTTACTCCTTTACCTTTTGCTTTTTACTTCCTTCCCTTCGGTATTTTCCCTTAGTTAACGGTCATTCTAATAGCACTTTTGTCGTAATAACGGTCACTTACATAGTAATTTCCCTTTGTTTAACGGTCATTTTCATAGCATATTTTAATTGCCTCGATAACTGAAGAGATGCCGGTGCAGGTTTCCGCCCCAACATCCGAAACTCGGAGTTTTATCATGGCAACCGAATAATTGTCACACAGTATATTACAAATAAATTCCTCTATTTACATAATATCGATGTCTCTTTCATTCTTTTGCTGTCTTACCATTAATATTAATATATATATGTGTGTGTGTGTGTGTGTGTGTGTGTGTGTGTGTGTGTGTGTGTGTGTGTGCTTCATAGATTTCATCAAAGTGTTTGATTATGTAAATCTTTCTTGTCTATGGAAATTTCTTGGAAGCACCAACAAGCGAAATATAGACCTAATAAAACTCACGATAATTCAAAGGCCTTCCTCAAGACTGATATTAAAACCTTCAGATCTGTCAATATCTTAGAAGAAGTGAAGCAGGTTGTACTTTCACTATAGTTTTCTGTATTGTAACCGCTGCAATACTTTCTAAAACTGAAAATGAACGTCCATTGAGATTCTCGATCGGAAGACACCTCCTCTTCCATCTAATTCTGATGATATTTCTGCAATAAATGAACCATGTCAGACCTTACAGTTTTTGTTGACTCTTGCTAACCATGCTGCAGAAACAGGGCTATCTACCAACGCATCAAAATCAGAATGCATGAGAGCAAACAAATCTAACCAAGACCTCACCTTACAATATATGAAAAATCACTAAAGCAAGTTTCTGAATTCATCTACCTCGGACACACGCTCTTCAAAAACAAACGATGGGTTGATAACTGTAAACTATAGAACCAGACATTGTTGGGCAGCTTTTGAGATGAACAAAATTGCACTTTCTTCAAAAGGGATCCCATACCATGTAAAATCAAAAAAACTATAACACCTGTTTTTTCCAGGAGTTTTAAATGAGCTAAAATGGGTCAAATGGACTTCTGTTACACAACAGAAACTGGAATTCTCTCAGAATCATGGAATAAGATTTATCACGAACACCAAACTCTCAGACCGTGTCAGAATCAAAGAGCTACGACAAATAACTAAATTATCATTAATCCCCTCTCTCATCAAAGATACAGTACTCAAAATGCCTGGTCACACTAAGCGAATGGCTTCTGACGTCAGCAAAGTCTGTTTGGAAGGAATGATTAATGAAAAGAGAAGCAGAGGTCGGAGACATAAGAGATGGAGAGATAAGATCACAGCATGGACAACTCTCAAAATAATCTCTCCCCGAACGTCGTAGCCAAATGTCGAATACTATGAAGACAACTATCTGGCATTAGTGCATATTCTGCCGCAGGCGGGGAATATATATATATATATATATATATAGATAGATAGATAGATATATACACACATACATACATACAAACACACATGTATATATATATATATACATAGATACATACATATATATATGTGTGTGTGTGTGTGTAACAAGCAAATTAACAAGTCATTAGCAGTAACTGTATCGAGAAGTAATGTCTATCGCCACTTAAACATGACTGGTACGTATACACACACACACACAACACACACACACACACACACATACACACACACACACATACACACACACACACACACATATATATATATATATATATATATATTATATATATATATATATACAGTAGTCCGTGCTTAAAAGTGATATAACGCTTTCTCCTGAGTTCCAAGTTACAACACTGGTTGTAGAAAAATTTAGATCATATATGATACATTGACCTAGGGGAAATATATCCTGTGTATCATATTTGATAGTCAGGCTGAGCAAAGAGTAAAGAGAAATATGGCTGTTATTTCTAACATGTAGAGCGACCACTTAATAGCTCCCTCATTGATCTGGAAGTAATATTCATGGGCGAACTATACCATATGTCCTTCAGCTATTTTTTTGTTAATTGTCTCGAAAATATGCTGAAAAATTATTTTAATGGATACCAGATTGATTTCATTTTTTTTTTAATAGTTTTTAATCTGGAACTCATTAGCATTTATAATTTTGCCTATTTTTACCTTTTTTGTTTCTGCTTTGTTACTCATCGTTTATTTCCAGCGTTTTCAACGCCTACTCACGCCCTCTCATCTGCCCCCAACTATGTTACATGATCTCTCCCAATCTAACGATTTGGCCATGTACATTTTTAGTTTAATGATACACGTTGCAATGCAAGGCAACGACGAGGCAACGAGCAAGTCTCTCACAAGTCAATGGAGGGAGCCTTTTACATGATCCCTCGACTTGGTAGAAGCACAGTCAAATCTCCCGCACTTCATAGATTACCATTTAGTAAAAGGGTGGAAAAATTTGCCTTCGAAAATATGTGGAATGGACAGGGCTGCATAGTAAAGAAGAAGAAGAAGAAGTGGAGGAGGAGGAGGAGGAGGAAGAAGAAGAAGAAGAAGAAGGGGAAGAAGAAAAAGAAGAAGAAGAAGAAGCAGAAGAACACCACCAACAACAACTACAACAAAACCAACACTTGTAACATGCTCACACGAATTTTAAGCAATAACACAAATTATATATTCAAAGGGTTTATCATTAAATCACAGATTAAATCTTTGCTAATCTTATCCTGAAACACCGAACCTTTCCAGATCTTTTATTTTTGTCTTTTATCTTTTATTTGTTTCAGTCATTGGACTCAGGCCATGCTGGATCTTTGCCGAGAAAGGCTTAGCTAGACAGATCGACCGCCTTACTTGTTTTGTTTTTCTTTGATAACTCTGATACTGATTCCGTCTCTTTTGCTGAACAAATAAGTTACGGGATCATAGACAAATCAACACCGGTTCTCAAGCGATGCTAAGGGTAAACACAAGCACAAACACCCCCTCACACATACACACACACAAAAACACACATATACGCACATATATATATAAATATATATATGTGCGTGTGTGTGTGTGTGTGTGTGTGTGTGTGTATGTTTATGCTCATTATTTTTCAATTTCCGTTCCCCAGATCCGCTTACAAAGCTTGATTGCGAATCGAGTTTCATGCCACTGCGATCTTCAGGTCTGGACTAAAGATCTCAAAAGCTGAAAGCTAGATTGTAATATATACGTTCAGTTGTCTCTAATCTTGACACATTGTAAGCAACGTCCGATTCAGTTCATTACATCAACGCTAGTATTGGACTGATCATTTATTTTGTCCAATCCAAAACGAAAAACGACAAAAGTGACCACAGCAAAAATTACGTACGCGTATATATATATATATATATATATATATATATATATATATATATTATGTGAAATAGAAAGATGAATAATCTTGTAGTAGATTAATCAAAAGTTTAACCGATACCTTAGTAGCAAAAATCACAGCAGTGAACAGCACGGTTGGAGGTACAACCATCTGGCGTTGCAACCGTGCGTTGGTGCGGATAATTGAAATTAAAACATTATTGGTGAATTGAAGAAATGGAGCTGAACGCAGATTGAACAGAAATCGTTTTATTTCATTCTACACGTGTTTCGAAAGGCACAAATTACCAAAATCCGATTGAATAATGGGACCATATTGTGTCTTTCTCTTCAGGAAGAAAAAAGGAAATCCGTTGGAAAAACAAAAACAGAACAGAGGCAGAGCAAAAAACAAATCGAACTGTGCTCCTAAGAGCCCATGGCGAAACTGTTTATCAGTGTATGTTTATCAGTGTATTCAATCGGATTTTGGTAATTTGTGCCTTTCGAAACACGTGTAGAATGAAATAAAACGATTTCTGTTCAATCTGCGTTCAGCTCCATTTCTTCAATTCACCAATATATATATATATATATATTTGTGTGTGTATGCTTTTTATTATTTTAAGATTTTACTTATTACAGTCATTCGAGTGCGGCCATGCTGGAGCACCGCCTTTAACGTTTTTTGAAAGTCGAAGAAACCAACCTCAGGACTAATTCTTTCTAAGCCATGATTTCTTATTCCATTTGTTCTTTTGCCGAACCGCTAAGTCGCGATAATATAAACACACCAGCATCGGTTTTCAAGTGGTGATGGTGGTGGAGACAAACAAACAGAAACACACACATACAAACATACGCACACACATATATATATATGTATATATATAAGACGGGCTTCGTTCAGTTTCCGTCTACCAAATCTACTGACAAGGCTTTGGTCGGCCCGAGGCTATAGTAGAAGACACTTGGCGAAGGTGCCACGCAGTGGGATTGAAACCGGAACTATGTGGTTTGGAAGCAACCTTCTTACCGCACAGTCACGTCTGCGCTTATATACATATATATATATATATATAATATATATATATATATATATATATTATATATATATATATATATATATATAGTCTTCACCAGTAGACATATTATGAAAGTTCTAAACTAGTGGCGCTTGAAAAAAATCGAAAATTGATCGATTACATTCAAGATATTTTATTCTTCCTACAGGTGATTGATATTAGCATTAAATTCAGAGAATAAAACCATTTTTAAAGAATTAATTAATTTCATAAAAGAGATTCAACATTTTTGGAAAAAGAAAAAAATGTCTTTGTATTTTTTTGTTGTCAGCTGACCGTATAATTATTTTAAATAATATAATTATTTTTAGTTGCCTAGATTTATTTGACTTATAACAATAACTACGTTGAAATAAAAGAAAATAAGGAGAAAATAGTAATAATAATAATAATAATAATATAATAATAATAATAATAATAATAATAATAACAATAATAATAATAATAATAATAACAATAATAATAATAATAATAATAATAATAATAATTGTGATAGTAATATAGCATCAGGAAATATTAAATGTAGTAAATGAAAGAAAATGAAAGAAAACGGAGGGAACGATCAAAATAATAACAACAATAATGTTACTGAAAACAACAACAAAAACGAAATTAATACAAAATAGAAAAAAATAATAAAAAGTTTTAATGAGGATATTTTACAAACAAAGAAATTATGAAATCGTTGTTGATTTTTGTTGTTGTTTTTTTTTTTTGCTTTTCATTTTTGAATTTTTTTTTTCTGTAACAAACATCGTTTTAGATAATGGTTTTAGATAAACCATTGACGTGTTAACTGGAAATATAAATGTTAGCATTGCCGTTGTTTTGGTGGTCCAAAGTTCATCGAACCATCCATCCACATACACATGCAAATATACACACAGATTCACACACACAGACGCACGTAGCTCTCTCTAGCTGTCTGTCTCTCTCTCGCTCTCACACATACACACTTGCAAATACTCAAACGTCCTTGTTATCTTTCTTCATCTCTTTTTTCATTTTTTCTCTCCCAACATCGTGGCACCCTTCATTATCTTTCTAATTAATCTCCCTCCATCACACTCTTTTATAGCGCCTAGTCTTTCATCTCTATTTCTTTCTCTCTTTCTTCCTTCCTCCACCTTCTACCCCTCTCTCTCTCCCTATTTTCCTCTATCTATCTATCTATCTATCTATCTATGAAATTTTTATTCAATCTATCTTTTGCTCTTTCTCCTTCACTACTTGGTGCCCAGCCAACAAACAACCCTCTGCGCAGTCGTTCAACCTGCTAGAAATATCAACCAAATCTCCCTCAAATAACAGTAAAAAATGGAACGATGATGGAATGGTCATAGCCGGAACATATTGGATCATAATTCTTCTCGATCAAATTTGTACTGGAATACAATAATAATAACGACACCACAAACACCACCACCACCGCCACCGCCCCCCAAACAACAGCAACACCAACATCAACGCTACAAGCCGACAAGACAGTCTCAACTTGGATGTTAGATTTTCTAGAAATGACAACCTAACCTCTCTCAATTCACATTATTGTCTTAATAAATGTAAAGAGAAGATCCTTCTGAGTAAAACAAGGGACACTCACTAGAAATACCTTTGATTTTAGATCTACTTGATCAGAGCTTTCCTGGGGTTAAATACCAATAAACAACAATAAGAATGGTATATTAGAGAATTAAGTCCTAGATGTTCAGTATCCCCCTCCCCCCAAAAAATATATATCATAATAATGTTTTTAAAAACTCGATGGACAACTGTTTGATTATAGTTTGGCTTATGAAGGTTGACAGCAACACATTAACAAACAAGTTTTGTTTATTTTCTGATCTTATCTTATTGTATGTATGTATGTATGTATGTATGTATGTATGTATGTATGTATGTATGTATGTATGTATGTATGTATATTTGTATGTATGTATGTATGTATGTACCTACGTATGTATGCGTACATACATATATATATATATATATATTCTTTCTTTTATTATTTTACTTGTTTCAACCATTTGAGTGCAGCTGTGCTGGAGTGCAGCTGTGCTGGAGTGCAGCTGTGCTGGAGCACAGTCTAAAATGGATGTAGCCTAAGACATCAACTTCCGGACTTATTCTTTGTGAGTCTAGTACTTAATCCATCGGTCTCTTTTGTTGGACTGCAAAGTTACAGGGGACATAAACACAGACACACATACACACGCACGAACACACACATATACAAACACACACACACACACATATACTAGGGCCGGTTTCCTTGACGTACACGTTTCCCACCTGGACGGGATGCCGGTCCGTCGCAGGTGAGCTGCAAGATGCAGGAGGAAAGAATGAGAGAAAGTTGTGGCGAAAGAATCAGTAGAAGTTCGCCATTACCTTCTGCCGGAGCCGCGTGAAGCTTAGGTGTTTCGTTCATAAACACACACACCGCTCGGTCTGAAATTAGAACCCGCGAATGGCCTAACCACTGGGCCATCTGCTTCTCTCTCTCTCTCTCTCTCTCTCTCTCTCTCTCTCTCATATATATATATATATATATATATATATTCTTTCTTTTATTATTTTACTTGTTTCAACCATTTGAGTGCAGCTGTGCTGGAGCGCAGTCTAAAATGGATGTAGCCTAAGACATCAACTTCCGGACTTATTCTTTGTGAGTCTAGTACTTAATCCATCGGTCTCTTTTGTTGGACTGCGAAGTTACAGGGGACATAAACACAGACACACATACACACGCACGAACACACACATATACAAACACACACACACACATATACTAGGGCCGGTTTCCTTGACGTACACGTTTCCCACCTGGACGGGATGCCGGTCCGTCGCAGGTGAGCTGCAAGATGCAGGAGGAAAGAATGAGAGAAAGTTGTGGCGAAAGAATCAGTAGAAGTTCGCCATTACCTTCTGCCGGAGCCGCGTGAAGCTTAGGTGTTTCGTTCATAAACACACACACCGCTCGGTCTGAAATTAGAACCCGCGAATGGCCTAACCACTGGGCCATCTGCTTCTCTCTCTCTCTCTCTCTCTCTCTCTCTCTCTCTCTCTATATATATATATATATATATATATATTCTTTCTTTTATTATTTTACTTGTTTCAACCATTTGAGTGCAGCTGTGCTGGAGCGCAGTCTAAAATGGATGTAGCCTAAGACATCAACTTCCGGACTTATTCTTTGTGAGTCTAGTACTTAATCCATCGGTCTCTTTTGTTGGACTGCGAAGTTACAGGGGACATAAACACAGACACACATACACACGCACGAACACACACATATACAAACACACACACACACATATACTAGGGCCGGTTTCCTTGACGTACACGTTTCCCACCTGGACGGGATGCCGGTCCGTCGCAGGTGAGCTGCAAGATGCAGGAGGAAAGAATGAGAGAAAGTTGTGGCGAAAGAATCAGTAGAAGTTCGCCATTACCTTCTGCCGGAGCCGCGTGAAGCTTAGGTGTTTCGTTCATAAACACACACACCGCTCGGTCTGAAATTAGAACCCGCGAATGGCCTAACCACTGGGCCATCTGCTTCTCTCTCTCTCTCTCTCTCTCTCTCTCATATATATATATATTCCAGTAAATATTGGTTCCTTGTACCACTTATCTGTTTTTATATATACAGATATAGATATATAGATATATTGTATATATCTTTGTCACTCTCAACTTTCTCTTCGTTTATCTCACCCTCTCTCCACCTATCCTAACAAAGCTTTTCGCTCTACTGTCCTAATACATTCCTACTTCATTACTTTTTACCTTTCATTCTCCTTACTATATCTCTCATTTCCATTCTCTCCGAATCAATTTGTTCTTTCAGCTTTCACTTGTTACTTTCCGTCCTCTTCCCCCTCCATCTCTCTCCTTTCTTTTCTACCTTTATTTCTCCCATTTCTTTATTTCTCTTGCTCACATTTATTTAACTTCTATTCCATTCCAATCTCTTAATTATCCTCCCAGCTTACCCGTTAATGTCTTCTTTTCCCCCCTTAGCAATTTTTCTCATCTTACACAAATATTAACCCTTTCCCGGAATTACAAAGATCCATGGCACTTAGGACTGTTTCATATCAGTTATTCCGTTACGTTAAGCAGATGAGAGATAGCTCTTTCTTTGGATAGGAGGATTCACTATCGCAGTTAACGTTTCTCGTGGGAAGAATTTCAATTTGTTGAAACATATCAACGAATCACTCGACAATTCAACTCTGTTGCTGATTTTACAAACTCCATTATCTTATCCCTGCCCTCTCTTTATCCCCTACATCCCTGCTCTCCATCGAACCCCATCACCCATGCTCTCCATCTATCTCCCTCATCCTTGCCGTCCCTCTATCCACTTCAGTCCTACCCCCTATCCCACTCATCCTTGCTCTCCGTTTATCCTCTCATTCCTGATCACCATCTATCTCCCTCACCACTGTCCTCCATTTATCTACCACACCCCTTCTCTTTCCCTACCCACTTTAGTCCTGCCTTCCATCTCCCCCCTCAGCCCTTCTTTCTATATATAGACCTCACCCCTGTCCTCCATTTATCCATCTTATCCTTATCCTTCATCTACCCACCTAACCCCACCTTAGTTTATTCTTCCAATTTTGATTTCGTTTCCATTTCTATTCTTTACCTTTATCTTCTTTTAGAGGTGTGACTCGTTAAAGCGTTAGAATACTAGATTGGATCAACACAACATCAAGCAATGTTTTCTATCTCTTAAATATTGAGTACTTCACTGCTATACTATGCCATAGACCATGAGCCCTTAACACCTTGATAGAATCGTAGGGACACATATAATCATTAGATTATAAAATGCTGTTGCTATATTTATTATGTTCAGTGAAAACTTTTAAAATGTTTATTTAGAAATAGCGGGCTGTTGATCAATGGTGGGATTTGAACTTAAAGCGTAATAAGCCGCAATCATTATCGCAAAGCAATTTATCCGATGCCCTAAAGACTCTGCCAGCTGGTAATCTGACATTATTTACCTATACTCTTTACTCTTTTAATTGTTTCAGACATTTGACTGCGGCCATGCTGGAGCACCGCCTGTAGTCGAGCAAATCGACCCCAGGACTTATTCTTTGTAAGCCTAGTACTTATTCTATCGGTCTCTTTTGCCGAACCGCTAGGTTACGGTGACGTAAACGCACCAGCATCGGTTGTCAAGCGATGTTGGTGGGACAAACACAGACACAAAAAAACACACACAAACATATACATATACATATATACGACGGGCTTCTTTTCAGTTTCCCTCTACCAAATCCACTCACAAGGCTTTGGTCGGCCCGAGGCTATAGTAGAAGACACTTGCCCAAGGTGCCACGCAGTGGGACTGAACGCGGAACCATGTGGTTGGTAAGCAAGCTACTTACCACACACGCCTACTTATATATAGAAGACAACAATGTAGTTGTCTCACCTTATTTTTTCTTTTATTCGTTTCAGTCATTGAGTAAATACTATTTTCTACTATAGGGGACACGGCCTGTAATTTTGTTGAGAGGGGGCTAGTCGATTATATCAATGCCAGTGCTCAACTGTTACTGCTTTCATCGACCCTGAAAGGGATGATGAAAGGGATGGTCGACGGAATTGGGCGGAATTTGAATTCAGAACATAAAAAGGGAGAAAATGCCGTAAAGCATTTTATCCGGCGTGCTTGTGATTCAACCACCTCTCTAACATATGAATAAATAATAACTAGATTGTTATATAAACTCACTTCTGAAAGCAATAATAACACTGGAGAAATTGTCACACCACTATTTCATTCACTAACATTACAGTTGCAGAGCTATGTGCAATTGCTGTTTTTGTTTAGCCCCAGGTCAGACTTCATGGAGCAGCTGTTCATTTAAAAACATTCCAGTTTATTCTAATCGTGGCTACTTCAATTGTTTTAGTGTTAAATAACTCAACATTACCTTATGTAGAGACGTGCCTGTGTGGTAAGAAGCTTGCTTCCCAACCACGTAATTCCAGGTTCAGTCCCACTCCATGGCACCTAGGGCAAGTGTCTTCTGCTATAGCCTCGAGCCAATCAAAGCCTTTTGAGTGTAAACTGAGGGAATCCCGTCGTATGTATATATAAATATATATATATATATATATTATATATATATATATATATATATATATATACACACATACATCTGTGTTTCTTTGTGCCTGAATTTGTCCACCATCACCGCTTGACAGCCGGTGCTGGTATGTTTACGGTCCCATAACTTTACGGTTCGAGAAAAGAGACCGATAGAATATGTACTAGGCTTAAGAGATAAGTCCTGGGGTAATCCAGTATGGCCACAGTAGAGCGAAAGGCTTTGCTGAGAAAGGAGAAGAGATAAATAAGTTGGGTATGATATATATAGGCGCAGGAGTGGCTATGTGGTAAGTAGCTTGCTTAACCAACCACATGGTACCGGGTTCGGTTCCACTGCGTGGCACCTTAGCTAGGTGTCTTCTACTATAACCTCGCGCCGACCAAAGCCCTATGAGTGGATTCGGTAGACGGAAACTGAAAGAAGCCCGTCGTATATATATATATATATATATATAATATATATATATATATATACGTGTGTGTGTATGTATATTTGTCCTTCCGCCATCACTTGTCAACCGATGTGGGTTTGTTTACGTCCCTGTAACTTAGCGATTTGTCGAAAGAGAGAATAAGTACTGGGTTTACAAAGAACCAGTCGATTTGTTCGACTAAAAGCGGTGCTCCAGCATGGCGCAGTCAAATGACTGAAACAGATGCAAAAATAAAAGTATATATATATATATATGACCGCAGTCAAATGACTGAAACGAATAAAAGAATAAGTTATGTGAGACAACTACATTGTTGTCTTCAGTGTTTATATATAGTACACCACTGCTGTGTTCAGTTGGCATTTGTCTCTCATCCTTTAACCGTTATTATACAGCAAAAACAGAAAGACTCACCCTTGTCACTCAACAAACAATTAGCTCGTAACGAGCAGGAAGTGTTGACAAAGTGATATCTAAAATTAGCAAATTCATAAGGACCGAGCTCTTTGAAGACATTGTTAGTTTCTACGGAACCACTCAAGCATACAACAAGTGTCAGCCTGTCTTCTTAAGAATATGAAGAAAATATTTCTTTAAATAGAATACCGCTAAATGCTTAAAACTTTTTATTTTTATGCTTAATTAAATTAAATTTATTATTAGACATCCGGAAGGCGGAGAGCTGGCAAATTGGTTAGCACACCGTATAAAATGCTTAGCGGTATTTTGTATCTCTTTACGTTCTGAGTTCAAATTCCTCCGAGATCGACTTTACTTTTTATCTTTTCGGGGACAATAAAATAAGTACTATTTGACCACTGGGGTCGATGTAAGCGACTTAATCCGTTTGTCTGCCCTTGTTTGTCATCTGTGTTTAACCCCTTGTGGGTAGTAAAGAAATAGGTATTTTGTATCTTTTTACTTTCTGAGTTTAAATTCCGCCGAGATCGACTTCACCTGTTATCTTTTCGGGGGCAATAAAATAAGTACTATTTGACCACTGGAGTCGATGTAAACGACTTACATCCTTACCAAACCTACTGGATTTTTGTCAAAATTTTATACTACTGTTAGTGAACCGGAAGGCGATGAGATAGCAGAAACGTTAGCACACCGGATAGAATGCCTAGCGGTATTTATGTCTGCGTTACGTTGTGAGTTCAAATTCCGCCGAGGTCGAATTTGCCTTTCATCCTTTCGGGGTCGATAAATTAAGTTCCAGTTACGCACTGGGGTCGATGTAATCGACTTAATACCTATGTCTGTCCTTGTTTGTCTCCTCTGTGTTTAGCCCCTTGTGGGTAATAAAGAAATAGGTATTTATGTCTGTCTTTACGTTCTGAGTTCAGACTCCAGCGAGATCGACTTTGCCTTTCATCTTTTCGGAGACAATAAAATATGTAGCAGCTGTGCACTAGGATCAATGTAATTGACCTCCCTACCTCTTGAGTCAAAATGAGAAATGATTATTAGTGTCTCCTGTAGATAAAAGTATGAATATGTATTTGTCGAGTGATCTTGGGATAACCGAAAATAAATGATCAAACTCTATAAATTGTAAAATAAAGAGCATGACGGTTCTTTAAATAGTTGAGAGCGAATTAAATGTAGAATAACATATTCAGCATCATATAATACAGCAAGAGATTTCGCGATCGAGTTCAGTCGAAGTCAAATCAAAATTCACCGGTGTGACGTAAAATCTTTGTATATAAAACGATCTGGAGTAATGGCAAAGTGGATTCAGTTGTAAATTCAGTTGTTCTGAGTTCAAATTCCGCCGAGGTCGAATTTGCCTTTCATCCTTTCGGGATCGATAAATTAAGTACCATTTACGCACTGGGATCGGTGTAATCGACTTAATCCGTTTTTCTGTCCTTGTTTGTCTCCTCTGTGTTTAGCCCTTGTGGCTAGTAAAGAAATATGTATTTTGTTTGTCTTTACGTTCTGAGTTCAAATTCCGCCGAGGTCGACTTTGCTTTGCAACATTTCGTGTTCAATGAATTAAGTACCAGTTGCGAACTGGGGATGATCCAATCGACTGGCCCATTCATTAAAATTTTTGGGTCTTATGCTTAAAGTAGAACAGCGTACGAACGCTACGGAAATATATGAAATGTTCCAGATTGCTTATAGTAAGAAGTTTGCTTCCCAACGACATAGTTCCGGGCTCTGTCCCACTGCGTGTCACCTTGAAAAAGTATCTCCCACTATAGTCTCGGGCCGACCAAAAGCTTGTGAGTGAATTTGCTAGTCGGAAACTGAAAGAACACCGTCGTATATATATATATATATATATATATATTACATACACAAATATTTTTATACGTGTGTGTGTATTTATTTATTTGTATTTATATATGTATATATTTATGTGTGTGTGTCTGTGTTTGTCCCTCTACCCAACCATCGCTTGCCAATCGATACTGGCGTGTTCATGTCCCTGTAACTTAACGGTTCGGTAAAAGAGACCGATAGAATAAGTGCAGGCTTACAACGAAGACATCATGGGGTCGATTTCTTCAACAAAAGCTCTTTAAGGCGATGCTCTGGAGTGGTCGCATTTGAATCATTGAAACAAGTATAAGAATAAAAGAATGAAAGAATATATATATAAAAATATACATCCATACATACATACATACATACATATACATGCATACACACACACGTACACACACACAAATATATATATATATATATATATATATATATATATATATATATATATATATAATATATATATATATATAACGGGAAGCTTTATGAAAATAAACAAAAGACGAAGGCAGTGGAAAACAAACGAACAATTGTATTAGTATGGTGCTCAGGAAATATAAATAAAACAAGTCTTTAACGTTTCGAGCCTACGCTCTTCAACAGAAATACACAGAGAGAGAAAAACACAGAAAGAAGGAGAGAAAAAAAATGCGTGCAGTAGCTAACGAATCAACATGGCGATCTGATTTCGGCCAGAGGTCAAAGATCAAACATGAGACGCGAGAGCGAAATAAGGGGAGATAATAGGGTTGATAAAAGGGTTGAGGGACCAGCTAATAGTGCGTGGGAGGGGTCTGGATGTGTGTATGTATAGGGTTGGTGTATGTATTAGTATGTATAAGTGTGTGTGTGTGTGTGTGTGTGTATGAGAGAGTATTAGTGCGTAGGATTGGTCTGGACGTGCGTATGTATGGGGTTGGTGTATGTATTAGTATGTATTAGTATGTATTAGTACGTATTGGTATGTATAGGTGTGTGTGTGTGTGTGTGTGAGAGAGTATAAGTACGTATGCGGGGTCTGGACGTGTGTATGTATAGGGTTGGTGTAAGTATTAGTATGTACTAGTATGTATTAGTACGTATTAGTATGTATTAGTTGGTGTGTGTATTAGTATGGCACATCATATGTGATGTGATGTGTAAAGTCATGTGGTGTAGTGAGGAGAAGAGGGGGATATATACTTATATA
>NC_043001.1:80152563-80177563 GCF_006345805.1 Octopus sinensis | reverse complement strand
TGGTCGATGTAAACGGCTAGCATCCTCCTCGTCAAATTTCAAGCCTTGTGCCTATAGAAGAAAAGAAATGTTATTGCTGATTTGTTGCTTCTATTTCAGATGTCGTTGTCCTTAATACCTTCTAGTCTTACTGTTGCTACCATGATTGTTCCTGTGAAGGCGGCGAGCTGGCAGACACGTTAGCAGGCCGGGCGAAATGCTTAGTGGTATTTCATCTGCCGCTACATTCTGAGTTCAAATTCCGCCGAGGTCGACTTTGCCTTTCATCCTTTCGGGGTCGATTAAATAAGTACCAGTTATGCACTGGAATCGATGTAATTGACTTAATCCGTTTGTCTGTCCTTGTTTGTCCCCTCTGTGTTTAGCCCCTTGTGGGTAGTAAAGAAATAGGTATTTCGTCTGCCGTTACGTTCTGAGTTCAAATTCCGCCGAGGTCGACTTTGCCCTTCATCCTTTCGGGGTCGATAAATTATATACCAGTTACGTACTGGGGTCGATGTAATCGACTAAATACCTTTGTCTGTCCTTGTTTGTCCCCTCTATGTTTAGCCCCTTGTGGGCAATAAAGAAATAAGAATCGTTAGCACGCCAAGCAAGCTTAGTGGTTTTTCGTCCGTCTTTACGCTCTGTGTTCAAATTCTACCGGGGTCGACTTTGTCTTTAATCCAGTTAAGTTTTGGAGTCAATGAAATCTCCTCCCTCAAATTTCAGGCCTTGTGTCTATAGGAGAAAAGTAGAAAGGACTATTACCATTTTTGTGAAGGCGGCGGGCTTGTAGAACCGTTAGCAATTTACAGGCTGGTAGAACCGTTAGCCGTGCACAATGCTTACCGAAATTTCGTCCGTCTTTACGGTATGAGGTCGAATTACGCCGAGGTCGATTTTGTTTTTCATCCTTTCGGAGTCGATAAAATATGTATCAGTTGAGCAGGTCTTATACCTCCCCCAAAATTGCTGGTCTTGTGCCAAAATTTAAAACCATTATTACTATTCTTGTTGTAGTGAGCGAAGGCTGCTGTTTATTTTAGTTATTGGTTTTGTCCTTTTATACTTGTTTTGTTGCCGTCGTTTTGCGTGCACAATTTTCTGTACGATTTAGGAAAAGAAAACAGAAAAAGAAAGAAATGGAGAAAAAAAAAGAAAAAAATAGAATCTGTCTCATTTACAGTAAAATAAAAAGAAGACTACCCTAACCACCAGAATATAAAAAGTAATAATAACAAACGAAACTTTACCGATGTAATTTTCAATTGGTATTAATAATATATTTTTGCATAATGGAAAATAAAGCTGTATTTATTTATCTATTTATTCATGTTCATATTGTTTTTGTCTTTTTGCAGTTCCAGTAAAGAAAGAACTGTTGAATTGAAAGAAAACATTAATAATAATAATAATAATAATAATAATAATAATAATAATAATAATAATAATAGCAACAACAACAACAGCATCAACAACAACAACAACAACAACAACATCAACAATAACAATAATAATAATATTAATAATAATAATAATAATGATAATAATAATAATGATAATGATTGTAGTAATAGTAGAAATAATAATAATTACTTATGCATTTTGTTATGTAGTTTCATATATGTTATTTGCTATTATTTGTTGTTAGCGTTATATATATGCTATATGTATGCTATTATTTGTTAATGGTTTATTTTTACTGTTTTTCATTGTTTTTGTTTTGTTAGTTGCTGATGTAATTTCATTTTGTCAAATTACACCAGACATTTGGTGTCGTTTTAAACAACCAACTGCAACGACTACTACTATACTACTACTACTACTACTACTACTACTACTACTGCTGCTGCTGCTAATGCTGCTGCTACTACTACTACTACTACTACTGCTGTTGCTGCTGCTACTACTACTACTACTACTACTACTACTACTACTACTACTACTACTTGTAGTGTTGATTATGTTTTGCTATTTGTAATGATATGGAGGAAATTTAGCAGCATTAGTGTTTTGTTGGCTGGATCTGACTGCTGTAGAAATGGTGTGTTACTACAAGGATACAGTAATATCCAGATGATGGTAGTTGTTTGCTAGTGGCTGTAGTCGTATTCTAAGCTATTTAACCCTTTTTCAGTCCTTTGAATCATCAGAACGTTTGAAACAGGGGCTGCTTAGTGGTCTTGAAACAAGCATAGACGTTTCGAACAAACTTATGAAAATGCTTTGGGGCAATCAATAGGTAAATAAAATGTTTTTGCAATCGTGCAGCAGTTTAGTTCACTAGATGGGGCTGAGTTGGTGAATAGTGGTGTGAGAATACCATGAATGTCTTTAAATGATTTGAATTTATCTGAAAGTAAAGAAATTTAAAACATACTTCTGCTGCATACTTTTACTGATGCATCATGTCATAATGATAGCAAGTCATGTTTTTGAAATCGGTTTTGTTTATGTTTTGTTCTGTTTTTTTTTTAATGATAAACAAATTTCTAAATTATATTAACATATTTTAAACGATATTCATATACAAAACAAAGAAGAAAAATATGTTTCTTAAAATAATTACTGAAAGAAAAATAAATTACATTTATATATACATACAAAAGTGTATTTGTAAACTGATTATTTTTGCCAATTTCCAAAATGATCAAAGACTTTGCGAGAAAGCATTTATCAGATTTTATTATTTACGTCTATAGGTAGAAGATTTATCTGTAAAGAGCAATATCAGATGAATAGATAGTTATTCACAAGCATGTGTGTGAAAGAAACGGTTATTCGTCAATTACTATATAAGAATGAATGATTACACTGCTGCCTGCCTAATTATGGGTTACAGAATCACTGCCTGCTTGAGTACCGGTTATTATGTTTCTATAAGAGCAAGTCATTTTTCTATGTCATTGTCGGTGAAACGGTAATTTGTTACGTGAATCCTTTTGTGACAGTCAATGATTACAAAACTACCCGGGCAGCCTTTGGTCATTCAGTCACTGTTTGTGAATGTGAAAGCATTCGTTGTTACGACACTACTTCGGCAAGCTTTGGTTGATGGGTTGATGTTGAATAAAATGTCACTACGACTGAATCAATGTAAAAGTCTGTTAATACTTCACTACTGTTAGAAACAGAATTCCTGATAATACTGCCAGTGGAAACAATGTTTATTGCGTCACTGTCAGTGAGAGAAAATCGATTCCTGCCAAAAATTCCAAGCCAAGTTCGGCTTCATTAACGGCTAAAATAAATACAACCATATGAATTCGTTATATTTTTGATAGGTTGTTTTAAGAAGATGCTGGCAATTTTTAGTTGGTCTGGGAATGTTGGTTCGGTTTATTCAAGTTTGTTGAATCCGAACAAGTAAGATGACTCAAGATGAGCATTATTCAGATATAAAAGATAATAATAATGATAATAATAATAATAAATAATAATAATAATAATAATAATAATAATAATAATAATAATAATAATAATTATACCTAGAGCACTCAGAGAGTGCAAACCTCCGCCAAGGCAACACCAACGTCCTCTCAATGATTAGCCAGAGATGATTTTTAAAATGAGAATATCTGAAATAAACTTGACTGCTCTCACAAACGAGTATACTAACAATGAACCCGACCGCTCTCAAACATTAAGTTAAAAAAAAACCGGAAAAATAATCTAGAATCCTTGTCCGGTAGTGGATCGATCCCAAAACCTAATCGCTTCGTGCCAGTCACGAGATCAAACATCTCTGAAAGTTTCATCGATATTCATCCAGTGGTTCTTGAGAGGACAAACAAACAAACACGACTGAAAAACAATACCTCCGCTTTAGCGAAGGCGGGGGTAATAATAATAATAATAATAATAGTAATAATAATAATAATAATAATAATAATAATAATAATAATAATAATAATACTAACAACAAAAATAACAACAACAACAACAACAACAATAATAATAATAATAATAATAGTTCCGGTTGTTAGTTACATTTTCAATGTGTTGAGTTGGAATATGAGCGAAATAAAGAAGATTGACAGGTAAATCCGTTAGCTGTTGACTTGCAATACGATGCACCACCTAAAGGCAGACGCATATCGTCTTTACCTACCCAGATCTCAAGGAGGTCGAGGCTTCATCCAATTCAAAATCTCCTACAAAACCACCACAATTGGACTGGCAAAGTATCTGGAAACATCTAACGACTGGATGGTAAAGCTCGTTGAAAATCATGAAAGACGTAAGAAGCTACATTCTGTTATGAAGGAAAGCAAAAAAATTTCAATTTTTTGCATAATATCAAGTTGAACAACATGATGGAAGTGCAGCAACTGCAGTTGCAAAGAAGGTGAAATCAATAGCAAAGCAAAATGCCTTTGAGCAATTGGCTGATAGGAGGGAGCAAAATCCTCTGCATGGCAAATATGTGGCTCGTAGCAAACATGGTGATGTAGACCAGAAGAACACCTATCCGTGGCTAAGGAGCTCAGAGCTAAAAGCAGATAGTGAAGGCTTTATCTTGGTTGCCCATGATCAGAGCTTATTGAACCTGAACTATCAAGCCAATGTGATCAAAAATAGTATAAGATCCAAAGTGTCAATACTGCAACGATGGGATAGAAATAGTGGACTACCTAATCTCTGGATGTAAGGCTCTAGCACCTGTAGGGTACAAATCAAGACATGACAGAGTTGGCCAGTATCTACATCGGATAATGTGTCGGCATTATAAAATCAAAACTGCTGACAAATGGTACAAGCACCAACCTGAGGATTTAACTAAGGAAGAAAATGTAAATATCCTTTGGGACTTTCCGATATGTACAGACAGGACCAACAAAGCAAATAAACCAGATAGTGTTGTGAAAGACCAAAACAATAAAGATTGTTTATTGATTGACGTGACCATACCCTGTGGCCATAATATCTTGACAAAAGAATTTGATAAGCTCAGAAAATATGAAGATTTGGTAATCGAAATCGAAAAGATGTGCCATCCGAAGACGGTTGCAATACCAAACCAATGATTGTAGGAGCACCTGCAATGATCAAGAAAGGCACTAAAAAATTATTTAAGGTTGACCCTAGATTACCATCTATGCAGGAAGTATAAAAGATGGTCTTAACCGGTATGTCACACGTATTGAGAAGAGCATTGTTGCTTTCAAATTTCTTTCCTATTTCTATTCCTTTATTTTATTTGTTTACTTTTTAATTTTTATTATTTTCCCCCTTTTCTCTGGAGACTATTTTAGCTGAAGAATGGGCAAAACTTCCTTTGGACACGTGTCCATAGCTCGTAGAGTTCAAGCTGTAATTACTGCCAAAGGAGGTCCTACCTCATATTAAAATAAATTTGTTTGAATATTCAAGGTGTTTCCATTATTTTGTCCAACCCCTGTATATCTATCTATCTATCTATCTATCTATCTATCTATCTATCTATCTATCTATCTATCTATCTATCTATCTATCTATCTATCTATCTATCTATCTATCTATCTATCTATATATATATATGTGTGTGTGTGTGTGTGTGTGTGTATATATATATATGTATATATATATTCTTTCATTCTTTTATCTGTTTCATTCATTTGACTGCGGCCATGCTGGAGCACAGCATTTTGTCGAACAAATCGACCCCATTTGCAACAGCTCAGAGAAGCAACTTCTATGAAGCAGCTTTCAATTGTGATCCAGCAGTTCACTATGCAGATGACACTAGAGTTTCCATTTGTGCAATGACAATTGAGTGCATACATTTTAAAGCAAGAAAGTGGCCTGGAGAGAAACCTGCATAGTGCTGCAGTGGTGGAAAAGTTAAACAATACAGCAAAGGTATATGGTGCAAAGACGTGGAAGCTGAGAGAAGCGGAAAGGAGACGGCTAGATTCGTTTGAGATGAAATGTCTGAGGGTTATGGTTGGTGTGACATGGATGGACAGGATGATGAATGAGAAGGTACGAAGGTGAGCAGGAATGCGAGAAAAACCAACTACTAAGATGGATAGACGGATGTTGAGGTGGTTTGGCAACATGGAGAGGATGGATGAGAGGCGGATGGTAAGGATGGTGATGAAGGTAGAAGTGGCAGGCAGCAGAACCAGAGGCAGACCTCGGTTTATGTGGTTGGATGGAGTGAGGAAAGCTTTGGTAGTTTAAGGTGTTGGAGTGAGAGAGGAAAGAGAATTTATAAATGATAGGAAAACTTGGTAACTGTTTGTGAACGGATGAGTGAATTTGAGTTTGCTCAAAGGGGTACAGAATCAGCATTAAGACGTGGTGGGTAAGCTAGCATAAGCTGACGGGCCCCACTGCTGATATTGGAGGTTGCGTTCTATGACTTGATCCGAGCATAGAACGGGGCTCGCCTCTTTGAGTTTGGGAAATAAATGGAATGCCTAGTTTTGTTGTGGTTACCCACTTCTAAACTAATGGGGGAATAGGCCTGGGTACATATACACACACACAGCCAGACACATACACACTGGATAAAGATTACAGAGGCGGGGTGCTAAGCAGTGATAAATAAAATTGTAATCAATTCGAACATGCTTTTACTTACCACTGTTTAGCGCTCCTCTGTAATTTACTTACGGTGAGCCACCGCACAGCACCATCAGTCGCCGTAGGGCAACAGGAAAAGCTTAAGAGATTCAGACGCTTTTCAATCAGCTCGTAGCGCCACCTGCCTGGTGCTCGTGACCGAAGAAGGGATAACTACACCAAAATGCTTGCACCTCACGGTCTAGGTAAGTGGCGCTGCGAGCTGGTCTAGGTGTATACACACTATTTGTCAATAAAACGGGGTATATTTTCCGTGACAAAACGCAGTGAGTAGCTTGTTCCCCAGTTCGAACGTGCCTCAGTCATATTTAGACTGATAATAACACTATAATTGGATAAAGAATATTTTTCCACCAATGCACCAGTGCGGTGTGTAACATTCCTTTTCTCTGTTCGATATTACAATGTGTATATATATATAAGTGTGTGTATGGTTGTGTGCGTGCGTATCCAAATGTACACCCATACATGTTGAAATGCACATGCACATCTATCTATCTATCTATCTATCTATCTATCTATATATATATATATATATATCTGTATAGTAATATACGTATGCATGAACATAAGTTTTTATTTATATAATTGTATGTAATTTCACTTGTATTTAATCCTAATTTATTTATTTTTCAATCTTTTATTTTATGTTTATCCTTTTGAATTGATACTCATTAGGATTAGGGAATTTAAAGCTGATTTTTCTCTCTCTCTCTTTCTCTCTCTCTCTCTCTCTCACTATCTCTTTTTGTCATGAGTATAATAAAAATATATTCCATCTGCACTGCGTTTGAATTGTATAAATATATTTTGATTACTTTCGTAATTACGTTTTCATCCTTAATAAATCGAAACAAATGCATTTTAAATTTTCAGAAATTAGAGTAAAAACTAATTCCTTCATTTATTGAATACCCATTACTTTCATAATTTTTCTAAACTAACATAACTATTGTCAGATATTCGTGTTCTTTATCCGTGCAATTAATACATAAATACATTTATGAGGCATTAGAGTGAGACTCCTAAATTAGTGCTTTGTATTAAAAAGTACTTTTTATATAGTTTAGGTATAAAAGAAATATATAAAGCATTTTAAGATTCATCATCTCTTCTACGCAAAGCATAAAAATCCGAAGACTATATTTTTTTTTAAATAGCATAATAAAGAATGGTGGTGGAGGTGTACATGAATTCCCACTAAGAAGAATAAGTGGTACTAACTTTTAAAGATTTTTGTCGTTTGACAGAACAAGGCGTAATAAAATCAAAAATAGCTTTATTAAATTGATTTTGAAACTATAAATTTTAGTCTGATAAAAGTAAATTAAAATAAAAGCCAAATTGATAAAGAAATTGCTTAAATCGTAAAATAAGTAGGTTTCTGTAAATAAATTGATGAAATTGTGCTGTTTGTATATACAGGCGATGTGGGTTCAAGACTCGCAGTCAATTTTCAACTTTTTCTATACAAGGGGATTTTAACCTAATATTTACATGCTATTATTTACAGTTGTATCTACTTCGGGATCCCCCCCCTAAAAATAACAAAAAACAAAAAAAAAATTAAAGACAATTTGCGTTCTTGATATTTCTAGATTCTTATAGCGCCAACAACCTTTCATTCTCGGTGGCGAGAATAAAATTTCAACAATTGGTAGATAAGCTCGGATAATTGTCTTGATAGAACAGGGGTTTGCAAAGATATGGGTTCGCGTCCCACTAGTGGAGTTCAACACTCTCTAACCAAAGAGTTTCTTATGAAGTCAACATTGTCTATATATGTATAATTAAATATATAATACGGTTACGAGGCATTAATATTTTCATGCATTGAAGACGTAGCCAGGCAAGTTTTAATGACACTTTGTGTCTCCAAGTTACAATTCTGGCTCAGAGCATATGGACAATACAATTTACGAATCAGGAGGCTAGAACAAGAGAAATCACGAGATAAAGCGAAAGGAAGGTTGATGTAAAAGAAAAAGGGTGAAAATAAACGGAAAAAGAAACGAAAAAAAGCAAGATTTGAGTTATGTCCTCTTTGACCGTAAAGCCATAATAAAGATAATTTCTGTAGAAAGGATCAGCAGAGAGGAGCCTAAAGTCTGGGATACAGCTGCTCAAATCAGAGGAGGGTGTGTCCCCCAACTTACCAAAAGAAATTTGTTCATATGTTTGCATTTGTTGAAGATTTTTAATCTGGAATGCAGAAGTGCGGTGGAATATTTAGATCTAATGAGGACGTGCAATCTTTCAGCTACGCATAACTTGGTTTTCTTAGATCTATTAACATATAGCATGAATTAACGATTTTATACTTGATTGTATGTGGAGTGGAGTTGGTCAAACCCCATACGAGGCTAGCCAACTGAGTGGCTTCACTGTTGTTTCTGTGTCGGAAGGAAGAAGAGTGGTTAGCATAGCGAGTTTTGAAGTCACCTTCACATAGCGTAATGTAGCTCTTCTTTTCAGTTATGTTATCATCAAGCGTTACTTCGACATCTGCCTTACATATGACGGAATATATCATGCACTCTTCGTCAAATGGACAAGCTCCAAGGTCTCGGAAGTTACAACTAGGATTTGTCATTTCGTAGTGTTTACGGGTGATGAGGTTCTTTATATTGGGGCATCAGCTGAAACAAACGTTCTTTTCTCCTTGGTACGAAAATGATGTAACCATAAAATAACCATAAAATATGTAACCACAAAATATATTTACCATGAAGGTAAATATATTTTATAGCTATATTTTTTCTTAAAATATGTTATATACAATCGAAGATCGAAAAATGTACTTCTAAATTAAGTTAATTTTTTAAAATTGATTTATTTAGTTTGTATATTAATCGTGAAAATAGTCTTGTATTGACCACAATAACTAATAAAATAGACTTCATCTATCTCGCTCGCCTTACATCATTTTCGTACCAAGGAGAAAAGTCCGTTTGCTTTTATTTCATTTAAAAAACAACGGCCATTCAACACGCTGGAGTTCGGCTTTAACTGGTCTTCCTCACCCACTTTGTCTTTATTTATACATAATTTGCCACTATCGGTCCAGCGACATTTTGGAAAGCGTATTTGAATGTGAATGAAAAAGTATGTTTCTTCTCCCTATCTTACTTTTTTCAATATGTATGTTTTTATGTATATATGTATGTATGTATGTATGTATGTATGTATGTATGTATGTATGTAGTAGTATGTATGTATGTTATGTATGTATATGCATATATATATGTATATATATTATATATATATAGATATATATAATATTATATATATATAATATATATATATATATATATATATCTATATATATATATATATATAACAGGAGTGGAGAAAGTCATTGGAAGATGTTAAATTCAATGAATATTTATTTAATATGGAGTTGGTTCTCCTTTAGCTTTCTAAACACCTTCGATGCCTCTAGGAATAGATTCATACACCTTCCTGACTTCAGAGTATAATGTCTGAACCTGGGGGGACTTGATTTTCCAAAATATTCAGAAGATCGTTACTGTTGGTCCTACCATGTAGGGCAACGATTGGAACCAAGAGAATTTCAAGAAATGGCTGCCGAAACCATTACAGATCCTCCTTCGTGCTTTGCTGCAAGAAGAAGGCAGTCAGGATTAAAAGCTTCCCTGGACTACCCCACACATAAACTCACCCTGCAGTGAGGAAATGAGAAAAACTGGACTCGTCAGAGAATATTACTCGTTTCTGTTGGTCTGTCGACCAGCCCTTGTGATGTCTACTCCAATTCAGCTTTTTCTGAATATTTTGATGAGAAAGCAGAGGTTTCCTGATGGCGGCTCTTTCATGATATCCGGCTCTATTGTGCTCACGGTGAACAGTTTTGGTCGAAACTGAGCTAGTCAGATGTTAATTCAACTTTGCAGTCACTTTAGGGGTAGTTGCCCAGCGGTTTTTCATGACAATGCGAATTAGCATTCGTCGGTCCCTTTCAGTGAGCTTTGAAGACCTGCCGAACTTATTCCTCCCGCTGGAGGTTATGCCTGCTTCGCAAATTCAGTCATCATCCTTGATATGGTAGCCCTCGAAAAACCAAGGAGCTCAGCTGTTCTGGCGCCGTAAGCTCCTGCCATTCAACCTCCAACAATTTTCCCTTTTTAGAACTCAGTGAGATAGAAATAATCATTAAATTTGATAAATAAAACGAACTACAATATAAAGCAAAAACTGACAATGAAATTTGCCTGAATATCGGCAATATAATAGCTCGTTGAAATACTGGAGTTAAATATCTACTGCTCCTATTATGTATGTATGTATGGTATGTATGTATGTATGTATGTATGTATGTATGTATGTATGTATATATATATATATATTATATATATATATATATTATATATATATATATATTACATGTATATATATATATATATATATATATATATGTGTTCATGTATAATATTTAGCTTTTTATGTATGTATAAACACATACACACAAACATGCTAACAGTTTACCCGGTGTTGCTCAGAATAAAAAGTAGCTATAGATGAGAAAGAGTTCTTAATGGCGGCATGTAATGTTTAATAAAGCATTATTTAACACTAAATTAAGCTTGCGTCTCATACTCAAGGAAATAAGGTAATTTTGTATCTTATCTATCTATCTATCTATCTATCTATCTATCTATCTATCTATCTATCTATCTATCTATCTATCTACACGTACACACGCACACGCGCACACACACACACACACACACACACACACACCACACACACACACACACACACACTTATGCTTCCCTTGAAAATTACTATTCCTCGTATCATTTTCGGTTAAGTATCAAAAGTTAAATTGCAGTTATGACATATTTCCTGATACTGCCCGTAATCGTAGAAATACACATCTAAAGTTACTTGTCAAATGATGGTTAAACCTCACGTGTAAGTATATATATACTTTTATTCTTTTATGCTTTTACGTGTTTCAATCATTTGACTGCAGCCATGCTGGAGCACCGCCTTAAATGTTTTTGGTCGAAGAAATCGACCCTATGATTTATTCTGTGTAAACCTAATACTTATTTTATCGGGGTCTTTTGCTGAACCGCTAAGTTACGGGTCATAAACACACCGATATCGGTTGTCAAGCGATCGTGGGGCGACAAATACAGGCATATATATATATGTGTGTGTGTGTGTGTGTCTGTGTGTGTGTGTGTGTGTGTGTCTGTGTTTGTGTGTTCTCTCTCTCACACACACACACACATATTTTATCTTTTGTTTTCCGACCTTAGACGGTGGTCATGCTGGGGCGGCCCCTTGGAGGGTTTTAGCCGAATTACTAGATCTCAAAACTATTTTTCTAAACATGGCACTTATTCCTTCAGTCTTTTCGCCGAACCGCTAAGTTAGAGGGAACGTTACAAACCTGCACCAGTTGTCAACTGATGGTGAGGGGCAAACTCAAACAAAAATATGTACTTATATATATATATATATATATATATATATATATATATATATATATATATATATAAGGGCAGGACCACTAGGTAGTCGGCCGTTTGCTAGAAATAGATCACCTACGATTAAACTACAAAGAAAAGAATGTTCTTTATATATATGTAGATATACAGTGACTTCGAAGTTTCATCCAGCTATATACAAAAGCATATAATCACCCATCAGATTAATGTAAAATTGTTTTTATTATAACTGAAATTAAAACAAAGATTAATGTATATATACGTATACATATATATATATTTAAACACACGGACGCACACATATACACATAAACACAAACACACACATACATACACATGTATATACGACGGGTTTTACTTTCCGTCCACCAATCTACTCACAGTCTTGGTCGTCCTGGATGTATAGAAAATACCACGCGCTGAGACTGACCTTGGAACCATGTATATATGTTTGTATACATATATGTGCACATACATACATGCATACATACATGCATACTTACATACATACATGCATACATACATATTATATATTTCTCTTTTAGTTGTTTCAGTCATTTGACTGCGGCTATGCGGGAGCACCGCCTTTAGTCGAGCAAATCGACCCCAGGACATATTCTTTGGAAGCCTAGTACTTATTCTATCGGCATCTTTTGCCGAACCGCTCAGTTACGGGGACTTAAACACACCACCAACGGTTGTCAAGCGATATGGGGGGGAGGAATAAACACAGACACACAAACATATACATACATACACAAATATATATATATATATAATATATATATATATATATATATATATATATATATATATATATATATATATATATATACGACAGGCTTCATTCAGTTTCCATCTACCAAATCCACTCACAAGGCTTTGGTCGGCCCGAAGACACTTGCCCAAGGTGTCACGCAATGGGAATGAACCCGGAACAATGTTGTTGGTAAGCAAGCTACTTACAACGCGTGCCTAATATATGTGTATATGTATACATGTATACTTATATATGCATGTATATACGTAAGTGTGTGTGAGTGTGTGCATTTCTGTATGTGTGTGTGTGTGTGCGTGTCTGTATGTATTATGTAATGGCTGTCCGTTCAAAATCGATCAGGTTACACCTTCTATTGTTGCATACTACACCAGTATCACCTCTGTTAGCTTTTCTAGGAAGATTACATGGTTGCGTCTGTTAGCTTCTTCTCTTAGCATCAAAATAATTACTGAGTCAAGCAGACAGAAGGTAGAATAAAGACACGCGCGTGCAAATAGACAGAGAGATACATACACATACCCATACACACGCATACAGCCAGACACTCACTAAATTTGATGCTGACTTTATTGTTAAAAGTACTAATCAATTAAGCTAACACGACGTATTAGGAATTCAATTTAGGATTAATTATGGCATAAACAAGAACGGAAATGTTCCCTCGATAGACACGTTAGTGAAAACAGGGAGATTACAGAACATTTCATCTCAGTTAAACGGTCGCTTTCGTTGCAGTTTTGGAGGTGGGGATGTGCTGAGTGTGAGCGTATATACGAGTGTTTGGTATATGTGTATGTTTGTGCGTGTGTATACACACATAGATACGTACATAATACCTACATGCATGCATACATACTTACATGCATTATACTTATATCTATCTATCTATCTATCTATCTATCTATCTATCTATCTATCTATCTATCTATCTATCTATCTATCTATCTATCTATCTATCTATTATCTATATATATATATATATATAATATATATATATATATATATATATATATATATATTATATATATATATAAAACAAATATAGAGAGTGGTCAATATATTGCTCACTCTAGCACCAGTTAATCCAAAAGGTTTCAACCACGAAGATACATGTTTCCCATGAAAGCCAGTACGACTGTTAGCTCACACGGACAGGGCAAGTAAAAATAACAAAAATACAGATTATTTTGGGACAATTTTGTCCCAAAATAATCTGTATTTTTGTTATTTTTTACTTGCCCTGTCCGTGTGAGCTAACAGTCGTACTGGCTTTCATGGGAAACATGTATCTTCGTGGTTGAAACCTTTTGGATTAACTGTGCTAGAGTGAGCAATATATTGACCACCTCTTATATTTGTTTTGTTAAAAGTATTGTAATATGTTATAAATATTATAATAATCCAGGTTTCTCGTAGCACTAGGCCACTTGGTGTTGAATAAATATACTATTAAATTAGTATCTAATTCTCTCACCCTTATAATTAATTATATATATATATATATTGATATATATATTATTTACACAGAATCCTAGAAGTGCTAGGTTTTACGAAGAAAGAGTAAAATAGAGTGACGCGCATTCTCCCAATCCAATCTATTAACGGTTCAGTGAAAATTTGCAAGACATTCCAAAGTTTCTCCATCTCAGATTCTTTAGACCATTGGTTCTCAATCATCTTTTGTGTATGAACCCCATTGATTCTCATTTTACTCACAAGGAGGGTCCCTCGATGTCTAAAATCTCCTATTATATTTTTTATGATTAAATATGATTAAATAGGCGCAGGAGTGGCTGTGTGGTAAGTAGCTTGCTTACTAACCACATGGTTCCGGGTTCAATCCCACTGCGTAGCACCTTGGGCAAGTGTCTTCTACAATAGCCTCGGGCCGATTAAAGCCTTGTGATTGGATTTGGCAGACGGAAACTGAAAGAAGCCCTTTGTATATATGAATATATATATATATATATATATATGTGTGTATGTATGTACATGTATATGTTTGTGTGTCTGTATTTGTCCCCACAATATCACTTGACAACCGATGCTGGTGTGTTTACGTCTCCGTAACTTAGCGGTTCGGCAAAAGAGACTGATGCAATAAGTACTAGGTATTACAAAGAAGAAGTCCTGGGGTCGATTTACTCGACTAAAGGCGGTGATCCAGCATGGCTGCAGTCAAATGACTGAAACAAGTAAAAGAGTAAATATTTTAAAGAATTGTATCGAAAATTGTTTGAATATTCTGTGTATTGAAGAAAGATATCCAGTTTATTGCACATAAATCTTAACAACAAAAACCATATATGGATCACCAAGGGCCACATAGAACCTGGTTGAGAACCACTAAATTTTAGATAAACACATGCAACCACTTGGTTGTGTACATCAACAACTCAAGCAACCTACAGACTCAATAACATAGTTACAAACACCAGGAACCCTCTTTACATTAGTAGACTTCTCCCTTTGCCAGTGAAACGCTTGAACTTTAAGAACTAGATTAAAATCTAAGAAACACTCACACACACACGCACGTATATACATATGTATGAATATATGTCACGACACAGAAAGTTACCCTCCTAGGATTGCACCTAGAAAGTTACCCTCCCAGGCACAAGTCCGGGCAAGATTGTTTTTGAAGACCAGCAGTCGCCCATGCAACCGGCCTTCCCTCTCCACGCCACCAGTGTTATCCAATGGAAAGGCAACGGAAGATACAGCTTCGCACCAGTGATGTCGCATCTCATTTCTACAGCTGGGAGAACTGGGGCAACGTGAAATAAAGTGTCTTGCTCAAGAACACAACACGCAGCCCGGTCCGGGATTCGAGCTCTAACCACGCTCTAACCACTGAGTCATGCGCCTTCACACACACACACACACACACACACACACACATATATATATGTACGTATACATATACATTCATGATGATTGCGACATGTTAGAAGAAAGCTGTTTCATATTCGATAATGTCCATCACTGGACTTAAATGATGAAAGCTTGTACACACTTTTACCGTTCTCTTGGTCGCCATATTAGGCTCTAATGACAAGAATTTCAACATAACTGCTACTATTTTGATTGCAAGTTTTATGGCAGGGAATCTTTCTCTCAGGAGAGCTACCTTCCCAACGGCTTTGCCAAGAATAACGAGAGCCTCCTCTGCATCTGCGAAATATATTTAAGTCATACACTACGCTTGTGAGTCAGAACAGACTTGAGATTAATGGTAATTAAGGGATGGCTCTCTTGAAACTCAGAAATACCAAACTGGAGCCTCATCACCGGTTGCAGTTTAATGTCACACACAGGACATACATACATGCATACATACATGTATATATACATACATAGATACACATATACATACATAAACACATACATACATACGTACATACATACACACATACATGTATACATACATACACACATACATACATGCATACATACTCACATATGCATACATACACACATTCATACATATATACATACATACAAACACACACACAAACAGACATACATGTATGCATGTATAAACACGTACATAAAATTATGTAACAATACCAAATGGTGCTGCCTCAGCATGACCACAGCTCATGAGCTGAAACTAGATATAAATATAAAAATAAATACAAAAAATATAAATACATACGTACACACATTCATACGAACACATACATACTTAATACATACACACATACATACATGCATACATACATACACGCATACATACACATATACATACACATGCATACATGTATGCATGCATACATAATACACACATACATATATTTATACAGTCATTTATACATATATACATACATACATACATACATACATACACACAAACACATACATACACACGTACACACACATGCACACACATACATACATACACACATGCATACAAACACATACATGCATACACATATATACATACACATACATTAATGTATGCATGCATACATAATACACACATATACATACATACATACATACATACATACATACATCCATACATACATATATACATGCATATATACATGCATACATACAATGGTCTATCAAGAGATTTTTTTCTTTTATTTTTTTTCCCATAAATGTTCAGCATAGAAATAATGTGTTTACATCTTTATTTTACCCACAGCAAAGCTCTGAAAAATATATCATTAAACTTTTATCTTCTATCTTTTACGGTTCAGTCATGGGAGTGTGGTCATGGTGGAGCACCGTCTTGTAGGTTTTAGTCTAGCAAATACATTCCAGTAATGATTTTTATGTCTAGAATTTATCTATCGTTCTCTTTCTGCAGAACCGTTGATTTTACAAGGATGTAAACAACCCTATACCGATTGTCATGTGGTGAGAAAAAGAGACAAGTCACGGAGACTGTGCGGAAGCTCGCCAATTTGCATTAAGGTTAAATCGTTCTGACAGAAGAAGGAAGATACATTGAGTAAAGAAAGCCTTGTGAATGCTCCACGGGCCACGCTAGATGTAAAGTATGATATGATAGTAGAAGTAATAGTAGGAATAGTAGTCGTTTTAATAGCATTAGTAATAGCATTAGCGCTAGTATGACAACTACAACAACAACAACTACTACTACTACTACTAACTACTACTACTACTACTACTACTACTAGTAGTAGTAGTATTAGTAGTAGTCAGTTGTATTAGTAACAATATCAGTTGTTGAAACAGTGGTACTTAGCTAGTAGTAGCATCAGTAATAGCAGTAGTTGTAGTAGTAGCAGCAATAGTAACGAAATCATAGTAGGAGTAGTAGGTGTAGTAGCAGCAGCAGCAGCAGTAGTGGTAGTAGAATCACCATCATAGTTATAATCATCATCGTCATCATCCTCATCACCACCATCATCATCATCAACAACATCAGTAGTAGTCGTAGTAGTAGTAGTAGTGGTGGTGGTGGTGTTGCTGGTGCTGGTGGCAGTGGCTTTGTCAGCTGTTTTTGTCTGCGCTCCTTATTTTTATATAGGAAGAAGGCAGGTAGTTTCTTAATTGCAATATCTTGATTTTTGCACACGTCAAAAATCCGCCATTCCTCACCGCTGTGCTCCGCGTGATAGTCGTGAGGTGGTGTTGGTGTTGTTGGTGGTGCTGGGCCAGAATATAATGCAGGACTTCGCCTGTGTATATGCATAAGTATATGCGTACGCGATTCTGTGTGTTTGTGCCTGTGTATGTGTATGCGTTATATAGAATGTTTCTGAGATTAATCGGATACCACATTGCAACAAGAATAGATGAAGGTAAAGTACAAAAAAACGAAACAAAGAAAAAAAAAAAAAGGAAGGAGAGGGAAAGGAAGAAGAGAAAAGAAAGGACGGAAAAAAGTGGGAAGAATGGTGGAGGAGGATGATAGATAGAAGATGGAAGATATTTCTGCAACTAGAAATAGGTAAATGCACAGAAGAAAAATGAAAAGAAAAAAAAAAGCCTTAAATTATGAATGATGATGGGAGCGGTTTAGTGATGGTGGTGGTGCTGCCGGCTTGTGGTTTTCGTAGTTTAGTGGTGGTGAGTTAGCGGTGGGTGAGGATTTATAATAGTAGAGATAAAGGGGTGGTGGAAATTTATTAGCAGTGGATCAGTTTGTAATTTAGCCCCAGACAATGACAGGAAGCCTATGAGGAAAGGTATTTCAACAGTGATCACCACATTGATTTTCCTAGATGTAGAAAACGTGGAAATGTTTTACCCAAACTGGGCTTTTCAAAAATGCTGTGGTGTGGTTTGAAGAAGATTTGTTTGCTATTTCTAGTATAATAGCGAAAGTAGTTCCGTAGACGAGCAAAAGAATAGAAAATGGAGAATTACACCAAGTTGTACATAGGAAACTAGCAGGGTTGTTTTGGTGATTGAAAATAAACTTTAAAGCAATAATATGGGTTAAAGATTGTTATTAGTGTTCAGAGAGAAATGTGAAGTGATAAAAAATTTAGGGAGCTTAATGTATACTGAAGAAGATTAGTGTGTTCATTACAGTAACAAAGTAAGTTAATTAGGTATGGAGCAACTTCAGTAAGAAATTAAGAAAAATTAAAGTAAGAATGAAGAACGGATATATTAGTTAAAGTAGAATTGTTGTTATGAATAAAGTGTGAATAACGAAAATTTGTTGATTAAATATGATAAAGGAGCACAAGACTCTCAGGCAAATAAATGTAAAAGATTTCGTCACTTTCAGTAATTAAGAGAATGCTAGAACTAATGTCTTTAAAATCTGGATTAAGTTAGTGGATGGAGTTCTTATAATCCTCACTTTAAACTTCTTGTAGCACAGGTAAAAGGCCTGTACGTACATGAAGCAGTCCTTTCGTTATATATATTAGTAGCTTATTCTTAGTGAATAGAATTGCTAAATTTTCTCTTGAGTATGAATTTCAAGATTTCTTATTTCCAGAACAGGATTTAAACTTTAGTTAATATCGTCCGCTTCAGTGTGCAGTAAAGCATTATCCTTTAAAACTTAAACGAAGGAGTGTGGTTGTTGCATCGTCGTTTGAATGAGGTACAGTAGGATACATTTTCCTTTTACATTTTATTTTCCTACTCTATGGTCTTATAGTACTTCCTTTAAATTTTTTGTTGAATCAATATGTTTCTGCTACCATTGATATCACACTTCCATATAGATTTATGAATGTAATAAATTTACAACCGCACAAACTATTATACATGCATACGTACGTGCATACATACATAATACATACATAAGTACATACATACATACATGCATACATGCATACATGCATACATACATACATACATACATACATACATACATATATACACACATCTGGCACTCTGTCGGTTGCGATGAGGAGGGTTCCAGTTGACCCGATCAACGGAACAGCTTGTTCGTGAAATTAACGTGCAAGTGGCTGAACACTCCACAGACACGCGTACACTTAACATAGTTCCCTGGGAACTACAGCTTGACACAGAGTGTGACAAGGCTGGCTCATTTTGAAATACAGATACTACTCACTTTTGCCAGTTCAGTGAACTGGAGGAACGTGAAATAAAGTGTCTTGCTCAAGGACACAATACGACAAGGGGAATTGAACTCACGAGCTTACGATCGTGAACCGAATGCTCTAACCACTACGCCACGCGCCTTCACATACATACACATGTACATACATACACACATTACCAAAAGGAAAAAGCTGATTAGAAGACTACAGATCATAGGAAGTGTAAAATTTTAAAGACTTTTCTGAAGTTCAAGACTTAAGTATATATACGCATGTCTAGACATACAACTATATGCATAATAATACATTCATAAAACAAAACATACAAAACTGTACATGCACTGACACAAATACTGCACATATGCACACATATATACAAAAATACCCTGCTGATGTCGAAATTTCAATGAAGGACCATTGGATCTAGGTTAGAAACCGACTCTACTGGCAAGAAATCTTGAAATAAAATTGAATAATAACATACATACATATATACATATAAAGTGAGAATTTACAAAAGAAAAAGAAAAAACCCAAAAGACGAAGACATGTAAACACCAAAGAGATGCATTAGTTTAATGCTCGGGATGTGAGAAAGTCTTCTACGTTTCGAACCTACGCTCTTCGACAGAAAGGAACACAGAAATAAACAGGGAAAGAAAATAAAAAAAAAGGTTTAGTAGCTAGCGATCTATCATGACGAATGCTGGACAGAGGGGTCACACAGGAGGGCTAGGAAGAAGGGGAGATAATTAAGTAGTGATGATCCCAAAACGAAAGTGCGCATGCCTGTGTATGTGAGAGCGTGTGGAAGGGGGTTGGAGACCTTGAGTGTGCGTGTGTACATATGTAGGTGTGTGGATGATGGTGTAGGTGCTGGGAAGTAGTCAGTGCTAGTGTGGGTGCTGGGAAGTGGTCAGTGCTAGTGTGTGCGGGGTGGTGCGGTGGTGCGTGGGAGTAGCAAGTGTGGGGTCTAAGGGAAGGGGTGGAGGTGGGATGGATAGGGATGATGGGTTTAAAATATATAGGGGTGGGGTAACGAGAGAGGGGGACGATGAAGGGAGAGGGTAGAAGTGAGAAGGTGGGTAGGAATAAATAGAGGAAGTAGGTGTCAGAGCAAGATAGGAGAGATGGATGGGGAAGTAGGTGTGAGATGAAGAGAGTTAGATGAAGAGGGGAGGAGAGTTTATTCCATGTGGCGTCAAGGTGCGAAGTGGGAAAATTAATTCCTGCTCACGGCAAAGACGTGAGTCCGGATGGCCTCTGTAGAAGGACAATCCGAACACAGACAGGTGTTGTAATGAATGACTGGTAGAGCGGAAATGGTGTAAGACCAGGGTGTCGTTCTCGAGTCTGATGTCCGGAGGTGTTCCGTGAACTGGTCAGCCAAGCGGCGTCCCGTTTCACCGCTGTAATAGAGAAGGACAGAGAAGGACTGAGAGAGCAGGAGATGCAGTAGATGACGTTGCTAGAAGTGCAGGTGAAGGAGTCAGTGATATGATATGGTCGATGATGCGTGCCTGTGAGGAGATGCATACACAGGAACATACACTCATATGCACGCACGCACAAACACACACTCACACATGCGCGCGCATATATAAGTGCGTCTAAATATACGGTGAGAATAAATGGAGCATTCAGATATTCTTTTTATCATTACGGTTTTAGAAGTTGTCTGATGAACTTGGGAGCTGATTAGTGTATTGCATAATTGGAATAAGTTATTTTATCAGAAAATTTTAAATTATGTAATTTTAGCCAATCAATTGCCTCCATTCCCGATATCCCGGATATACAGAAGAATAAAATCATCATTTGGTTTATCATATCTTTTACCTTTCTTACCTGTCTTATTCGATTGTGGCCATGCTGGGGTACTGCCTTGAAATATTGGGCGAATAAATCGATCCCACTACCAAATTTTAAAGCCAAGTACTTATTTTACCGGTTTCTCTTGCAGAACCGTTAGGATTATAGGAATGCAAACACAGCGACGCCGATTGTCAAACGGTCGTGGGAGGACACACACACATACATACATACATGCATGCAGATAGATATAGATAGATATATAGATAGATAGATAGATAGATAGATAGATAGATAGATAGATAGATAGATATAGATAGATAGATAGATAGATAGATAGTAATAATAACAATAATCCTTGGATGGAAGTTATAATAATTTTAATGCATCGCTACGCGCCTATCCACAAATCCCGTCTCTTAAGATCACATCCCTATTCCTGGGATGATTACGGTGTTGTCCGTAATATCAATGGGCATCGGGTAGATCATCTTCATGGATTCATTTCTTCAGGCGATATAACATTAACAGATCCATAAAAGATTATTGTTGCTATTACTGTATTTATCCCACAGTATATCGGTACAGCTCGATGCAACCCCAAGTGGTCCACCAGTCAGCATCATTAGACTGTGGCCGGCATAATGAATATGAGCTTTATTTGAATATTTAATACGTTTCCCGTAACCAAATTTAAAAGATGTGTGCGTGTGTATGTGTGTGTGTGTATGTGCGTGTTTGTGCGTTTGTGTGTGTGTGATTATATATTCGATTTAAGCAGATAAGCATAAAGTCCAAGTATGAATTATTCTCAAATGTCCTCTTTTCTGCTCAATCTGTTGCTCTCAGAGATAGTTTTAGCTGCTTATGTATATACATGCAAGTCTGTCACACTTGGATTTATTGCAATGTAATAAGGTGTTGGAATTCTGCCGCCTGTTATTAATTGAACTCTTAATTACCTCTGTCTGATTTATCTTTTGATATTAATAATCAGATTCTCTACATGTATAAATATGTAGACGTGACTGTGTGGTTAGAAGCCTGCTTCCCAGCCATATTGCTTTGGGTTCATTCCCACATGGGCAAGTGTCTTCTTCTAGAGCCTAGGGTCAACCAAAGACTAGTGAGTGGATTTGGAAGATACAAATTGAAAGAAGCCTTTTGTATTTATATATTTATATGTATGAAAGCTATTGATGTCAGGAAGACCCAAAAGGTATCGGGTAAAAACTAAGTAAGTGCTATGGATAGACCATGGTTAAGCTCCTGGCTCGATAATGATACAAGTGAGGAGTCCAACGCGGGTCATGTATTAGCATGCATATACATAAATTGACAGAATGAGAAAAAAAAAAGGCAGTAAACAGATGTCATAACATTTATCAAGAAGATATATGTTATGAAATCAATTTACTGCTTTGGTTATTTTTATCCCATTCTGTCAATTTATATATGTTTATATGTATATGTGTATATGCTTTTGCGATTTCTCTCAGCTGCCAGCTTATATATGTGTGTGTGTGTGTGTGTGCGTGTGTGTGTGGAGGCACATGGCCCAGTGGTCAGCGCAGCGGACTCGCGGGTTCGAATCTCAGACCGGGCGATGTATGTGTTTTTGAGCGAAATACCTAAGCTCCACGCGGCTCCGGCAGAAGGTAATGGCAAACTTCTTTCGCCACAACTTCTCTCAATCTTTCGTCACAACTTTCTCTCAGTCTTTCCTTCTGCGTCTTGCAGCTCACCTGCGACGGACCGGCGTCCCGTCCAGGTGGGGAATCTATACGCCAAGGAAACCGGGACACCGGTCCTTATGAACTAGGCGTTGCTCGAGAAGGAACAAACAATATATATATATATATATATATCTTCTTTTATCGTGTGTGTGTGTGTGAGTGTGTGTGTGCATGCGCGCGCGTGTGTGTGTGTGAGTGTTTCTGTATCAAGTACAGGAGGTCTGAACGACCGTGCTGCTCGAGGTCCAGTGTTCCCAAAAAGAATTATTTCATGTTCTCTCGAAAGATCGGAAGCGAATATTTTTGTAATCTCTATCTATCTATCTATCTATCTATCTATCTATCTATCTATCTATCTATCATCTATCTATCTATCTATCTATCTATCTCTTTCTCTCTCTGTCTCTCTCTCTATATATATATATATATACATACATATATATATGTACATATATATGTATGTATATATATACATATATTGATACATTTATATGTATATATATAAAGATATATATATGTACATATATATGTATATATATAAAGATACACATATGTACACATATATGTATATATATGTACATATATATATTTGTTTGTATGTGTGTGTGTGTGTGTCTGTGTGCCCATATACCTGAAAGTAATAAATATATAACTCTCATTATGTAGGCTCCGTGATTATATCATAAGTCTTTCAATAGCTTTGAATGCTGATGGAAATGTCGTCTAGGGATAATTTGTCTTCCAAGAGGCCGAAAGAGCAAAATATATTACTAATTAGAGATATATAACAAGCATAAAAATATTACACAAGTGTACAAGATTGACGGTCAAGCATTAATAACTACGTAACTCATACACTAATATAGTTAGGTTATGTATACGCATAGTTACCGACATACACACGGACACACACATACAAACACAACAGACATACCCACATACACACACAACAACATACAATATAATATAAGGTAATATAATAAAATATATATAATACTGTATAAATTATAACATATTATATATATATATATTATATATATATATATATTGATATACAGATAGGGAGACACATACGTACATACATGCATACATACACGCACATACACACGTACATAAACACACACTCACGCATATATATATAAGCATATATATACATATATATATATGTATATATATGTAGATATATGTATATGTATATGTAAATGTATATGTATATGTATATATATATATTATATACACACCTCTATTGAACTATTACTCAATCTCCCTCTCTTTATCTCTTCCACTTTCTTTTTCTCTTCATATACATAAACATATCTTTTTATATTATTTTATGTAAATGTATTGAGTCTCTGTGAAATAGTCTTCGTATTAAACTATAGCGTCTTCCGAAACTTGAAATGAGGACCAAACTGTTTAGTTTCGTGGTATATTAAAGATTTATCAGGGATCTCATATGAGCAGAGGCATAAACAAGTTTGAAGCACAATGCCTTAAGATACTGCTCTACAGAGAGTATTACGCTGCGCCTTGCCATTCTTCTAAATTACTAGTCTGAACAAAAAATATAAGCAGGATCGGCTCCTATTTTTTCTCAGTTGAGTGATTTGATATGGGAAAGACAGA